>NW_012115267.1:3713978-3749166 GCF_000951035.1 Colobus angolensis palliatus
GCTCACTGCAAGCTCCGCCTCCGGGGTTCAGGCCATTCTCCTGCCTCAGCCTCACGATTAGCTGGGATTACAGGCGCCCGCCACCTCGCCCGGCTAACTTTTTTGTATTTTTAGTAGATACGGGGATTTTACCATATTGGCCAGGCTGGTCTCTAACTCCTGACCTTGTGCTCCACCCACCTCGACCTCCTAAAGTGCTGGGATTACAGGCGTGGGCCAGCATGCCCGGCCCTAGGATTTTTAACCTCAACAAAAATTAAGGAAAGATATGAGGAAAGAGAAAGGGAGTGAGCAAAGGACATTTTTGCAGCATGTTTATGATCTTGAGAAAATGGAAACAGCTGGGGTGTGCGGCAAATGAAGTGGGGAAAATGACAACAGTTCATTCAACCTCACGATCAGATGCTGGCAGCCCCTCACAGGTTGCTGCAAACAAAACAGGGAACGACAGGAAAAAGATAACCGTGATATGTTCTGCTAAAAGCAGGTCACAAAACAGGATGTAGATAATGATCCCGTTTTGCTTTTTTACAAAAAAAAAAAAAGAAAGAAAAAGAAAAGGCCATGGAAAATTACATATCAAGAATGTTCAGAGTGGCTCTCTCTGGATGATGGTGTTGGAGTTAATTTGTATCTTTCCCTCTATTTTCTGAATTTCCTATATCAAAAGCAAATTGATTGTGTGAAGGGAAAAAGAATATTTAATGCGATTCCTAAAGGGCTCGGCCCTCCCGGCATGGATTGAGCGCTGAAAGGAGGGTTCTGTCACCTCTTTTGTCCTGATCCTTGCCTTTTCTAATGTTGCTCAGTGGCATGCAGAGGTATTTACTTTAAGTAATTGCTTGTCTGTTTTTAATATCACATTTTGAAAAGGTGTTTAGACAACATGAGTTTGTTACTTTGTGTTTAATCCAAATCCTTCAGAGGTACTTAAAGCAAAATGTAAAGTCCTCTCATCCCTTTGTGAATTTCAGTCCCCAGAAGTCTCACTGTTAGCAGTTTGATTTTTACCAAAAATGCCCAAGCATTTTCTTTTCATCTGCAAATGTGTTAATAGACTCCTTTTTTTAAATTTCACACAACCAGGATTATATCATACAAAACATTCTGCAATTTACTCTTTCACGTAACGGTAACATATCCTGGGCATTTCACTTTG
Source organism: Colobus angolensis palliatus (assembly GCF_000951035.1). Classification (NCBI taxonomy): domain Eukaryota; kingdom Metazoa; phylum Chordata; class Mammalia; order Primates; family Cercopithecidae; genus Colobus; species Colobus angolensis. The sequence goes on from NW_012115267.1 coordinate 3,715,138, forward strand.
CCAGTTCAGATCTCTTTTATCCTTTTACTAACTTATTTACCTATCTATTCATTTGCTTAACTAGATTTTATTATTATACAAGTTATCCATGAATATTGTTTTCAAAAATTTGAACAGTCAGAAAAGGTATAAACTGAAAACTCAAAAGTTAGCCTTCCCTGCCACCACTGGTGTGCCCTCCTCAGACGCAAGCGATGCAGCAGCTTTTGTGGGTTTGTTTGTTTTATTTCTGAGACAGAGTCTCATTCTGTCGCCCAGGCTGGAGTGCAGTGGCATGATCTCGGCTTGCTGTAACCTTTGGCTCCCTGGTTCAAGTGGTTCTCCTGCCTTAGCCTCCCAAGTAGCTGGAATTACATTCACCCACCACCATGCCTGACTGGTTTTTGTATTTTTAGCAGAGACAGGGTTTCACCGTGTTTTTCTTAGAGACAGGGTTTCACCATGTTGCCCAGGCTGGTCTCAAACTCCTGTCCTCAGATGATCTGCCCACCTCGGCCTCCCAAAGTGCTGGGATTACAGGGGTGAGCCACCACACCCAGCCGCAGCTTTTGTTTTTAAACATCCTTTTCATTACAGTTACAATTTCAAGAAATACTAATGCCAATATCTCTGAGCTAAATACACTGACAGATGCAGAACACACTTCATCATGCCATCTCTTTTCTTACCTGGCTTTCACCTGCACACGCCCCTCTCCATTTCTAGATTTTTATCAGCTGTTTTGTATCCTTCTAGTGATTGGTTTTATGACTTTAAATAATATATTCAAATGTTTATGTCTCAATTCATTAGCTTTAGGCAGTATCTAAAGTTGACACCTGCCCACCAACACTGCTTTCAAATTCACATCTTACTTTTTTGTTATACTATTATTTTTACATATTAAGGCTTATCATATTTATATTCTGGCCAGACATGGTGGCTCACACCTGTAATCCCAGCACTTTGGGAGTCCGAGGCAGGTGGATCACCTGAAGTCAGGAGTTTTAGACCAGCTTGGCCAACGTGATGAAACCCCGTCTCTAATAAAAATACAAAAATTAGCTGGGCGTTGTGGCACATGCCTATAGTCCCAGCTACTTGGGAGGCTGAGGCAGGAGGATCATGTGAACCTGGGAGGTGGAGGTTGCAGTGAGCTGAGATTGTGCCACTGCACTCCAGCCTGGGTGACAGAGCAATATCCTGTCTCACAAAAAAAAAAAAAAAAGAAAGAAAGAAAAAAAAAAGAATTATATTCTGTTGTATTCAGTGCTTATGTAATTTTACTGTGTTTCATCAGTAGTACTCAAAACTTTTTCGGTTGAAAATCAGGCATTACAATAATTTAACTATGTAAATATTATTCTGCAGAATCAAATAGGATAATTGCATACATAGAGAAGGCCGTCTGATACTATGTCATTAAAATTTGCCATTTGAAGGAGAAGTTCCCAAATATCAACGTTTTATGAAGCCTCTTATTTTCTGTTATGTGCTTGGCGGTCACGCTCAGCTAACCTTATTTCATATAACTCATGTTATTCTTATTTGTAGTTTTGCTAGAGGACATCCGAGTGTCATTTATTCTCCCCTGTATATGCATGCTTGCAAGGGGCCTTTCATTGTCCTTAAGGCTTACTGTGGATATCTAGACAGGAATAAGCTTTTTCTACCAGGCTGCAAAACTCAACACACCAAAGCCTATACAAAACTCAATACCCTTCAACGGCTTGCAAATGCTCTTTTTAAAAAGTCACCTCTAAGGAGGTGAAATAACATTCCACAAAATTCACCCATTTGGGGCACAATTTTGCATTTTTGCAAATATATACACTTGTATAAACTCCACTACAATCAAAATGGAGAACATTTTCAACACCCCAATAAGTTTCCTTTAGCCCCTTCCGTTCACACCCCTTATGCTACCTCCAACCACTGATCTACTTTCTAGAACCACAGCTTTGCCTTATCTAGAATTTTCCTTTCTCTCTTTCTTTCTTTTTTTTTTTTCTGCAATAGAGAAGAAGTTTTACTGACACAAGCCTAGCCCCAGACAGGAGAACTAGAGTTGTCACTCAAATTAGTCTCTCCAAAGGTGTGAAGGTCAGGACTTGTATGAACAATTTGGTGGGCAGGGGAATAGAGAATGGATGTTGCTGATGGCTTGTAAATGAAATCACAGTCGTGTGAAAAATGGCCCTCGTGAGTGAGTCCTCCTTTGGGTGGGGCCAGAGGACCAGTTGAGTCATGAGTTACGAGTTTGGGTGGGGTCCATTGGTTACCAGTATGCACAAGTCTGGGTGTAAAAAAAAAACTCTCAAAAGACCAATCTTAGGTTCTACAATGTTATCTACAGGAGCAACTGGGGAAGTCAGAAATCTTGTGACCTCTGGTCACATGACTCCTGAGCAGTAAGGGATTATAGAAACTATGCCTACATTTTAGCAGAATTCAGGTCCCCCTACAATCCTATTCTTGTGGCCTTTCATTAGTCTTACAAGGGTGATTTTTGGTCCCTGAGCAAGGAGGGGTTAGTTTTAGGGAGGGATTATTATCATCCTTGCTTTTTCTTTGAGACAGAGTCTTACTCTGTCACCCAGGCTGGAGTTCAATGGCGTGATCTCAGCTCACTGCAATCTCTGCCTCCCAGGCTCAGGTGATCCTCCCACCTCAGCCTCCCAAGTAGCTGGCACTACAAACACATGCCACCACGCCCAGCTGATTTTTGTATTTTTTGTAGAGATGGAGTTTTGCTGTGTTGTCCAGGCTGGTCTTGAACTCCTGAGCTTGAGTGAACTGCCCACCTTGGCCTCCCGAAGTGCTGGAATTACAGGCGAAGTGCTGGAATTACAGGCGTGAGCCACCACACCTGATGATCATCCTTGCTTTTGAGTTAAAGTATAAACTAAATTTCTTCCAAAGTTACTTTGGTCTATGCCCAGGAATGACCAAGGACAGCTTGGAGGTTAGAAGCAAGACAGAGCTGGTTAGGTTAGATCTCTTTCCCTGCCTCAGTTATAATTTTGCAGTGGCAGTTTCAGAAGCTGTAGCTTCAGGAGTCCCTGTAGAACCGACAGTGGCAGTTTCAGAAGCCGTAGCTTCAGGAGTCCCTGTAGAACCGACAGTGGCAGTTTCAGAAGCCGTAGCAAAAACCAATCAAATATAGGGTCGTCGGCAGAGGCTCAGAAACAATGGATGAGGCTGGAATCTAATGACAGATGTGCTATAGCTGTTTTGCAACATAATTTTTCTCTCTCCAGTTTATTTTTACTAAAGACAAGACCAATTTATGTGCAAAATAAGTTTGCCTTATTATACGTTGCCTAATTATTTACATAAAGTGCAGCAAGAATAATTATTGGCCATATAGGCTCTTCTTTTCTAGCTGGCTTTGCTGGAATTTTTTTCATAAGGAATCTCAGATGAGACCTTTTAAAAGTCTGTTGAGCCCAGCCAAGGATTTATTTGTGCCTGTAGATACTTGTATGAATTGGGTGAATTCCTTTCTTTTTGAGGTCCCAGCATAGCTTGGAGTTCCTGGGCCTGTCAGAAAGTGACATTCTTTATTTGCCACAGGTCAGGAATCCTGTGCAGGACAAGGTATGAGGCCGATTTCTCCAAGGGGCTTTCATCAGCTCTATAGGTCAGCCTCGATTTCTTAAAGCAATCGGAAAACATGTCATTTCAGTCAAAGCTTTGGTAAAATAACCAGTGTCTCCAGCTGTGTCTTGCTACAAAAGAAAACTGATTCTTACTGAACTTACTCAAATAACTATATGGCCATATGTTAAAAATACTCACAGATAGTTTCCAAATTCTGGAGAAGGCAGGTAGAGAGAAAGAAATATGCTCTAAATTTTGTTTACAGGAGTATATTTTGCTCAATTGTTAAAAGTTGTAAATAGCTCAATAGAAGTTTTCTTGACTCTGAAAAAAAAAAAGAATTAGCAACATTTTAAGCAAAAAGTCAAAAAGATTATTCCAGTTACTGAACATTTTGGTTATTTCCAGCTGGGAACTAATTAATATGAGTAACAATGCTAAGAACATGTATGTCAAGTCTTTCTGTGGCCATATGTGTTCATTTCTCTTTAATAAGCAACAAGAAATGAAATCTCTGGGTCACAGGATAAGAAGCCCCCAAATTGTTCCCTAAAGTTGTTGTTTTGTTTCACCTTACCATCCGCGTCATGTGAGCATTACAGTTTCTCCATGTCCTTGCCAACATTTGGTATGATCGGTCATCTAATTTTAGCATCTGGGTGGTTGTGTGGTGGCATTTCACTGTGGTTTTAGTTACCATTTCCGTAATGACTGACGATACCAAACACCTGTTCGTGGGTTTGTTCGCCATTCAGCTGTCTTCTTTGTTCAACCGTTTGTTAAATTGAATTTTTGGCTTCTTTTATAGAGTTTAAAAGTTAATTATGTATTCTCATATCAGATACATGTTTTTCAAAAATGTCCTGCCAGTCTCTGGTTTAACTATTTCTTTTCTTAATGGTGTTTTTAAAATGCAGAAGTTCTTAATTTTGAAAAGTCTAATTTATCAATTTTTCTTTTATACTTTATGATCTTCTAAGGGAATAATCTCTTGTAAGGGAGTAGAAGACCATATTTGTATTCTTGTGACTCATATTCTTTATATCCTTTGTGACACCAAGGTCACAAAGATTTCCTCCTATGTTTTCTTCTAAAAATACAATGTACCTCTTTAAAGCAGCTTTTAAGATTGTTTTTATTTATCATTGGTTTTCAACAATACTATTATAATGTACCTTGGTATGGTTTTCTTCATACTTGGGGTTGATATTCTTGAGTCTTCAGGTCTATAGTTTCTATCAAATTTGGAATTTCCGTTTTCGGTTTCTTTAAGTTTCATAGTCTTTCTGGTACCCCAGTTACATGTTTTCTGACTGTGTGCTAATTTCTCCCCAGTCACTATTGTTGCCGTTCACCTTTTTCTCCTTGTGCTTCACTGTGGGTAGTTTCAATTGCATTGTCTCCAAGCCCACTGACCCTCCTTCTCAGCACCTAATGTACTATTCAACCCATCTAGAGTTTTGTTTATTTGTTTGTTTGGTTGGTTTTGAGACAGAGTCTCACCCTGTTGCCCAGGCTGGAGTACAGTGGCACCATCTCGGCTCACTGCAACCACAGCCTCCCGAGTTCAAGTGATTCTCCGGTTTCAGCCTCCCGAGTAGCTGGGATTACAGGCACCTGCCTCCACACCCAGCTAATTTTTGCATTTTTAGTACAGATGGGGTTTCACCATGTTGGCCAGACTGGTCTCAAACTCCTGACCTCAAGTAATCTACCTACTTCGGCCTCCCAAAGTGCTGGAATTACAGGCATGAGCCACTGTACCTGGCCATGGTTGTTTTTTTCCCCCCTTTTATAAAAATTTTAATATTTATTTATTTTAGAAATCTCACGCTGTTGCACAGGCTAGAGTGCAGTGGTGTGATCTTGGCTTAATGCAACCTCTGCCTCTCAGGCTTAAGCAATTCTCCTGCCTCAGGCTCCCGAGTAGCTGGGGTTATAGGCGCGCACCACCATGCCCAGCTAATTTTTTTCTTTTTTTTGTATTTTTAGTAGAGACAGGGTTTCACCATGTTGGCCAGGCTGGTCTCGAACTCTTAAGCTCAAATGATCCTCCCACCTCAGCCTCCCAAAGTGTTGGGATTACAGCCGTGAGCCGCCACTTCTGGCCTCTCTTTTTTCTTAATTTCAGATATTGTATTTTTTTTTTTATTTTTAGCAGATCCATTTAATTTTTTTATGTCTTCATTTTCTCTCTCTTCATTGTCTTATTGCTTTCAGTTATATATTTGAACCAGTTTACTTTGTCATTTCTGTTTTAAGGCTCTAGGCTACTAATTACAAAATATGTGCAATTTCTGCTTATGTTCCTGTCAATTAACTTTTCCCCTAGTTGAGAGTCATGCTTTTCTGTTTCTTTGCATGCCCAGCAATTGTTATTGGACGACAGGCGCTGTGAGCGCTGAATATGATTTGAGAGTGCTGAGTATTATCGTGTTTCTTTAGGGAGTGTCAGACTCGGATGTGGCACACTGTTAAGTTACCTGTGGATAAAATTGTTTTTTGAATAAGAGTTCTGTGTCTTACTGTACCTTGAGCAAGTCCTTAATCGTCAAGGAGCCTGAGTTTCTTCATCTGTAAAATGGGAAGGGGTATGTCTGCTGTCAGGGCTACATATAATACATGAAAAACCTGTAGTATAATGCCCTAGTATAACGCCCAGCCTTGAGTCGGAAGGGGTACTAGGCACTGTGCCAGCATCGTTAGTATTCATGTTTCCATGTGAGAGACAAATCCTGCAACAGTTTTATGAGTTAATTTCACATCTCTGCCTTTCTAGCAGGACATCTGTGTCTCTAGATCCACTCAGTAATTACAGTCGACCCAAGCATGCTAAAGGCCTGAGACCTTTTTCTTTTCTTTTTCTTTCTTTAACATTTTCCAATCTCGTGTTTGAAAGCATAAAAGAGAACCATTCAGTCTAAATGTTGTCCCGCACCCTCAAACCCGATGGAGGTGCTTCTCTGTGCACGCTCCCTTCTTACACACTCCATCTCTGGATTCTGCCAAGGAAACATTGGAGAAATAGCTCCAAAGGATTGAACGATGGCCAGAGCCTTTTAAGAGAGGTTCAAGTCGTGACCAGATGTGCATCTGGGTAAGACACGTGTGAATCTCCGTGGGAAAGATCAAGGTTTTGAAGTCAGAGATGTGGCTCAAATCTCTGTTCTGTGCTTCAGTTTTTGCCTGTCTGCCAGAAGAGGAGGAGGAGGATCGGGATGGGGAGGGGGAGGCTCTATCTAGCTTACAGGGTCCTTGTGAGGTGCATGTGGGAAAATGCTTTGCAGTCTGGAAAGTACCACAGAGGTGTGAGTTATTATAGAAAGGGAAGTTACTTCCCTCTGTCAAAAAGCTATGCAGAAATATACTAATATGTAAGAAATGTTTGTATAGAGGACAGAAATAATTCATTTCATGGAGAGACAAGAGCATCACTGACAGTAAAACTGCGGACGTTATTTATGGGAGACTCAAAGGAGGGAACGAACGCTCCGTGTTGGCGGACCTGCCTTTCAATCCTTGTCACAAGTCGTGCTCCAGAAGCTCGGCCAATTGAAGAAAGGGTCTCCGTGAAGTGGGGTTCATGACCTGCCTGCATCAGCCTCATTGGGGGCATTGTTTTTAAATGGAGATACCAGCACTGCTGGAGCTGGGGCTGGGAGTCTGTAAACTCCCCCGCTGGTTAAAATGCAAACTGAGGTTTCAGAACGATTGTGCCAAAGAATTATAACTGACTCCATTAGGAAGTAATGACCCATGATTTGATTTCTCATTTAATTTTTTAAAATGCAAACAATGCAGAAAGTTAAAAATTGAAAAATAGATTAAGGCCCATAGTCTCATCAATACAAGACACAACTGTAGTTGGATTAACATTTTGGCATATCGCTAACATGTTTTAATAATCGCTGCTGTGAGGGTTTTTAAACATAAATGTACATGGTGTCCCCCCAAAAAATTTACTCACATAAAGGAATTTTATCTGTCCCCAGAATTACCTAATGAATTTCAAGCTTCTCTGTTAGCGGAATCAAATGTAGGTGACTCGATAAACAAGGGTCTGTCTTTGACTTAACACAGCTTTATAAAAATGCCTTCTTCCTTCCTTCCTGAAGGTCTGCTCAGCACCCTCAAACTTTTCATCACCTGAAAATTTTTTCTATTAGCTTTACCACAATGGGGGGAGGTGAATTTCCACAAAAGATCTTTTCCCTTTAAAAAATTGAAATGGCCACATAATTTCTCCTCCTAAGTGTGCTGAAGTACCTAAAAGTCACAGGTTGGCATTGCTAGGTCACCCCTTTGCAGGGGCCACACGTGCCCAAGGCCCTTACACACCCAGCCAGGTGTTACAGAGCAACATCTCACCATCAGGCTCTGTGCTAGTGCTGGGAAAAGATTCTGCTGGCCTTTAAAAGTATTGCAAAAGGAGGCCAGATGCAGCGGCTCGTGCCTGTATCCATCCCAGCACTTCGGGAGGCTGAAGCAGGAGGATTGCTTAAGTCCAGGCGTTCGAGACCAGCCTGGGCAACATGATGAAACCTCATTTCTACACAAAATTGTTTAAAAAATTAGCCAGGCATGGTGGCGCATGCCTGTGGTCCTAGCTACTCGGGAGGTTGAGGTGGGAGGGTCACTTGAACCCAGAGTTCAAGGCTGCAGTGAGCCATGATCACACCACTGCACTCCAGCCTGGGTGACAGAGACAGATCCGAAAAAGAAAAAGAAAAAGAAAGAGAGAAAGAAAGAGAGAGAGAGAGAGAAAGAAAGAGAGAAAGAAAGAAAGAGAGAGAAAGAAAGAAAGAAATAGATATTGCACAAGGCATTAGCGATGAATGATTGTAGCACACGCTCTACAACCCAGCAATGGAAAAGCTTTGTTTTCTGAACGTGTTTTCTATCTTCATGTCTTTGGTAAAACACCTATTTCTCAAATACTACCCAACCCTGGTGGGAGTATGCCTGTTATTTTTTTCTGGTGTTCCCAGTTTCTCATCCTTTGCTCTTTCAACTCCCAACTAACAAACGTGGAAGGAGTGATGGAATCAGAGTACGCCTACTTTGTAACCCCTAATGGGACTTTTAAATGTTGGTGAGGAACTTGTCAATGGAGGAATAGGGACGCCTGAGCCTGAACCTATCTTAGCATCACTAAAATGGTGCAGGTAGACACTGAGCCTCCTGGTAGATTGCAACATGGAGCACAGATCACCCCCTCGACAGTATCTCTACCAGGAGGGGATGAGCTTGAATCTAATGGAGCCTACAGAGGTAACTCTATGTATAAGAAATACGAGAGGGAAGAACAAGTGATGAACCATCACAAAGACGCAAAATCCAAAATGGAGAACATTCTATAGGATTGGCCTTTACAAATCAACGGCTTGAAACCAACCAAAGTCAGAGCAGAAGGGACTCCTGTTTAAAGGAAACCTAAGAGGTTGAGTTATGTATGAACCTTGTTTGAATCCTGAGTAGGACAAACTAAGCAAGAAGCTATTTTTAAGACAATTGTTAAAATTTGATTATGAATTGGGTTTAATGGCTAAATGGTTAGATGATACCATGGAAATACTGCTAGTTTGTTAGATGTGATGAAATAACATTGGCGTTATGTGAGCAAATGTCTCCAGGCTTTAGAAACAAATGCAAAATATGGGGTGGTGAAATGACTTCTTCACTACATTGATTTCATGTTGTTTCCAAGTTTCATTCATTTAGAGGAAACAAAATGATATGATATAAAATGCTTCAACCCAGAAAACTATTTTAAAGATAATTATTGAATCTGGGTGATGAGTGTAGAAGAGTTTCTTTTGAGACAGAGTCTCACTCTGTCACCTAGGCTGGAGTGCAGTGGCAGGATCTCAGTTCACTGCAACCTCCACCTCCTGGGTTCAAGCGATTCTCCCACCTCAACCTCCCAAGTACCTGGGATTATAGGCACATGCCACCATGCCTGGCTAATTTTTGTATTTGTGGTAGAGATGGGGTTTCACCACGTTGGCCAGGTTGATCTTGAACCCCTGACCTCAAATGATCTCCCACCTCAACCTCCCGAGTGCTGGGATTACAGGCATGAGCCACTGTGCCTGGCCAATATTCTTGACTTTAGTATATTTTGAAATGTTTTATAAAAAATAGTTTTAATCTAAACAAATCTATTATAGCCATCCTTCCCCGGTCTGGCTAGCATTTTGTCCCAGGTGGAAGTAATTTCTTTTTGCTGAGCTCACAAAACACTTTACCCAGGCGCCGCTTTGGTACAGAATCGTGCCCACTCTGAACTGATGGTATCGGGTGCGTGCCTTTCCTCCTTATTTTCCTGTGAGAGAGGGCACCATCCTTGTTTCAAGCCCATACCTTCTGCTGTGCCTGACCTAGTTCATGGTTGACAGCAACTGAATGTTTGTGGCTGAATGAACAGAAGAACCTAGGAGCTAAGAGCCATTATCGGGTGTTTCAGGTTCACATGTAGAGAGGTCAGTATTGGGGCAAAGGTGAGGAAGCCTCATTTCAGTGGTGGTGTCCTGAGTTGAGACACAAAACATGAATTTCAACTCAAATTCTTTGGCCCCTTCTTTAATTCAGAGCCTTAGGTCAATCATTGTAGTTTCTTCATTTACAAGATGGGTATAGTACTGGTGGTTTGTACCGGGAGGACTTGGAATCCTGGATGTTGGCGAGATTCTCTACATGGGATCTCACATGAGCAGCTGGCATGGTATTTTGGTCACGACACCCAGGGTGAGCCCCAGCTTTGCCAGTAGGTTCCCCTGTTCTACCTGGATGCTACCCACCTATGTCTGGCAGGTCATGTCAGAAAGGCAAAGCTTCCAGCACATAACATGGCAAGGCTTCCAGACACAAAATAGCAAAACTATTTTGCCACAGGGGAGATGTCAGGGAATCTGAACTATCCCCCCGCAAGGGACATGGAGCCTCAGGCAAGGCCACACCTGCACTTATTTTGTGCAGAGGGCTCGAGCAGCCCTGGAGACAGCAACACCCTCCAGCTGCCAGCTCTGCCACCTTCAGCATGACCTTAGCGAGCCACCTCGCCTCTCCTTCTTCTGTGGTAAAATGAGGATAACTGTAATCAATTTATCGAGGCTATCATGAATATTTTTTTAAAAAACTCATCTATCAAGTGCTTTTCAACCATGACATGCTAGCCAAGTGCAAATAAGGGGTTTCTAGTTTCTCTGTTTTTAGTTGTTGCCTCCACCATACCCTCTGTTTGACTGAAGCTGTGTTTCAGGCTTTGAGCATCTCCCCAGGCAAACATTGACTGCCCTGCTCCGGTGAAAGTCTGCATAGAGGGCCTAACTGGTTTCAAATAAACAAACAACTCCCCTTCCCCACTTCCCCTCCTCTTGCTAACTCCCCTGACTAGACACACATGCACACCATGCACATGGATGCTCTCTCACACATGCATATACAAGTGCACACATAGACACACACACATATGTACACACACATATTCAAGCACATACACGTGTGTATTCACACGCATACTCTCTCACACACACACACACACACACAAGTGCACATAAGTGTGCATGCTTCCTCTCCCACTCTCACAAGCATACACAGACTCACACCCTCCCCACAATGCAGCAAAGCCACCTGGAGCCCTGACCAGTGTGTACTGCATTTTGCCTCTGTCTGGACTTCTGCACTTCCTGGCTCCACCCAACCTGAAACTGCTGGGTGCAGCCCAAGCACCAGTGACAGCCCTGGTTGTCACATGGCCCCTTGAGTAACCCAGGTCTCCAGTCAAAGCCACTGGAGTAGGGGGACCCATAGAGATCTTAGGTACTCGTGAGAGCCATGGAAAATCATCTGCACACACACTGCTAAGAAGTCAAAGGACATAGAAGTGTAAGTAGTGGGTCGTTTAATCTTAGGAATTTTACTTTCTGTCCGGTTCTTTGTTCAATAAATTGAACAAGGAATGTTCAAGTATTTTGTTTCGGTGGACACAGGTGTTTGCCAGGAAGCTTAAAGCCAATGGCAATATGGCTGGCCAGACTAAGAAAGACAAGAGGGCTGGTCACCTGGGCAGATGCGGAAGTATGAGTCTACTGGGAGCTGCTGACCGCTGGCCCTTCGTGGAGCCAGGGAGGCCAGCCCTGGCTGGCCACTTAACGATCATTGTCAAGAACTGCAGGCTGGCGCTGGCTCCAGGCCTTGTCTTACGCCCCTCTGTTGTCGGGCAAATCACTCACATCTTCCTTTTATTTTTCTGCTCGTATCGATAATATATGCTTAGTATTAAATAATTCAAGAAATATATACAATTACAAGAAAGAAAGTCAAAGTCACATGAAGTCCTATATTCCAAAATAAAACAGTATTTACCATTTAGAAAATATTTTTGGGGGCCCTGCTTTGCATTAGCACACACACAGTTTTTTAAGTCTGCTGTTTTTTTTGTTTTTTGGGGTTTTTTTTTTGCCTTACACCACACCTCTGTTTTGTACTCTCCCTTCCTCTAACAATAACCACAGTAAACAACTTGGTGTTCATCCTCCCCAGCCTCTTTCTGTGTAATATGCAAAAATATCTACACACCTGAATAGAGGTTTCTTTTCATTTGGTGTTTGCAAATATGGGATTCCCTCATGCACCTCTTTGGGTCTTGCTTTTCTCATGTAACAACATGGTACTGAAATTCCTCTTGACCTCACTGGTAAAGATTCGGCACATTTTTTTTTAGTAGTTGTATGAGAGATTTGTAGAGTGTACATTTATTCAACAAGTCGTTAATTGCTGGGCAGTTACATTGTTGTTTTTTGTTTGGGATTTTTTTGGTGGGGGGAGGAGATTGTTTTTCCAACTATTACTACAACAAATATTTTCATCTCCCACATATGTCTGTATAATGATGTTTTATTAACCTGTGATAGTCCAGAGTGGGACTGAAAATCAAAAGGTATGTGTGCTTTTTAATTTTGACAGAATTTAAAAGATTGCCCTCTAAAAGAATTTAAAAGATTGCTTCTCCCAATAATATTTCTTGTTTTGTCTAATAAATATTTATTAAGCCCACACTCTGTGTCAGATATTGGTTTAGCAATTTGGATTCAGCAATGAATAAAACAAAGATTCCAGCCTTCACAGAAGATCACTCCTAGAAATGGAGTGCAAAGGAACAAATGAAACAATAATTATAAGAAACACTTTACTATTTGGATTTGTGTTGCACTAACTTCCTATTTCTTATCTTTATACATTTTTCTATTGAATGGATTATATGCTGCAATATGCTTCTTGTCAAAATTTTATGAGCTTTGTATATATTATGAATAGACATTTATCTGATGCTTTGCAATCTCTTACCCAATCTATTGCTTATCTAAGGACTTCATGAGTAGTTTCTTATACCATCTAATTTTTTGTTTTGTTTTGTTTTGTTTTGAGACAGAGTCTCGCTCTGTCGCCCAGGCTGGAGTGCAGTGGCACAATCTCGGCTCACTGCAAACTCACCTCCCGCGTTCACACCATTCTCCTGCCTCAGCCTTCCGTGTAGCTGGGACTACAGGCGCCTGCCACTGCACCTGGCTAATTTTTTCTATTTTTAGTAGAGACGGGGTTTCACCATGTTAGCCAGGATGGTCTTGATCTCCTGACCTCGTGATCCACCCATCTTGGCCTCCTAAAGTGCTGGGATTACAGGCATGAGCCACCGCGCTGGCCACCATCTAATATTTTTAATGTTTACGAATTTGTACATTTTTTTGTTCTCTCTTAGCTTCTGGCTATTCTATCTTTGTTTGTAGTTGTCTCCAAACTCTAGGTTATGTACACAGTTTCTTACATTTCTTTTAATTACATTTTCGTTTTTTATTTTTTTCAGTCGTACACCTAGAATTTATTTTTTAATATGGTGTGAGGTAGAGGTTCAATTGTATTTTCCTTAAGCTAAATAGCCATTTTCCTAATATCATTTATTAAAATAAACTATCCATTTTCTACTGAATTAAAATGCTATCTTTTTCACATATGCAGTTCCTATATTTACCAAAATCTGTTTGTATGTTTTTTATTCTGCTCTGATGATTGTGGTCTACTTTTATTATTCCAATTTCATGCTGTTTTGATTGCAATCTTCTATTTTGTAATTATAAAGCTAGGTTAAAACTTAATTTAGTCATGTAAAGCTTCAGATGATTTTATCCAATTACAAATTATAATTTTAATTAAAAGAACATCCAATTTATATTAGGAACAAGAAAAACATCACAATCAAAAAAGAGAACAGAGTATAATAATTACAAGACAATACTACCTAAAACTATGGCAACGAATTGGAAAATGTAGATGAAATTAAAGATCTCCTATAAATCATCAAAATGGCACAAGGAGGAGAAAAAATGGAAATAGATCATTCCTATAGAAGACATTGGAAATGTCTTTAAAGATTCACTATTTGAAAGGGCCCCAGACACAAATGGCTTCATAACTGAGTTCTATTTAGCCTGTGAAAAACAGACAACTCCAATGTTATGAAACCACTCAAGACCGTAGGAAGAAAAAAGAGAGAGCTCCTCAATATCTGTTACAAAGCTAGCGCACCTTAATGCTAATGCCTCATAGACAAATCTCCTTTGGGAATGTAGATTCTCATTCCAAATAAAATATTAGCAAATAGGGCCGAGTGTGATGGCTCACACCTGCAATCCCAGTACTTTGGGAGGCTGAGGTGGGAGGGTCACTTGAGCTCTGGAGTTTGAGCCCAGCCTGCATGACATGGCAAAACCCTGTCTCTACCAAAAATAAAAAATTTAGTAGGGCATGGCAGCACATGCCTGTCATCCCAGCTACTTGGGAGGCTGAGGTGAGAGGATCACCTTAGCCCGGGAGGCAGAGGTTGCAGTGAGCCAAGATTAGGCCGTGGCACTCCAGCCTAGGCAATAGAGTAAGACACTATCTCAAAACAAATAAAATAAAATAAAACAAAATAACTAGCAAATAAGAATCCATCTGTGTGCCAAATAGACTAATATGCTGTAATCAAATAACTTTTTTCCAGGAATGCAAGGATGTTTCAATAACAGAAAATTTACCAACATAATTTATTCCATTAACAAATTAAAGGTGAACATATATCATATTGATAGATATTGTATAGGCACCTGGTAAAATTCAGTAGCCATCCCCAATACAAATCCATCATCTCTTTTTTTTTTTTTAGATGGAGTCTCATTCTGTTGCCCAGGCTAGAGTGCAATGGCATGATCTTGGCTCACTACAACCTCTGCCTCCCACGTTGAAGTGATTCTCTTGCCTCAGCCTCCTGAGTAGCTGGGATTACAGGCCTGCGCCACCACACCTGGCTAATTTTTGTATTTTTACTAAAGATGGGGTTTCAGGCTGGTCTCGAGCTCCTGACCTCAAGGGATCTGCCTGCCTCGGCCTTCCAAAGTGCTGGGATTACGGGCATGAGCCACCATGTCCAGCCAAACCCATAATCTCTTATCCAAACTTCTGAAACCCTAAATCTCTGAAAGCTAAAGTGATACTTGTAACCCTGGCACTATAATTGGTGGTAAAGCTGATCTGAGCTCACATAAAGAAATACTTACATATAAAAAGTGTCATTCTTTAAAACTGTAAATTATTATGTGTTCTGTATGCAACGCATACTTAAAAAAACATATTTGTGAATCTTTTGCTTCTGTGGCTTAGTGTCCTATATCCAAAATTATTATAGTGTTTTCTTTTTCAAGGTGGGTTTGAGGAACGGTGACATAAGGAATGTGCTTTCAACTCTCTGGAAGAAATGCATGACTGTGTTTCACTTAATCAAAGACACCACTGATAGGAAGGCTAGCATTTAATTTATATATCACTAAAAGGGGAAAAAAATGCTGCTACTAATTATACTGCAAAGCATCCTCCATTGTGAGACACCTCCCAGTTCAGAGATATTGAAATGTGAAAAAAAGGTGCATCTTAGAATTGATGAAATATGGTGCGTACATCCAAAGGAAATCACCACTAACAACATGCCCTTCCAACACACGTAGGGATTTGGGTGCTTCCTCTCTATGATGTCTGCATCTCAGGGAAGAGCCCGGTGTGGTGTCGCAGGCCTGCAATCCCAGCTACTCAGGAGGCTGAGGCAAGAGAGTGCTGTCCAGTCTCCAGTCAGACTGGACTCCAGAGCTGGCTCTGCTCGAGCCAGTTGTTTGACTCTGAGCAAGCTCCTTAACATATAAATAGCAGCCCCTGGAATGAGGATGCTGACAGTATGATGGTGTTGATTGCGTCAAAAGGGCCTTTCCCACATCTGTCATCCTAAAATTCTTTACCAAAGAAAAAAACCTGACCACATCTTTCCCGCTTTAAGGAGACTCCCACTGTTACTGCGAAGCCACAGCTGGGCCTGGATGCCTGTGCTCTCAGTCTGTCCTAAAGGTATATGGTGTCTCACCCAAAAATCTGAGTGAGAGAGAGCCTTAGCCATCTTCTAACAAAGCCCCTGCTGTTTACCGAAGAGCTAATGGGGTTGGAGAGAAAATGTCACTTTCCCAAGTGACACAGCCAGTGACAAAACGAAGACTAAACCCAGACACATTGGTGGGCTCTTTCTAGAACACCACGTGGCCTCCTGCTCAGGCTCCTGTCCCCTGAGGACCGGGATCCACCCCAGCGGTTTCTGGCGGTTGTCTCTGGTCAGATGATTTCTGTGTCCTAAATGCAGTGCTTTCTGGTCTATGGGCTCCTGAAACAAGATGGACACACATTTAGCTCACCTACCTGCTTCGACCCACGTTCTGACTTCCACCCCACCTTTCTAACCGGCATCCCAGAAGGAGCCCTCTGGGCAGAGGATCTGAGGCCCCGCTCTCTCATGTCCTCCATCTGCTGTGTGTCTCCGACAGGATGGGGCTAGTGAGCAGCAAAAAACCGGACAAGGAAAAGCCGATCAAGGAGAAGGACAAGGGCCAGTGGAGCCCCCTGAAGGTCAGCGCCCAAGACAAGGACCCCCCGCCACTGCCGCCCCTGGTGAGTGATTGCCCACCACCCACCAAGAGCAGATTTCTTTCTTCCCTTATGCCTTCATGTCCACATCTGTAAAATGGGTATAGCAAAAGTACCTTCCTGACAGAGATGTAACGATCTGCAATGTATAAGCAGGTGTGCCATGCAATATAATATGCACAGGACCCGGCCTGGTTAGCTCCCAATAATTCTTAGCCAGATCTCATTTCTCAAGGGCAGCCTTGAAGAGAAAAATAAATTTAAAAAGGTCAGCTTGGGGAGAGGGTGTCATAAGGAAGGATCCCAGTATCTAGCGGCAGCTACTGCCTCTCTTCTCCCCTATGTGGCATTGCCGCTGGCATTCCAAAGAGCCTGCTTTCCTGGGATAAGCATCATGAAACAGGAGGGTGCCTGTCCTCACCTCCCGAGCAGCAGGTTCTCAAGTTTTCCTGGAATCCTATGGGCATTTTAAATGAGGAAAACTTTCCAAAGAAAAAAAAAGTGAAATTTCAAGTGAAAAGGTCTTATTGGTGGGGAATGCATTTTCCTTTCCTAGTCGTGCAGCTTGATTTGTTTATAAAGCAGTTAGCACCCTTTGATGGCTACTGCATGTCTGAAGACACTTTTTTTTTTTTTTTTGAGACAGAGTCTCTCTCTGCTGCCCAGGCTGGGGTGCAGTGGTGGGACCTTGGCTTACTGCAAGCTCTGCCTCCTGGGTTCAAGTGATTCTTGTGCCTCAGCCTGCTGAGTAGCTGGAATTACAGGCACATGCCACCACACCTGGCTAATTTTTGTATTTTTAGTAGAGACAGAGTTTCACCATGTGGCTAGATTGGTCTCGAACTCCTGACCTCAGGTGATCCACCTGCCTTGGCCTCCCAAAATGGTGGGATTACAGGTTTTAGCAACCGTGCCTGGCCCGAAGATACATTTTTAGATGATTCTTTGTGCCCCCTACTCCCTGACCATTGACCCCCTTTTCATTTGGGGCAGTTGGCAGCCATGCCTGGACCCTCTCTCCTGTGCTATCCGCACTTCCACGTGGTCATCTCTTTATCCTAACAGGGACCTGATGGGGAGACGGGGATTACTAATCCCGCTTCCTAGATCAACCCAGGCATCCTGCCTATCTGTGTCCCACTTCAGCGCCGGGCTCGGTGTGCAACCACAAGATGTTTATTGAATAAGTAATTGATCAAATGGGGAAACTTGGACTTAGACTGATTGAGTAATTTCCCCAAAATTATATGATAATAAGTAGTAGCACCTGGAATTTTTTTTTTAACTTAAAAGAGTCACCTAATATGTATATGGAAAAAAATATAATTACTCATTATTCCACTATGTAGAGTGACCAGAGTTAGCTCTTCAGAGCTCCTGCCTCGAGACCCTTCTTCAGTGTGTTCGTTCACGTGTTCCTGTTTTTAATAGAAACATACGTGCCTATCATTTTGCAAAATGCTACTTCAAAATTGTGTTCAATAAATATGGAATTAAGAAAAGAATATTTGTAACATATGTCAGGGTGAAAGAGCACAGCAAAGTGTACACTTGTATGGCCACCTTCCAACTTCAGACAGAAAGAGACTTGTCCCTTTTAATCTCCCTCCTCCCTCCTTTGTTTGTACCCCTCACCCCAGGCCCCAGCACCCAGAATCTGTTTATCATTCCTTAGCTTTGCTTTTTAATATTATCACTTCTGTATTACCCCTAAACAATACTTAGTTTCATTATTCATGTTGTAACTTTAAGTCAACTACATCAAACAGCACATATGCTTCTGAGACTGGGGTTTTGGCTCCGTGTTATGCATGTAAAATATATCGACGTTGATGCACGTGGCTGTAGCTCATTAGTTTTATTGCATAAGTATACTGTAATTTGTTTATTCTTCTGTCATGAGGGTTAGTTCCATGTTTTAAAATTGTTTATGTTTTGGCTGGGCATGATGGCTCATGCCCGTAATCCCAGCACTTTGGGAGGCTGAGGTGGGTGCATCACTTGAAGCCAGGAGTTCAAGATCAGCCTGGCCAACATGTCAAAAGCCCAACTCTACTAAAAATAGAAAAATTAACTGGGCATGATGGTGGGCACCTGTAATCCCAGCTACTAGGGAGGCTTAGGCACGAGAATTGCTTGAACCCAGGAGGCGGAGGTTGCAGTGATCCAAGATCACACCACTGCACTCCAACCTGGGTGACAGAGCGAGACTCCATCTCAAAAGAAAAATTGTTTATGTATTATTATTTTTGCTAGGAACACTCTCGTACACGTTCCCTGGTACACATACGCAAAAGTTTCTCTACAGGATACATACCTACAAATACGCTTGTCGAGTTTTGGGGAAATACGCTTTTTAAATATTTTTTCTCGTCAACAAATACCCATTTACAATTTGACCTTGTAATGGCAGAGCCAGGACGTGAAGCCCAGGTGATTGGGCTGTCCCTTATTGTCCACAGCTGCCTCTTCACACCGGGGCGTCCCGCATTGCGGTCAGGGAGAAGGCAGCAAAGGGCAGGGTCTGAGGGTGGTGCTGGTCCCTGGGTACAGAGTGGCCCTGTGCAGCCCCCACAGGCAGCTGCCTCTCCTCCTACAGTAGGTCCCTGGAGATACCCTCGCTGCCCCGCTCAGCAGTCTCATCCCCCCAGGCCCCACCCACGCGGCAGGGACTAAAATAACTCAAGTGTGTGTTTTCTACCCGAGGTTGTCTTCAACCACCTTACTCCTCCACCGCCCAGTGAACACCTGGAAGAAGGTAAGAAGGGTGGTTTGGGAACCTGAGGCTCCACAGCCCTCTCCCCCAGGTCGCAGCTTTGTGGAGCTGGAACAAAGACAAGTCAGGAGCAGCTTGAGGGCTGGAGAAGAGAAAACAGGGAAGCTGAGCGAGGTCCCAGCTCTGTGCCCCTTGGGGGTCTCTTCAGGAACCAAGAGCAAGTTTCTTTAGTATGCCTGAGCCTGGGTGGGACTTTTAAAAAATGGAAGACTTTACAAACTGTAAACAAGAACAAAAACAAGAGTCCCAGGGAAGACACACAGCATCATCAAACCCAAGCGTTCAAAGATTCTAGCTCCCGAATGCAGAAGGTTGGGCCAGTGGCCCCAGGCCCTCGCCTCCAGCCCCGGTCTGCCCCTGTGGAGGGCACCTTCTTGTTTGCTGCTCCAAGCCACTTCGAGAGTCCCACCGCTGACCATCTAATCACCCACGCCCCCTCCCTAATCCCCAGACTCCACTTTATTTTTATTTTTATTTTTTTGAGACAGAGTCTCGCTCTTGTCACCCAGGCTGGAGTGCAGTGACCCGATCTCGGCTCACTGCAACCTCCACCTCCCGGGTTCAAGTGATTCTCCTGCCTCAGCTCCTGAGTAGCTGGGAGTACAGATGCACACAACCACACTGGGCTAATTTTTATATTTTTAGTAGAGAGGGGGTTTCACCATGTTGGCCAGATGGGTCTCTGCCTCGACCTCCCAAAGTGCTGGGATTACAGGCATGAGCCACTACGCCTGGTCCCCAGACTCCACTTCTGCTCCGGTGGGCTGACCTGCTGGGTACCATAGGGAATGAGCTCGGCCTTTCTGGGCCAGAGGCTCCACCGCTGGGGACTCCCAAGAGGGTGGCCTCGTTCAAAGTGACTTCGCGCAGCCTCCTCCTCATCCACATCCGCACAGCATGGAGAAAGGCTGCCTTGGCCAGCCCGGGCCCCACCCGTTAACCTGCTCACGCCATGTGCACTGGACATTCAGCACACAGAGCCCAACTCTGTCCCAGGAATGGCGAAGGGGTGACAACAGGTAGATGCGACCCCTTCCCTGGAAAAGCTCAGAATCTGTCACACTAGTGAGCAGAATTTGAATCTTAAAACTTCAGGGAACCACTGTCACCTATTCTGACCCCCTCTTTCCTGCTGAGAAGAGGTGACCAGCCCAAGGTCACACCACGCAGCTCAGTGACAGAGTGGAGCCACCTCACCCGGGGAAGCTAAGCACTCTCCAGGTGAACTTCACCAGGTGGGTCCTGTGGCTCCCGGAGCTGTGCAGAGAGCCCTCATCACAGCAGTGCTCATTTGAAGACGGTGCTCCAAGCTCCCGAGCCCTCTTCCTGCCTTCCGTCCAGGGCCCACGAGCAAGGCCCGGCAGGGTCACTGGCAGCCACGGGCAGTGTGGCAGGGGCTCTGGGCACAGACAGTGGAGAGGCCAGGGCTCCAGCTGCTACATGGCAAGACCACCCCTTTTGGGGATAGAGGCAGGCGGGGGCAGAGGAGGAAAAGGACAAGAGGAGGCTCAAGGGCCTCCGAGGCCAGGTGTAGAAAAAGAAGATGAGGGATTCCCAGCACTAGGTCCCAGTGTGGGCCTGAGGCCACCAGCAGCCCGGCAGTGGCTGCCTCCCTGTGGCTGACCTCTGGCTATCAGCTTCCTCACACGCGCCCTGTCCAGGACATAGGGCTTCTTAGTGGGTCCAGAGAGGAGGACAGGATGGGCTCTGGGGGACCGCCCATCCCTGGTGGGATCACAGGGCCGGGGTGGGGGCCTGTGCTGGATGAGAACATCATTTCCAGCACGGGCAAGCAGAAACCTGTTCTCCTTGGTAGCCAGGCTCACCCCAGTCCCACCTTCCCGCTCGTGGACCCGAGTGGTGGTCGTCTCTCCCTTGTTCCTTTCAGACGAGCATTTCGTGGTAGCCCTGTATGACTACGCTGCCATGAATGACCGGGACCTGCAGATGCTGAAGGGGGAGAAGCTACAGGTCCTGAAGGGGTGAGGTTCCAGGACGCCATCCCCTGTCCCTGCAGGACCCCCCCACACACACATCTCTCCCTTCTCCGCCCACCACATCCTCCATGGCTGACCCCGGAAGTCTTGTCCATTCTCTGCCCCCAGCCCTGGGCCCTTTTGTCTTCCTCTCCAGAGTCTTTCTGGTGAAGTGGTTTCCATTCACAACCTCCTGCTCATCCTTCAAAGCCCACTTCCATGCCACCACCTCCATGCAGCCCTTCTGACTCCTTTGGGCATGTGGACCTTGTCCTTTATGCAGGCTGGTCTGGCTGTTCCATGGCAGCCTTGCGTTTGAGTCAGTTGTGTCCATATTTGTCTCCTTCTCAAGACAGGAGCCCACATGGATTACACACACCCATCCCGCTTTAGCTCATTTCCCGTGTCCTTCTCAGACACCCCTTCTAGGTCAGCTCTCTCTCAGTGGCCAGGCTTGTCCTGTGGAGCCCTGAGGGTCTGATTTGGTTCCTGAAGTTCTGCAATGGTCTTAAACCAAGCTCACAAAAGTCCTGACTACAGATCCTATACAGGCCACCCAACCGTGTTTTTCTTTTTTTCTTTTTTTTTTTTTTTGAGATGGAGTCTTGCTCATTACCCAGGCTGGAGTGCAGTGGCGCCATCTCGGCTCACTGCAAGCTCCGCCTCCCGGGTTCACACCATTCTCCTGTCTCAGCCTCCCGAGTAGCAGGGACTACAGGCGCCTGCCAATGCGCCCGGCTAATTTTTTGTATTTTTTTTAGCAGAGACGGGGTTTCACCGTCTTAGCCAGGATGGTCTCGATCTCCTGACCTTGTGATCCGCCCGCCTCGGCCTCCCAAAGTGCTGGGATTACAGGCGTGAGCCACCGCGCCCGGCCGCAACCGTGTTTTTCTAAAGCTTGTCCCCAGTCACTCACCAAGCTCCGAACACATCCCATTAATCAAGAGGAAGGCTGCTGGCTGGAGCCCTGTGCCCTGTTGGGCTGGTCAGGCTGTGTAGATTAGCTCTTCCCCCTAGAACTTGCCCAGATAGCCACCGTGCCACTGAGCAGTGGACGCAAGTCCCTTCCTGCCTGCCGTGCTGTCTACCGCTGTGGATTCTCTGCCCCCCAGGGAGAGATGGCTTTGAGGAGGCCTGGGAGCTGCCCAGAGACAGGCCCACAGGGGCCATGATCACATCTCTGTTTCCCCTGTCCCGTTAGAACTGGAGACTGGTGGCTGGCCAAGTCGCTCTTCACGGGAAGAGAAGGCTATGTGCCCAGCAACTTTGTGGCCCGAGTGGAGAGTCTGGAAGTGGAAAGGTAGGTGGGCATGGGAACCTCCCTTGAGCCAAGGTGCAGTCACTGTTTCTGCTCCCTGGGCTGCTAGGCAGGACAGGGCCAGAATGGGACTGACCAGGGAGCCTGCAGGCACCGGCAAAGAGGGGACAGGAAATGAGCTCTGCTGGGAAAGGTCTCTCTGCCCGCTCCAGACACATTCAGACCGCTTTGTGACACTGAGCAAGTCACTCTTCCCAGCTAAACAAAAGCATTCCTTCTCCTGGCTTCCCTGGATGGAACGGTCCCCAGTGTCTGATGGCCTCGAAGGCTAACAGGGAGGCACCATGACCAGCAAGCCCTCCCCTATAGCCTCCATAGGCAGGACTCAGAGCTCAACCCTCGGGGGCTCCCAGGAGGGCGGCCTTGTTCAGAACTGACTAACATGAAAGCAAGATCCCAACCTTCTAATCCCCCAGCGCCCTCATCCCCCATGTCCCCATGGCACTGGGAACGTCGGTCTCAGCCAGCCAGAGCCCCCACGAATCTGCTCACAGGGACTCGCTCTACCTGAGGACTGAGGCCCAGCAATGAGTCTTCCCTGGGCACTGTGGGCCCTGCGTCTTTCCCCGGAACAGTGTGGGGAACCGTGGGACTCTCCGCACAGAACAACCACATACTGAAGGGAACATCCTGGGGTCCCTGCTCAGAGTCTTAGCAGTTTGCCTAATTCAGATCTCAGACCACAAGGAGGCAGGCACATGCCTGTGATACGCAGCTGTGCTTTGGGGAGAGTGATCAGGTGCATTTTTCCAAAGCAAAATTAACAAAGGTCACCCAACTAGTGTTCTTGTTTCATTCTAGGAAAACAGTGAGTTCAGGGCTGACAGGAAGCGGGACGGACAGGGCAGGGGGTCAGAGGGCGCTGACTCCATCATGGTGTGGGGAGCAGAGCTCTGGGCCGACTAGGAGCAGAAATGCTAGATTTTATTTCTTGGGGACAGGCAGCGCAGGAGGGAGGCTCAGTGGGGATACTCCAAGGAGCAGGGTCGCTCTGAGGTTCACCTATTCTTGCTGTTTTCCAGGTGGTTCTTCAGATCACTGAGCCGGAAGGAGGCTGAGAGGCAGCTTCTGGCTCCAATCAACAAGGCCGGCTCCTTTCTTATCAGAGAGAGTGAAACCAACAAAGGTAGGCGTGGTGGCCTTGCCTGCCTTCCCTGCCCAGCGTGTCCTGGGAAGTCCCCTCCAGAGGCCTGGCCCTGGAGTGAGAGGGGAAGGGGTGACTGCCAGGAGAACCAGCAGCTTCTGGATCTGTGTCCCTCCCAATCCAGGCCCTGCCCAGGAGTTGATGTGGAAGCTGTCCACACAAACAGTCTACCCTGTCCAGACTGGAAACCATGCGGGCACAGGAAGCTGAGTGGACGGGGTGGTCCCACGTCAGACTGGCCCTGCTATCCAGTCAGCAGTAACACCGAGGCCAGTGGGGGCCAGGGAAGGGGGAACCTTGAGCCCTCAACCACCAACCTCTTTGGAATCAAGGATTGGGGGGGAGCTCAAAGAATCCTTCAAGATCATCTCAGCCAGAGGCTGCAGGTAGCATACGTGAGGAAGTGGCCTGTGCCCTGATGTCAGGGAAGGGGGTGGTGATTGTGGGGAGCCCACGCCAGTCTAGACACTCATGAGATCAAATCCACTGACTGAGCAAAACATCGCTGCCATCACCCTCAGGGGTTTTCTCTCTTTCTCTGTCGTTTGGCTTTCTTCTCAATTTTTTTTGTTTTTTGGTGTCAAATATGAAACACATATAAAGCTTGCATGAAGTATGAGTGTGTAATTCTAAATTATATAGGGTAATCATAAACAAATCCCTGTGTAATCACAGCCAAGAGATAGAGCATCCCAGACCACCAGGAGCCTCCTCACCCCCCTGCTTGGGCTCCTCCCTGAGTCAACCCTCACCCCCAAGAGCTACCTGCTGTCCTGACTTGGGTCAAAATCCTTCCTTGCTTTTCTCTATGGTTTTGCCACCATGTCTTGTCTGTTTTTCAGCTTTATGCAGATAGAATCACTGTTTTTGTTTCTGTGTGTCTTGCTCCTGTCACTCAGCAGTGTTTGTGAGATTCTGTGTTAGTTTCCTGGGCTGCCTTAACAAAGTGGCACAGACTGGGTGGCTCCACCACAGAAGTTTATTATCGCACAGCTCTGGAGGCTGGAAGTCCAAGACCAAGGTGTCAGCAGCACTGGCTCCTCCCGAGAGCTCTCTCCTTGGCTTGCTGACGGCAGTCTTCTCCGTGTCCTCACGTGGCCATCCCTCCACGCATATCTGTGTCCTAATCTCTTCCTATTAGGACACCTGTCATATTGGATCCGGGCCCACCCATATGACCTCATTTTAACTTAATCACCCCTTTAAAGGCTCTGTCTCCACATAAGGTCACTTTCTCAGCACTGAGGGTTAGGACTTTAACATAGGAATTGGGAGTGCACATGATTTAGCCCATAACAGATTCATTCATGTGATTGAGGATGGTAAGCCTATTCATGTTGATTGCTATACAGAATCCCGGGTGTGAGTGTTCCAGAGTCAAGGAGTCATTCGCATGCTGTGGGCATTGGGTTGTTTCCAGTTTGGGGCCGTTAATGCATGTGCTGCACCGAACCCCATTATGGTCCCTGGTGCTCACTGGCCACTAGCTTTTCATCTGTGAAATACTAATCCATTTGACAGATGAGGAAAGGGAGCCCTGGAACAGGAAGTGACTTGCTAGAGGCCAACAGTAAGCATCAGAGCCCAAAGCACCAGTGACCACGTCATCTAAGAGGGGCTGAGAGGATTCCCACGCTCTACAATGTGGCAAGCTAGGGTGACCCAGGGACTTCCCACGCAGTATGAAGAATGCTTTGCTTGTCAGGAAGCTGTTCACAGGGACAGGTTACAGCCTTATGGCCAATTTTAACTGGAGAGGAGATGGTGACAGTGACATCAGAGGAGGAAAGGGAGAGAGAGTGGCTGAAATATGAGTCTGGTTCCCTGTGGTTGGGACGATGAGGAGGATGGACAGAGGTGTCACCTGGTGGGAGCACCCTTGGGCTGTCCATTGGTTCCATCTGTGGCTCAAGAACAGCAGCCAGAGAATGGAAACCCAGAGTATGAAAAGCTGTCATAGCGCCTTGTGACTCTGGGGACATCATGAGGCCTTGTTGCCCCACGAAAGGGCAGGACCAGGTTGGGGAACAGGAGGGGTGCATTGGAAAGCTGGGGTGCTCTGTGCAGGATTTCTTGGAATGTGCCAATGAATGCATATATATACATATACATACACATAGATATATAAATTTTATATTTATATTCATATTGGCTATTGTCACTATTCCATTTTTGTGGCAGAGCACCTCTGTACAAGAAACAATTTGGGAATCACTGGAGATGACATAAATGTTTTATTGTTGTTCCAGGACATTTCAAACATACACAGAAGTAGAGAAAATAGTTAAGTGGAACCCCTGGTACCCCACAGCCAGCTTTAACAATTATCAACTGAGCCAGTCTTGTTTCTTCTCCATCCCCCACTCCACCCCTACTCTTTCAAAGCAAATCCCAAACATCATGTCATGTCACCCTGGAAATGCTATTTCAACCATTGCCTACTGCTCAGGTGAAAGCCCGCCCGCCCCCCACCCAATCTGCTATAGAGGAAGTAGGGGTTCTCTATGAGTCTGGCATCTTTTCCTGTCCATGTCCGCCCCAGGAAGCCAGTCCAAACTGGGAATTGGCCAGGTGGGGCCAGCGCTGCAGGACTGTTCAACCATCCTCACCCCAGCACACGCACATACACATGCACTCATTCACACACACGCACATATGCATAAATGCACACATATACACATGCGCATACACAGGCAAGTGTGCACACATATACACATGCACACACGTGCACATATGCACACATGCACCCACATACACATGTCCACACCTGCACATATGCGCACACATATGCACACATACACGCACACGTGAGACATGCACACATGTATACATACACGCACACGTGAGACATGCACACATGCACACATACACGTACATGAGACATGCACACATACACGTACACGAGACATGCACACATGTATACATGTGCACATATGCACAGCTGTAACGCACACGTGTACAACACATGTACACACCTTACACATATGTATGCACACACACACAACTCCAAAGCAGGACCCCTCTGCTTCTGGGAGCCACAGCAGGGAATGCCAGACAGGGATGGGAGCAGGGGAGTGGGTTCTACCCCTTGTGGCCTCCAGGGTGTCCCTGAGCCTCTCAAGCGTCAGTTTATTGGTGTCTGTGTGAGGACGGACTAGTTTCACAGCTCCAAGGCAGGCAGTCCTTCAGTGCTGGGAAATCTTAACCTCAGAACCAGGCCCTGCCTGCCCAGGGCAGTCCAGACGTACCACAGAGGCAGGGGATCCAGGTTTTGTGAAACTGAAGCTGATGGGATCTGAGGTCCTCTTTACGAAGGATACCACATTGCCAGAAGCCGTCAGGGACCCGGCCTTAGAGCAGCCCAGGCAAGTGAGGGGCCCTAAGGCACCGGCTTGGGCAGCGTCACTGCGTGGAGAGCCGGCTCCTGGACTCACCGCCCGAGGCCCCTGACACAAGGGCAGCCTACCAAACGGAGAGAAAAGCCCTTGATGAATGAACTCCCTAAGGCCAGGCTCGGGTTCCTTAGAGACGGGGGGCGCAGCTGCACCCCGCGGGGTCGGGGAGACAGTTTGCAGCGTCTGGGCTCAGGCTGCGGTGGGCGTGTAGCGGGGCTGCGGCAACAGCAAGGCGCGCTGGCCTAAGCCTCTGGGCGTCCTTTTGCGAGGAGGTGACGAGAGACGCACACTGGCTGGGAGAAACTGGAGGGTAGAAGGGGGTCGAGGCAGGGGAACGGACAGGAGAGGAAAGAGCCTTAAGTCAAACGGGACCGAGGAAAACCAAAAACGTCCACACCGAGAACGAGGGTCCGTGCCTGACCCCTGGCGGGCAGTCGTGGTACTGCTCGTGGTAGGCGCCCACCGGGGGAACGGGGAGCCCCCCAGCACGCCGCGAACTCTCTGGGCCCCAGCGTCCCCATCTCCCAAATAATGGGTAGGGGGCGGGGTGAGGTCATGGTACCCAGGTAGCTGGACAGATGCATTTTATAAACAACATCAAGTTCATGGAAAAACGTTTCCTACCTGGAAACTCTTACCTCCTAAAGTGTCCTTGACCCTTGACATCTGCTACCACTTGCCTGCGGGGAAAACATTAACCTAGAAGACAAAATAACAGGTGTATGTAACACGCAGCAAATGAACTTGAACAGAGTCCCTGGGAATAGCTTATTACACTCTCCGCCATGGACATGGGTACTTGCAGCTGTGATTGGCTATCTGCTTGTAGGAGTAAGGATATCCTCTTTAGCCAGAAAATAAAGCGCCTAGTCCCTCCGACGAGCCTAGATTTCTCAATAGTCCATGACAAAGGGTCCCCGAGTGACCAGGTGTCCAAGTGGGGACCCACATGATTGCTGAGAAACTGTCCTGCCTGCCGCAGGGCTCTGTGATTCCCCAGCTGAGTTTTGGGGGACAGTGCGGAGATGTCAAGGTCAGAGTCAGATGGAACTTCCAGGGGAGGCTTCCGAAAGGGTGGAGGTTGAGATGCAGGGAAAGGGAACTTGTGGAGGGAGTGGTGACAATGAAGAACAGAATTGGGGAACTTTTTTCAAAGCTTAAAAATGAGGCCCAAATCCCAGTCCCGTTTTTTTGTCTTTGTGCCTTACTTCTCGTGTGTGTGTCTCCATGAACCCTCCAGGTGCCTTCTCCCTGTCTGTGAAGGACGTCACCGCCCAGGGGGAGCTGATCAAGCACTATAAGATCCGCTCCCTGGACGAAGGGGGCTACTACATCTCCCCCCGGATCACCTTCCCCTCGCTCCAGGCCCTGGTGCAGCACTATTCTAGTAAGAGGGGGCGTGCAGTGGGGGCAGGGACTTGTGCCAAGAGCTCCTGTCTCTCTCGCTAAGGTTCCCAATTGCGTGAGTCATGGGTGCCACCTTGGGGGATGGAAAGATTGTCCCAAAGTTAGACCTAAGGAGGTGGCAACTCTGAGCACCGTGAATTGGTGGCCCTAATTCCCTCTCCTGGCTTAGCAGGGAACCCCTTAGAGAGTAGCAAGCATGTTCAGTCTGAGAGTGAGCAGGTGGATTTTAGAGATAGCATGCCCTGCTTTGTGCAGACGAAGAGGAAGAGTTGAGTGTATATGCATGTGCAGGCGTGTGCACACACCCATGGCTGGGGAGTGAGGGGCCCAGCTAGCAATGATACAGCTCTCAAGGGAGAACCTGGCTGCTCTGGTAACCCCCAGCCCTGTCTTTTCTTCCCTAATGCAGAGAAGGGGGATGGTCTCTGCCAGAGGCTGACCCTGCCCTGTGTGAGCCTGGCCCCACAGAACCCCTGGGCCCAGGATGAATGGGAAATCCCCCGGCAGTCTCTCAGGCTGGTCAGGAAACTCGGGTCTGGACAATTTGGTGAAGTCTGGATGGGTGAGTGTGCTCTCCCCCCGTTCTACCCACGCCGCATCCTGAGTCCAGGTTCAGTATTTTCATAGCGTGTCATCCTTCCTCCGGAAGTCTTGAGAGGGAGCAAGGACAGAGGCGAGGACGCCCATTTTACAGAGGAGGCAGTGGAGGTACAGAGCCACGTTGTAACAGCTGGGGTCGCTTATCGCGGTAGTAGAGCAGGAACAGAATTCAGCTCGCCAATCCCCCAAGTCACTCCCTCCTTCGTTCTCTGCCTGAGGCTGGCTTTGCCATTGAGTTGCAGTGGCGCACTAACTCCCCTTAGCTTTCCATCACCCAGCTGGAAACAGGAGGTTAACCGTGATGAGCTATGACATTCCAGCGCCTGAGTGCACACCAAAGGCAGCTGTGGGGCTTTGGCCGGGTCACTGAAGCTCCAGGCCTGGTGTCCTCACATTTCCATTGCTGCTGACACCTGTCCCCTGCCCTGACCACCAGGATATGAAACTCGTGTTCCATTTTATCCCTGGACTGCTCCGTGAGTCCTCCCTTACCTGGGGTTGATGCCCCGGGCCTTTGGCAGGAGCTGCACCCAGGTCCCTGCCAAGGCCCAGGTCCTCTAGAAACGCGAGTAGAGTTGTCTTTTGCCCTTCAGGGGACTTCATGGAGTGCAGGGAGAGTGTGGAAATACAGGTAGTTTAAGGAGTGGGACAGGACCGCCATGGGGCTCCAGAAGGAGGAAAGGAGGCCCCCACGCCTTGTCCTCCTGCCCTGTGTACCCCCGGCTGTGTGCTCATTTCCACCAAGGAGCCATGTGTGATAGAAGAGATTCCTTATGTAGGGAGGGGTGGGGGAAGGAGGCAGGTTCCGTGCAGGACAGGACACAGGCCCTGGGTGTGGTGCCAATAGGCGAAATGCCCCCAAGGCAGGCTACATTCCTCCACTGCCTGAGGCCCTGTATAGAAGGGGCCTGGGACACAAGGTAAGCCCCACACAACCATGGCCTCCGGAGCTGCACGTTCCAGCTCTGGCACCTGGAATAGCGTGGCACCTGGGCACTTACCCTGATTTTGGTTAAAGGATCACCTCCGAGCAAGCTCTCTGCTTTCTGAGTGGCTTCTTCACTCCCCTGGGCTCAGGTTACTACAAAAACAACATGAAGGTGGCCATTAAGACGCTGAAGGAGGGAACTATGTCTCCAGAAGCATTCCTGGGAGAGGCCAACGTGATGAAGGCCCTGCAGCACGAGCGGCTGGTCCGACTCTACGCTGTGGTCACCAAGGAGCCCATCTACATTGTCACCGAGTACATGGCCAGAGGTGGTGTCCTCTGTAGAGCTGCATCCTCAGAGGGAGGCGGGAGGGCTGGACTTAGCAGGAGGAGGAGGGTCCGCCGCAGTGGGTTTGTCAGGCCAGGGGGTCCTGCAGATCTAGGGCATGGCAGATCTAGGGGCAGGGAGGGACAGAGGGAGAGTGAGGGACGGAGGGAGGGGGAGGGACGGAGGGAGGGCGAAGTGGTTCTAACAGAGCCATGTTCTCAGCCCAGGAGCAGTTCAGACAGCATTTCTGGAGTGGTCCTTCTGTGCCTAGCACTTTTTGATGCCTGCTGGGAGGGGCTGAGCATTGCAAAGTCAAACGAGCACCAGGCCAGACATACAGGGACGGTACTAGATCCAGGTCTCCTGCTTCCTGGTCATGCAACCATTTACAACTGTGTGAATATTTTACAAGGATGGCCAGAGAGGTTGGGCTTGATGGCCTCCAAGGTCCACGGCATGGCCAAGTTCTTACGGGGCAGTAGGCCTGGGATCGGGCCTCAGCCTTTGACCTTCTCACCCCTCCTATGAACCCTGACGGCACACTGCTCCTGTAGGATCCTAACATGCCCATGTTGATACAGCTCCCTAACAACCGTCACCAAGGGGGCCCTGGTCGGAGGCTGTGCTGGGGGCGCCTCTAGCCTGCCCCTAGGGCAAGCATCCATCCCTCCCAGCTTTCCGATTCCAGGGGGAGCTGCATTTGTCCCCTGCACCAAACCTGGGGGACAGTTCTCTCCATTCTGGTGCTTTCTTGCTGATGCCTGGTCCTCAGAGGCAGAGAGTGTCTGCCAATGGGGATCAAGGGAGCGAGGCCGACATGGGGGGAAAAGACAAGGGGCATGAACCTTCGAGTCGGAACTGGGATTCCACTCCCAGCTTTCGGCTGGGGGACTTCAGACAGGTCTCTGCACCTGGCTGAAACCTAACTTCTGGGCAACTGCTGGCGTATTGGCTGCTCCCGGGGTGCTGAGGCTAGCATGTTGTAAAGTGGAAGGCACTCGGCAGCAGTAGGTAGATCCTTCCGGATGCCCCGAGAGATCTGAGGGTGCAAACTCCCACTTCCCGCCCCCAGTGGGGAGCCGCTCACACCAGGGGGAGGCTGGCACCACCAGGGCTGGGTCACTTTGCAGAAGGGCACTTGCAACTTCTCTTTTCTTAGGATGCCTGCTGGATTTCCTGAAGACGGATGAAGGGGGCAGATTGTCACTCCCAAGGCTGATTGACATGTCAGCCCAGGTTGGTGAAGTACCAGGTGCAGAAGAGGGGCGGCATGTGTCACCGGCTGCCCACAATGGCCGCTCGTGCCTTACCACCCCATCCGCTCTTCAGCCAGCAGGAGAAGTCAGGGGGCACGGAAGGCCAACTTCCTCTAAGCAGATATCTCCAAGGTCACCCACTGCACTTGGATTTGCAAACCCTGGCCACTGTGCCTCCTGCCCCACGCAGCTGTGAGGGAGCCCAGGGAACGGAGCCTTAGACCCAGGCAGCTGTGTTGGAACCAAGCTGTTCTGTTCCAAAGGAAGAGAGGGTGAATGGATGTCATGGGAAACACACAGAGTTAGCGAGAGTTCCCTTGAACCCAGCAGGCAAGAGTGTTCTGTTGTGACCTCGTCTCTCCCTTAGATGGTGCCCAAGACATCTCCTGTAGGACATCCCATACCAGGGCCCCTCAGCCTTTGCACAGCCCTGGCATCGACCCCAGGCTGATGGGCAGGCCTGAGCTACACACAGGTGCCAGGGACATGACTTCTCTGAGCCCTGGAGAACAGCTCTGCTTTCTGACACCAGGGAATTGTGAGTGCTGGACCTCCTTGGCTACCCTGGACTGGTCCTCACTGTCCCTCACATTTACATGCAGAACCTTCCAGACTCCATAAGGTGAAGAGCAGAGTGGAGAGGAGGGTTTTAGCCAAGAGCTCTAGCTGGCAGGAAGCACATCTGGTGGCCCGGTTAAAACTGGAACTCTCAGCAGAAAAGTTTTGGTCTGTGGTCAGCCTGTGAGGCACACACGTGTGCACACACACACACGCCACCGAGAGGAAACCCTCCCACCCACTGCCCACGTCAGCCCTCCCCCCTCGCTCAGCCTTACCCAGTAGCACCGCTGCAGGAACTGATGCCACAACACCTTTTTCCGCCGAGGTGGGCAGACAGCCATCTGGGCAGGCTGGTTTCGGAAAATGGGCGCTGGTAACCGGCTTCAAACCCCAGGGCAGCGATAAGCCTGCCCACTGCTGCTTCTTGCCTTCCTCTTCCATCTCTCACCCTCCGCTGTCTCCTATTCAATCCTCACTACACCCCCTTGGGAAATCTTGTGTGACACAGGGGCAAAGGATGTGAAAAGCCATCTTGGTTTAATACCTGGATGTAGCCACAGAGCTGAGGGTGAGGAGCCAGAAAATCAGAACCTCCCAGAAGGGCAACCTCTAACCACATGCTGACCATGCCAATGGCTCTCCAGGCACACATGTACACAAACACACGCTCACACACACATGAACTCACACACACACAGACTCACACACACAGACACATATAAACTCACATACACAGACTCACACACAAACACACAGACACAGACACACAGACTCACAAACACAGAGTCACATATAAACTCACATACACATATAAACTCACAGACACATATAAACTCACATACACAGACTCACAAACACACAGACACACACAGACACACAGACTCACACAGAGTCACATATAAACTCACATACACATATAAACTCACATACACATATAAACTCACATACACAGACTCCACACACACAAACACACAGACTCACACACAGACACACACACACAGACTAACAAACACAGAGACACACACAAGCTCACACACAAACTCACAAACACAAACACACAGACTCACAAACACACATACAAACACACACACAAACATACAAACTCACACACACATGAGCAGACACACACCCCGCCCTTCTGGGCTCTTCTTTTCTTACTCCATAGGAAGCAATGCAAAGTCCCACCAGACCTTTCCTCCAAGGCCAGATCTGGCCAACCCCACAAGAACCCTGCAGCCACATTCCCTCAGGCCCCACTTTGCAGCTAGATGGCACTGGTCCCCATGCCCCATGCCTTGCCACCCTTCTGCCTTCTCTGCCCGGGAAGTCTTCAACCCTTCCCACCCAGCAGAATCCTTATCATCATCCATGGCTGAAGTGTAATGTCATTTCTATGATGGTTTCCCTGGACAAGAAACTGCTAGAGAGCCCTTAGCTCAGGTGTTCCCGGAAGCATTGTTCTTGCTAAGCAGAACTGGGTCCTACTCAACATTTTAAAATTTATTTCTGGTACTGCTCAATAAATATTAGTTATCAGAATGAGTGCTGTTAGATGCTACCCAGATATATTTAGTACTCAGTTTTATATTCCCCACAGTCCCATACTAATACGTGTGTATTGATTGAATGGTGTAGCAAAGGGATGGATGGATGGATGGATGCATGCGTGCATGGATGGGTGGATGCATGGATTAATGGATGGATGGATGGATGGATGCATGGATGGATGGATAAATGAATGAATGTGTGAATGGATGGGTGG
>NW_012115267.1:3749811-3753295 GCF_000951035.1 Colobus angolensis palliatus
TGGATGGATGTGTGGATGGATGGATGGATGCATGGATGGATGGATGGATTCATAGATAAACCAATGAAATGAAAGCATAAGAAGTGGAATCAATTCTAGTGCTGGCTTCTTGCAGTTGCATGTCTGATAAAGTAAATAGGCTGTCTGCTTTCTGCCTCAATTTCTTCATCCACTGATTGGGTAAATAAAGCCTTAGTTTCATAGGCTAAAAGGTGCCGAGCAGCACCAGCTGCCATCCCTGGCCCAGGCTAGTGATTGGGGGAGGAGAGACGAGGCTCTTCTTCCTCATGGCCTCTGTCCACCTGGATCTGCCAGTGCTCCCTGGGTGCCCCCACGGGGCAGGTGCTAGGTAAAGTCCTAGGTCACAGATCACCTCGTCTAATGCTTGCCTCAACCCCATGCCCTGGAGACCACATCCCTCACTTTCCAGGTCAAGGCTGTGGCCCCCTGGGGAAGTTAAGCAGCTTGCTGGAGGTCAGCGACTCCAACCGAGGGCTTCCAGCTCCAGGAGCTGTGCTTCCAGCC
The DNA here is from genome assembly GCF_000951035.1 of Colobus angolensis palliatus. Taxonomy (NCBI): domain Eukaryota; kingdom Metazoa; phylum Chordata; class Mammalia; order Primates; family Cercopithecidae; genus Colobus; species Colobus angolensis. The sequence goes on from NW_012115267.1 coordinate 3,750,337, forward strand.
AGCCAGGGAGAGCTGTCTGTCCCTGCCTCCTGCTCCCCCTCCTTCCTTCCCCTGTCTTCTCTTCTCCCTCCCCTCTCCTTTTCTCCTGCCTGTGTTCTTTTTTTTTTTTTTTTTTCTGCCTGTGTTCTTCTATCTTCCTTCTCTGCAGACTCTTGGACACAGCTGTGTGGAGGAAGAACGAGGAGGGGAGGGGCACAGGTAGCCCCTGTGTCTCTGATGCCCACCTCGCTGCGCTGCCATTCTGGTATTCTAGGAGAGGAGTTTATTCGGCTTAGGAGCAACACAGCCACCTTTCTACTCTGCCCAAGAAGCAGCTCCTTCCCCAGCAGCCCACACGGGCTGTGCAGGGGGCACGGGGTGGGCTCGGTCCTGGCGTGGAGGCCTCCACGCTGTCCTTTACCGTGTGCCTGTTCCCTCAGATTGCCGAAGGGATGGCTTACATCGAGCGCATGAATTCCATCCACCGCGACCTGCGGGCGGCCAACATTCTGGTATCCGAGGCCTTGTGCTGCAAAATTGCTGATTTTGGCTTGGCTCGAATCATCGACAGTGAATACACGGCCCAAGAGGGTAAGCACAGCCCCCAACCACAAGGGAAACCTGGGACCTTACCTTCCCCAGCTCCCCAAAGCCCCCTTTAACTTCTCCCAGCACAGCCCTGAGGGAAGACACATGAGGGCTATACAGTTCTACAACTCTAGATCAGCATTTCCTTCATTTCCCCAAATGTGTTCAGCAGAATGGTAGTGCCCTGAGACCTCCTGTGGAGGAACAACTTTAGGATAAGGTGGGTTTGGAGAAACAGCAGCCCACCCCAGTCACTGCCTTGGAGATTCCCCGTGCATATCAACATATTAAAGGCACTGAGAAGTCCTGCAGCAAAGAAACAGTTTATGTTTGCCTCACCTGGTGCCTCCCAAACTAATTTGAGCTCCAAATACTACCTTTCTTTTTTTGAGATGGAGTCTCTGTCCCCCAGGCTGGAGTGCAGTGGCACAATCTTGGCTCACTGCAAACTCCACCTCCGGGTTCAAGCAATTCTTCTGCCTCGTCCTCCCAAGTAGTTGGGATTACAGGCGTGTGCCACTGCAGCTGGCTAGTTTTTGTGTGGTTAGTAGAGATGGGGTTTCACCATGTTGGCCAGGCCGGTCTCGAACTCCTGAACTTAGGTGATCTACCTGCCTTGACCTCCCAAAGTGCTGGGATGACTGGCGTAAGCCACGCCTAAATACTATTTTTTTATGTAGCACCTACTAACCTTCCACAGAATTAGGCCTTCACAGAGCACACTGTGGGAAACACAGATCTCATGCGCGAGCAGCAAATCAGCCTGAATCAGGGTCTCCACGGAGCACTCTGTTTTACTCTGTGAATGTAACTGAGGTGGAAATCCACGTCACAAGAGAATCTGAAGCGGTCACACACATTTATCAAGCAAGCAAGCAGTGTCCGATGAGCATACGCGTCAGATGACAAGCAGACAGGATATGGCTTGTTCTCTCGGGAACTTCAGGCTGGCTGGGGAGACCGAGAAATGGAGGCCAGGGGAGGCCGTGAAGTGCCAAGCCCTGAGGTCTGCTGCAAATGCTAACCGGGGTTGCAGCCATTGAGTTGCTTCACAGGGCAGCCGGATGTGAGTCCTTTCTCATAGTGGCCCTCGGAGGTACAAGTGTCACCATTTCCATTTTGTGGGAAGGGACTAACGGAGGCCCGGGCAGGTTTAAATGGCTTGCCCAGGCCATGTTTTTTTAATTAAACAAGGCCCCTGTAAGGTGAAACAGGCCCCCTCCATCCCAGGTGGAAACATGGTGGCTGCCCATTGAGGTCACTTGCTCTCTTTTTAAAGAACCAAAGTGGGTGACCATGTCCTCTTTCTGTGCTGCAGATGCCGTGTCTGCACTCACCTGGCCATGTATCCTGGTGTGTGGTAATGGCTCCCGCCATGCCAGGCCAGCCCGCCTTTCAAGGCCCCGCAGTGAGGGCTTGAGGGAAGGGCAGCAGGAGCAGGGGTAGGGGTGAGGATGGAGGGTAGGGGCCACTGGCCATGGCCTCCCAAAGCTGTGCATGGCTTTTCCCGCAGGGGCCAAGTTCCCCATCAAGTGGACAGCCCCGGAAGCCATCCACTTCGGGGTCTTCACCATCAAAGCAGACGTGTGGTCCTTTGGAGTCCTCCTGATGGAAGTTGTCACTTATGGGCGGGTACCATACCCAGGTAGGTGGCTCACCCCGCAGTTCTCGCGGCTCCCTGCTTTCCTGGACGGCCCTGGCAGCGGGTCGCCTGTCCTTGGTGCCTGTGGCTGCCCCGTTCTTTACAGAGTGAGTCCCAGGGCACAGACGGAGACCCAGGCATGGAATCTGGGGTGGAGCTCTGCCCCCTGCATCGCTATTGCTCTGGGCCACAGGGCTGCATCCCCTTCCTCCAGCAGAGGTCAAATGAGTCCCACAAACTGAAATCAAGACAAAGGCACATCTGAACTCAAGTTTACTCCCAATGGCTTGTTCTCAGCTGAGGACAGGTTGTGCCCACCTTGGCATTGCACCCATAGCGGATCCCCAAAGCCCTATTCTGTATGAGCAGAGTCGTGGACGCCAGCCCCCCGCCCCAGTCGAAGGGCTGGGGCCGCTTGGCCTCTGCAGCTGGGCAGGCTCCGGGTCACCTGCTGCTGTGTGCACCTGGCAGCTGCCCATGAGTGATGGGCTTGGTTGTGCCCCTGGTGGTCACAGGTAATCAAGAGGGGGAGGGTCCCATCTGCAGAGGACCTGCCCCCGCACTCCGGAGAAAATCTACAGCCTCATTTCTAGGCGTTCCCCCAGGCAATAAAAAGTAAATAAAGGGCTGTTTAGAGGCTGGGCGGCCAGGCAACCCACGAAGCTGGAGAGGTGGTCTGGGCCTGTAGGTGCTGCTGTCCCCTGCCTGGGCCCACGGTGCCCCGCGGGCCGCTCAGGTCGCCCCACCCCC
>NW_012115267.1:3753440-3778032 GCF_000951035.1 Colobus angolensis palliatus
GCGGCCCACCTTCGAGTTCCTGCAGTCGCTGCTGGAGGACTTCTACACCGCCACCGAGCGGCAGTACGAGCTGCAGCCCTAGCCAGCCGCGCCCGCCTGGGCCCCGTGCCCACCTCTGCGCGGACCACCCCGACTCCCGTGCCAGCCCAGACGGGCCACGAAGGCGAGGGGGTCGGCTGTGCCCATTTCTCAGACCGGAAGCCAGCGGGCAGAGGCAGTTCGCAGGGGGCCCCCGGACGGACGCCTCCACCGGCTGTGCGCCCCCGGGCGAGTGACGCGGGGCCTCTCTGTGCCGCCTCATTTGTAAAGAGGGTCTGTACCGGTGACCTCGCACGGCCACCCGGAGTACCAAGCCCCAGTGCGGTGTTCAGGACCGGTGAGCCACTGTCGTCACGTAAGGCCTCCCGTGCCCGCCGCTGCGCCCTGCAGGGACCCCGCCCTGCCCCGCTGCAGAAGCCAGACTGGGTCCCCCGGCTCCGGCACTGAGGGGCTTTTCCGCCATAAAGTCACCAACGTTCGAGCTTTTCCGTGTCGTTACCTGGGACGAGCTGAACATCGCGTGCAGGACGAGCACCCGGCACAAGCGAGGCACAGTCTGGGAGTCCCGCGTGGCCCAGGCTCCGGGCGGTCGAGCGGGGCCAGCAGGGGGCGCTGTGGCCTCATACATCCGTGGCTCGGGCCCGCGCCGGGGGCCCTGCGCCTGGCAAAGCGGGGGGCTGACGCTGGGAGCCGGCGCTTTGGGGACGGCTAGGACAAGAGCCCAGCTCCCGAGGCTCCGGCTCCGAGTCCTCAGGCCAGGTGCATAAACAAGGATCGGGTGACGATGGGGCGGAAAAGCGAGGAACGCTGGTGGCTCCCACTGCATGGAGGCTCTTAGCATGTTTTTGTTTTTGTTTTTAATAGACCGTTTTTTTTTTTTTAGCAGTTAGGTTTACAGAAAAAAAAAAAGTAGGAAGTAAGTAGACAGTCTCCATATCTCGCCCATTTCCCCTATTACTAACATCACGCAATGGGTGTGTTTGTTAACATTCATGAACCAATACTGATAAAATATCATTAGCCGAAGCCCACTTTTTTCATCCAGGCTCTCACTGCCTGTTGTACATGCTGTGGGTGTAGACGAAAGTGCAGAGACTTGAACCTACCGTTCTGGGTCTCCCACTCGAAAGCCCCCTGGCTCCACCTGTGCATTCCGTTCCTTCCCCTTGAACCCTTGGCACCCAGTTTGTCAGTGTTGACTCCGCTGACTGTGAGAACACCCCAAGGCAGGACTATAGCCATCCCGAGTCCAGAGGTGGGAACCAAGGCACAAAGTGCTCACACACACAGCTCACAGGCGGCAGGATGGGGGTGTACGGGGGGAAGCTGCAGGATGGGGGTGTAGGTTGGGGGAAGTTGCAGGCCTGGGCAGCAGAGGATGAGAGTGGGGCCTTGATGGAAGAACCCCTGGAGAGGGGGCAGTCGCTGCAGGGGTGCTGGGTGAGAGCCACCAGCCCAGAAGGACGCAGTTTACATAGCGTGATCACCTATGGTCTGTGGATTCTCCAGCAGCCTGGGGTGGGAGCACCACCATTGCTACCACAAAGCTGTTTCTGCAGATGAAGAAACAGACAGACTCCATGCCACCAGGTTCCTCTCAGCCAGTTCTTGGCCCTCACAGCCCCCACTGGCCGTGGACAAGCACTGGGTGGGAGCACAGCACTTTAGGGAGGAGGTCTGCAAGGGCAGGCCTGGGGCCTCACTGAGGAGCCCAGGGAGACAGGTGTCCAGCAGCTGCTCCAGGATGCTGGAGGTGGCGGAACCTAGAGGTGGAACTCTGTTGTCCCAGACAGTGGGGGCTCCAGAAATTGTGGGGCTTCTGACCTCCTCCAGGACCTGGCCACACCAGGGTGCTGGAAGGAGGAAACTGCCTGACCAAGAACCCGGTGCAAGGGGGCGTGGCTGGTGGGGGAAACAGGAACGTGGGACAACAGGGTCAGCGGGGACTCCTGCCAGTGGGGGCCACTGGGACTCAAGAATGGGAGGGCCAAGCTGACCTGCTGGAGCTCCTGTGGGGTGGGGCTGAGGAGGGAGTTAAGATCACAGGATGAGGAATGAGCCCTTCCTTCGCAGGGACCACAGGCCAGGGCACCACCTCCCAGGCCCCCACGACCCCTCTGAAGTGGCTGCCATGACTCGGGAGCTGTCCTTGAGCTGCAAGGCTTGAGACTGTCTCCTCACCTCCCTGGACCCCACGGTCATCCCCTAAAGATGAAAGAGTCACCCAGTGCTTCACCGACGTCACCTCAGGTTTTTGGTTTAAAATGAAGGCCGGGTGCGGTGGTTCATGCCTGTAATCCCAGCACTTTGGGAAGCCAAGGCGGGTGAATCACCTGAAGTCAGGAGTTCGAGACCAGCCTGGCCAACATGGTGAAACCCTGTCTCTACTAAAAATACAATAATTAGCTGGGTATGGTGGCAGGTGCCTGTAATCCCAGCTACTTAGGAGGCTGAGGCAGGAGAATCACTTGAAGCTGGGAGGTGGAGGTTGCGGTAAACTGAGATCGTGCCATTGCACTCCAGCCTGGGCGACAAGAGCGAAACTCAGTCTCAAAAAACCAAAATAAAAATAAATAATAGAATAAAATGCAAGTCCTTCAGCCTCTGCCTCTCCCGCAGAGATTCTGATTCAGTGGGTTGAAGTCTGGATCTGGAAACCTCCTCTTTTATAAGCACCCTGAGTGATTCCCGTGCAAGCATTTCCAGCTTGGACCAGCAGCTCTCAGCCCTGGCTACTCACTAGGATCACCTGGGATAGAAAGGGTGGGGCAGGGCATTAAAAAGTCCCAGTGCCAGGGTTCCAGGTGAGCATACTTTATCCAGGGCCTCCGCATACTTTAAACACCTCAGCTGGTGCTAATGTCTACCCCGGACTGGGAACCACTGGGCATGGCTGTGTGAGCTTGAAAGTGCTGCATCCCAGCAGGGCTGGCTGCAAGCACCTGGGGGCCAGGCTGATGTCCAGGTCCTGAAACTGCAGGACCGGCAGATGCCTGTGGCTTTTTCCAGCTCGGGCATGCAAGTGACAACCTGCGGAAATTAGAAAAGAAACTCAGAAGACCAGCACATTCTCCAAGGCACGTTCTCAGGCAAAGTGGACAACCGCCTCTCCTCCTGCTTGGTTTTCCTGGGAACGGTGAGGCTGGGAAGTAGCTTGAAGGACGAGGGAGAGTTTCTCCCCTAGGGGGCGCACTTGCTTGAGGGGTGCCCGGAGCTGAACCCGTGTCCTGGTGTGTTCTGGTTCCGGACATAAGTATGTCTATAAAGGATGAGGAGCCCAGTCAATTCCCAGCCAGAAAGTGAAACGTGAGAGTGTGTGGGGGAAGAGAGATGCAGAGAGAAGCAGAGGGCGCATGAATGGACGAAAGCATCATTTCCTGCTCTGGGACTTTGTCTTCCTCGGGGGAGGGAGGGTAGTTCATGGCGTGGAGTCTGCCTCCTCCCAACCGTAAATTTGCACACATGAGGACACTGCCAGGGGTCCCATGCCTGAGCCGTCTGGGGCATGTGATTGCTGTCCTGACACCCAGAGCTCTGGTGAGGGGGGCAGCCCAGGTCTAGGGAACTCAGACCTCTCCTTGCCTGTGAAGGAGCTGGTGCCTTTCCCTCTCCCTCCATTCCTCCATTCCAGAGCCAGCACACACCCACAGCGTTGCTGTGAAGTGAGCAACAGCAGCGTCCTCGGAGTCAGACAGACCTTTCAACATCAGGCACTTCCTCTCCCGGGATGTTTGCTCTCAGGGACTTTGCTTCATTTCTCTGAGCCTCAGTTTCCTCATCTGTGCAATGGGCACAATGCTGACACCTGCATCGAGGTTTACACAAAGCAGCACACAGGAGGCATTTACCAGAGTGCCTGTCCTATGCTACATGCTCAGAAATGTTAGCTCTCATTAGTGCTGTAATAATCCCCGAGGAAGGGCCTCCAGAGATCCTGATCCCAGCTAAGTCCTCTTAGCCAGTCTTCCCTGGCCTCTGCCGTACCTCCCCTGCCTCAGGCTTCTAACTCTGCCTTCAGAGCTTTGCTCTCGTTGCTGCTGTGATCTGTTTTGTCTATAGTAGTGGCCCCTTATCTAAGGTTTCAGTTACCAGCAGTCAACTGCGGTCCCAAAATATTACATTCAATAAGATATTTTGAGAAAGAGAGAGGGAGGCCACATTCACAGAACTTTTATTGTAGTATATTGTTATAATTTTCTATTTTATTATTAGTTGTTGTTAATCTCTTACTGTGCCTAATTCATAAATTAAACTGTATCATAGAGATGTGTGTGTAGGGAAAACAGTATGTATAGGTTCGGTACTATCTGCAGTTCAGAACATCTACATAGTTTGGGGGTCCTGGAACGTATTCCCTGTGGATAAAGGAGACTCCTGTACTTTCATGCTCTTCCCACCCACGGGGCAGAACTTCCAAAAGAGCACACAGGGTCAGAAGCCAAGGACCTAGGCAGCCTGGCACTCTCCAGCTATGTGACTTTGAGTGAGTGACTCCATTCTTCTGAACCCTGATTTCCTTGTCTATAAACAGGGCAGTGAGGCCTCCCTTGCAGGGTTGCTTTAAGGATTTAAGGAGTATTTTGGAAATGCAATAGTGTATTCATTTACTAGGGCTACTGAAACAAATACCACGGGCGAGGGTCTGTAAAAAGCTTAAACAAAAGTTGATTGCCTCACAGTTCTGGAGGCTGGACGTCTAAGATCAAGGCACCGGCAGGGTTGGTTTCTCCTGAGGCCTCTCTCCTGGGCTCATAGATGGCCACCTTCTCCCTGTGTCCTTATGTGATCGTCCCTCTGTGTGTGTCTGTGTCCTTGTCGCCTCTTCTTACAAGAACAGCACCCATACGACCTCATTTTACTCATCAATTTTTAAAGAGAATATCTCCAAATACTGTCACATTCTGAGGCAGTGGGGTTAGCGCTTCAACACAGGAATGTGGAGAGGAGGAGATACAGTTCAGCCCTTGAACCGTAACACATACACATACGCATTATTTCTGCTTTTGTATCTTTCACTCTACCTGCCCTGTGGTAGGTATCAATGTATTCTTGTGACTCATTGATTAGTTTCAAAATCAAGAATATTTGGTGTGAATAAATGTCCCATCTACAAATAAGAAAGACCCAAAGCTAAGCTGGAACAGCAGTGGAGCAGCCGTAAGCAAATTCACATATGAAAATCCAGATTTCCTCCAAAGATAAAACTGCCTTTAATGAAATATTTTATAAAAGGTTCCACCATGTATCCCATTAGATACTAAAAACCAGGACTCAAGTTTCCCCAGGCCTCATGATGTCATTTCTGTTTTTTTTTTTTTTTTAAGGTAGTAAAATACATACACGTAACATAAAATTTACCAGCATAGGCATTTGCTGAGTGTTCCATGCACTGTTAACATTCACACCGCTGTGTGGCCACCGCCACCACCATAACCGGGACTTTCTCATCTTCCCAAACTGCAGCTCTGTCTCCATTAAATGCTAACTCCCCATGCCTTCGCACCCCTAGCCTGGCAACCCCCACTCTACTTTCCGTCTCTATGAATTTGATTCTCTAGGGACCTCAAGAACCACAAAAGGACAGTATTTGTCCTTTTGTGACTGTGTCATTGCACTTAGCATAGTGTCTTTAAGGTTCATCTATGTTGTGTCAGTTCCCTGCCTTTCTGAGGGTGAATAAGACTCCCCTTTAAGGATACATCACGTTTTGCGTGTCCATTTGTCAGTCGATGGACACTTGAATTTTGGCTGTTAAGAATAGTGCTGCTGTGAGCCTGGTGTACGAATGTCTCTGCAAAACTGCTGGACCGGATGGCGACTGTAGGTTGAATGTTTTGAGGAGCTGCACGCTGCTTTCCCCGTCGGCTGCGCCCTTCCGCACGCCCATCAGCTGTGAACAGCTTCCAGTCCCTCTGCCTCCTCACCAGCCTTGTTATTCTCTGTTGCTTGAAATAGTTGCCGTCCTAGTGGGTGTGAGGCGCGCGGTGTTGTGTTAAGAGCAATAACCGCATGTTTTTAACTTTGGTCTCCGTGGGACCTCAGCCCTCTTTGAAATGCGTTCACGCGTTCTGGGGGTTCAGGGATGTTCCATGTGTGCTCCCGACAAGCTCCTTCAGGCCCAGTGTCTCTGAGGCTCTGCTGGTCCGCACTGGAGATGAAGGGGCTTCAGGGCCTGGCTGGGAGGGACCCGCTCACGCTGGGGGCAGGAGGCCTCCCCTCTGGAAGAGCCCCTGGCTCTGTTCTTGGGAAAGCACCTTTTTCTTTCTCCCCCAGGCACGTCTGCCCAGTGCTGCCTCAGGGTCTCAGGGAACTTGGCCGATATCCTCACCAGACATCTCCAGGTGGGCCTGCATGCTGGGTACATGCCTGGACCCCCCACCCCAAAATCCAGACATCTCCAGACAGGTCTGCATCCTGGTGGGTACGTGCTCAAACCTCTGCCCCAAAATGTTCACAAAGACTGGCTGGACACACAGCATCTTGGGCATAGCAGGCAAGAACCATGCCTAGCTCTGGGCACTCAGTCTCAGGTGACAAGGACAGAGAGCAGAAGGCAGCGCCACCATGACCCACAGGCAGATCAGGGAAAGCAGAAGCACCGGACTCCTGACCTGGGCTATGGGCACTCCCCACGGCCCCGCTGGGCTTGCAGAGTCACCTGAGTTAAAGGTTGAAACTTGATATCATGCTTAGAATCTTTAGACAGCTAAAGAGACCTTCATACTCAGTCAACATGTATTGAGTGTAAAGTGCCAATGATTGACCAATCCCAAGACGTAGCCTTCTGACCCTCATTTTACAGATGAGGAAGCTAGGGCCCAGAGAGGGTAAGTAACTAGCCCCAGGCCACAGAGCTGATAAATGGCAGAGCAGGGACCCACTGCTCCCAGCCTTTCTTCCAGAATGGCGTGGTCACCGACCTCCACATTTTACAAAGGGGTTTTCTGTGCCTTGCCCTGGGGGCTCCTCACAGCAGCCTCTTGGAGGTGTGACATCTTCATTCTGTTTGGTCTGGACAGAAGAAAGGCAGAGATGCTGAGCCTGTCACCCACATCACATCCCTAGAAATGATGGGGGGCAGACCTTGAATCCTGAGCTCAGCTCCATGGCCAGCACTTGAGGGGCCCCAAAGGGCGGTGAGATTAAACGTGCTCTTGAGCACTTGAGGAACAGGGCAGACATAACCCACAGGGCCCGTCCAGTGGCCCTCAGGGGGCAATCCTTTTAATAAGGTTAAGCAAACTGCTGAGAGGATGACAGGAAGGTTCGTGAAAGCCTGGTGGAAAAGATTCCAGGAAGAAAAACATCTGGTGCAGATGGGGCCACCAGGCTTAATGGATCCTCATTCTCGTCTCAGTATGGCAGCCCCTGGAGGGATGAAGTGGCCAGTCCCCGTGCAGGAGGCCAGGCACTCTACTGATGATTCAGAGAGAGGTGGCTCCACCTGACATCAGCCAGAGACCGAAAAATAGCCCTGGTCATGGGGAGAAGTTAAAATTTGTGGATACACAGAAAATTTCCAGCTAGCACCGTGGGGACTTCATGGCCTCTCAGGCTTTCACTTGACCCTGAAGAGACAACAGACCCCCACTCCCAGGGAGCTCTGCCATGCACCCTGTTTCACGGAAGCAAGGGCCTCCCCATGCCCACAGACACAGATGGTGATGTCGGTTCCCCGGCCAGCCACGCCGCCGAGCTGTGTGATGTGCTGGGGACTATGCACACGCTGCGGGTACATGGTCCTACTGAGCTAGCATGACCACCCTTAGGAGAGGATTGTTACTAGTCCCATTTTATAGATGAAAAAATGGAGCCTCCAAAAATCGAGGTCCTCTGCCAAGCCCACGCAGCTGGGACAGAAGCCCAGGTCAGCCTGGCCTCCTCCCGGGCCTCAGCAGATCTGCCTCCAGCCAGAGCTTCTTGGGAGGGGCGGGGAACAAGGCTCTGAGGCTGCGGGTCACACAGCGAGCAAGAACCATAGCTGGAGCTGGAGCTGGCCCCAGACACCACCAGGCTTGTGCCCCACCCACACCCCTCTGGCCTGGCCCCCTTGCCAGTTGCAGGTCGTGTTGTAGAAGAGCGGGCTTTGGAGGAGTCAGATAGGGCTCACTTCACCTCTTGGCTCTGCCTGCTATGGGTTATGGGATTCTTGGCAGATTATGTAACCTCTCTGAGCCTCAGTTTCATTACCTTTAAAATGGACATAAGCATACCTGTCTCAAAGGAAAGCTGGGGATGAACTAAGATAATGTACACAAAGCTTTGGCCACAATGGGGTGCACACAGCAGGATGTTAATATATGCACACTCCCTTTCCCCATACACCCTTGACAGCAGAGGCCCAGGCCAGGCAGCACCTTCCCTGGGGGCACCTGGGAGCCCAGCCTGCCAGTCCCCTGGTCTCCCTGCCCACCCTGGTCCCATCCTCCTCCATTTCCAATCAGCAACTTGGCCCCTGGGCCACCAGGCCCCTGTGGGCTGCAGATTCTGACAGGGGCTGATGGGAGCCAGCCCCAAGGGGTTTGAAGGCTGATTACCGAGGACTGATGAGGTGAAGAGGGACTGCTGCCCAGAGCTGACAGCCTTCCCTGAGAGGAAGGACAGGCAGGAGGGCAAGGAGAACACTCCAGTCTCAGCCTGACATCTCTGGAAGGGTGAGGGGTCCATCTAGGGGCATCTCTGTTGGTGCCTTCCTTTCTGTGCCAAGGTCACGCCACTGCTCTTGGTTAAAATTAGCCTCCTGCTCACTGCTCTGGACCGAGTGGCCTTTCCCCATAACCAATAGGACCTGGTCTTGCACAGGCAGGGCTGGGCTGCATGCCCTCGGCTCTCCAAAGAGCAGATACAGTACATGCCCGGCGCCTTGGAGGCTGGAGCAGGGTAGGCGTGTGCATGCACATGTGTACCTGTGCCTGTGGTGGGTATGACTACATGTGTAACTAACCAAACCAGGGTGTCTAGGAAGGAAACAGTTGTGGAACTGTGCAAGCATTTCATCATTAGCATCATTCCTAGGTTGTGTTGTTTCTTACTTACCTCCAAGGCTCCCATGTAATGGCTGATGGCCTCAGCTTACTCATTTCTAGCCCCAAGCATTAAACACTTGGTCCAACTCCACCCACACATCACCCCTGAGATTAAGAAAAGTGTGCAGTACCCCGGCATCCCAGGATCTGGTACACAGAACGTGCTCTCAAAGGATATTTGTCAAATACACAAAGGAATGGGGACAAGTCACTCTCTTATTCTTTGTCCATATCCCATACCTCGTAACATCTTAATCCAAAACTACATGCTCAGTCAGGGCTCAGGCAAGGATAGTTTGACCTGGAAGAAAAGCCAGCTGAGGTTGAAAGGAAGAGAAGCACAGTGGTCAAGCCTCTGAGGCCAGATGGATGTGGGCTCAAGTCCTGCCCAGCCACATGGCCCTCTGCAAGCAGTCACCTCCCTGAGCCTGTTTCCTCGCTTGTCAAGCACGTTCGCTAAGCAGCAGCCTCACCCAGAGTGGATGAGATGGTGCCTCTCTGGTGCTCAGCAGAGTACCTGGCACAGTTAGGTCCATAACAGAAGGAAGTTGTTAGTATTTTTACTGGATGTCAGCAAAAAAAAAAAAGGTGGATTAAACACTCAGAAACAGAGGATAGCACTGTTGCTAATCCTGCAGAGGGAAACCTGATGAAGGACGTTGTGAACAAAGTTAAAGCAAGTGTCAGGCAGGAAGACGATATTTGCAGTGCCTGTATGACAAGGCATTACTGCAAAGAAAACTGAAGAAGTTCTTCCTGTGCCTAAACAACCCAAAGACAAATGAACCAACATTTAGACTGGGCACTGCACAGAAAGAGAACTAGAACAACTAATAAATAAAGCAAACAGTGCCCAGCCACACCAGTCCAAGGAAAAATGCAATTGAAATAGTGGTGCTGGATACTTTTGCCATCAGGTGGCAAAATGGCAATACTGCTAATATCCAATAATATTGGTAAAGATATGGAAAACTGTTACTCCCATAAAGGTTAATGGCAGTGTAATTTGATAAAGCCTTTTGGGGAAGCATTTTTGGCTTCCAAAATGTTGACGCGTACACACACTGATGAAGCTACTGCATTTCTAGAAAACTATCCTACAGTAAGATATGCCCTTATTCCCAAAGATAAACATACGATATTCTTTACTGCAACTTGTTTGTAATCACAATGGGAACAACTTAATGGTACAACAAGAGGGTAGCTGAAGGAAATTGGGCACATTTTTTTTTTCTTTTTTTAATTGTCCGAAGGGTCAGCTAGAAAGGCATAATTATTTTATAAACTACTATTCTGCCATTAAAATGAATGGGCAGACCAGGGATAGTGGCTCATGCCTATAATCCCAGCACTTTGGGAGGCCAAGATAGGAGGATCTCTTGAAGCCAGAAGTTTGAGGCCGGCCCGTAGAAAACATAGCAAGACCCTGTCTCTACAGAAAATATTAACAACAACAAAAAAAGAACAGAACTTAAAAAAATGAATGGGCATGTGCATAGATTCTGATTTTGACACAAGGCCAAGACTGTCAAATGAGGGGAAAGGGGTGCAGAAAAACACATACAGCATGATGTACGCACACACACACACAATTTTATGTTCATCACACACATGTGTATTTGTGTAAACGTGCAGCAAAGGGATCCCAGTGATACAAACCAAAGAGAGCCCCATGACCTCCAGGAAGGGAGCGGCCGGGGCTGTCAGTGCAGGGGGATAAGGAAGGGCGCTGGCATTTTACCCACACTGCTTGAGTCTTCTGTAGTGAGAGTGCATTAATGCATTTGGAGAAGAAAAAAGCCAGGCCGGCAGGCAGTGATGGATGGTCCGGTGCAATTGTGCCTGGTGGCAGAGAATGGATGACGCGACCCCTGGGGTTGGGTCCCGCCCTGGGGCTCTAGCGGCCCCCTCTGGCCCCGTCCCTGCCCACTTCCTCTCCCGATAGCGCCTTCCCTCAGGTTATCAGCGGGGAGGCCACCCCACACCACACTGCCTTCCCTGTGCCCGCCGCGGAGCCCTCAGAACAGTCCATCACCGCTTATCGTCCCTGTCCCTGCGCCAGAGAGGCTGCTGGGGGGTCCAGGCCATGCACCCACCAACTAAGAGGACTGGCCCCTCCCCTCCACCCAGGCCAGCATCCTAATTTGGGGGAGGAGACTTCTGGCCACTAGGGACAACTCCGTGGCTATGACATCCCAAGGAGAGCATTCTTCAGACGCCCTCACTTCCTACAATAACAGTCACGGCGCCTGGCATTGATGGCTGCCTACTAGGGCCAGACACTGTGCCAGGCAAGGGACATGCTTTTTGTTCCTTTTCATCTGTTTTTTTTGAGACAGGGTTTCAGTCTTGTTGCCCAAGCTGGAGTGCAGTGGCAGAATCTCAGCTCACTATAACCTCCACCTCCCGGGTTCCAGTGATTCTCCTGCCTCAGCCTCCGGAGTAGCTGGGATTACAGGTGCCCGCCACCACGCCCAGCTAATTTTTGTATTTTTAGTAGAGACAGGGTTTCACCATGTTGGCCAGGCTGCTCTCGAACTCCTGACCTCAGGTGATCCGCCCACCTTGGCCTCCCAAAGTGCTGGGATTACAGGTGTGAGCCCCTGTGCCCGACTCCTTTTCATCTTTACACAATCCTAACCAACTTCAGAGATAGGGAAACACTCAGAGATAGTAAGTGACCCAGGTCACCAGGAAATACACAGCAGAACCAGGACCAGGTCACCAGAACCCAGGTTTGTGCTGTGGTTGCAAACACAAGGACAGGTCACTGCAGAGTCTTCTGCCTGGAAAGCAGGGGTCCCGGTGAACCTAGTTAGTAGCACCCTGGCTCTCCCACAGTGTCCCTCATGATAAGTGGTGACAAACTCTGCCCCCTTATCCTTGGCAGTGAGCAAGGGACCATCTCCACTGCGAGTGGTGAGAAGTGGTGCCCACAAAGGCATCACTAACTTGAGCCCAGTAACAGAGAATGGGATTCTTCCTGGCTTTCCTGGCAGTGGGTCGGGTGGAAAGAGCCCTCTATGGAAACAGAGCCCTGGCAGGGTCCACGGCCTCTGGAGCTCGGCTGTGCAGTTTCCCAGCCTTACTTTTCTCATCTGTAAAGAAGGTACAGCAAAAGTACCAATGGGAGTAAAGAAGATGTCAAATGTATACCAAGCCCTGAGATGCCAAGTACATGTAAACCAAGCACCTGGAACCCAGCCGGCCCCAGTGCCAGGAACCAGGCACTGTCATCATGTAAACCAAGCACCTAGAACCCAGCCTCCCCACTGCCAGGAACCAGGCACCTAGAACCCAGCTGGCCTCAGTGCCAGGAACCGGGCACTGTCGTCATGGAAACCAAGCACCTAGAACCCAGCCAGCCCCAGTGCCAGGAACTGGGTACTGTTGTCATCAGTATCAGAGTCAACCTCCCTGGACCTTGGCTTCCTCATCATTAAGAGGAAAGGTTAGAAGCCCTGTTAGGTCTCTTCCTACTTTGTCTATAACTCTGAAAAACCAAGGTGGAGTTTCTTTGGTACACTCTTTTTTTTGTTTGTTTGTTTTTTTTTGAGATGGAGTCTCGCTCTGTTGCCCAGGCTGGAGTTCAGTGGCACGATCTCGGCTCACTACAAGCTCTGCCTCCCGGGTTCCCACCATTCTCCTGCCTCAGCCTCCCAAGTAGCTGGGACTACAGGCGCCCGCCACCTCGCCCGGCTAATTTTTTTTTTTTGTATTTTTAGTAGAGACGGGGTTTCACCATGTTAGCCAGGATGGTCTCGATCTCCTGACCTCGTGATCCGCCCGTCTCGGCCTCCCAAAGTGCTGGGATTACAGGCTTGAGCCACCGTGCCCGGCCGGCACACTCTTTAAGGAAACAGGATTTGCCAAACCAATGCACCTGAGTAGGGAAGAAAAACCTTGTAAAGGCTTCCAAGAACCTCCAAAAACCTACTCCAAAAACCTCCAAAAAACTTACCACTAATCCCTTTTAAAGCAATTCCCTGACAATACTCTGTTAATCTCTCTTGAGCTCCTTCATATCCCTGAAAGTAGCAGGACAGTCTTACTTTTCAAATATTCACCTTTGCAAGAGTCTAGTCTGTGAGTCCAGGCTCCCCTGAAGTCTGAGATTTTGGGAGCTTTGGAGAATTCTGGATAAAATCCCTCACTGAACTTAGACAGCAGGAATCTCCAATCTTTGGAGAAGTCTCCTGAGTTTTCAGAGACTGGGCATCTGTTCCTAGCTCCCTCCTGGACTCTGATGCCACTGATGAGTGCAGGAAGCTTTTCCAGGCCTCAGCACAGAAAGAACCGTTAGAGCCTCAGAGCTGGAGGTGTGCAGAGTGGTCTCTGCCTGGGCTCAACCTCTGTGATTTCTGGCAAGTTACTGAAATTCTCTGTGCCTCAGGTTTCTCTTATGAAAATTATACCAGTTTTACCTCCTTGGGTTGTGGTGAATACCTAGGGCAGGACCCGGCACTTAGAAAGCTCTCATCCAGTGTCCCCTAACTCTTGGAGACAATGAGCAAGACTTAGAGGAACTGATTTGGGGGAACTTCACCACTTCCTTGGTTCTCCTGGAGACGCTGCTCTATTCCGCCTGGCTCATTTCCCAGGGCAGGTAAAAGTGGTGGGACCCCTCCCCAGGAGGCCAGAAAAGACACAAAGATGGATGGTGTGTTCCCCAGGGGTGGGTGTGTCCTGGGTTGCGTGGGTGGGTCACAGGGAGAGCGGTGTCATGAAGGCGGGTGGCTATGGGAGTGGTGGTGCCATGAGGGCGGGGGTTATGGGAAGCACTGTGGAACTGTGGGTGTGTTATAAGAAGTGGGGTTTCAGAGAGCTGGGTGGGCTATAGGGGTCTGTCCAAGAGGGATAGGACTAGAACAGAGGGTAGCAATCTTCCAAGTCCAGAGCACCCCCAACCCAGCAAGCCTGAACAAGTGTGTGGGGTCTCTGGCAAAGGAATAGCCATGCAGACGGGCAAAAGGGATGGAGCAGGCCAAGTGCTGGATGGAGAGAGGTGAACGTGGCCACCGCAGTGGCTGGCCGTGGCCTGGGCACCTCGAGGGCCCAGCAGTGGAGCTGGGGTAGGGGTGGCTGATTCTGAAGCGTTCTGTTCTGGCCGTGCATCTTCATGGAGACTTTCTGAGCTGAATGTGGTTCTCGGTGATTCCAACTCATTCCCCACAGACTTACCCAGCACTGAGCACAGGCCTGGAGGGAGACACTTCACTTAGATCCTTTCGCTGGATGGTATGATAACACTGTGGGAAGGTACAAATGAGGAAACCAAGGCTCAGGAAAGTCGCGTGAATTGCCCCAGATCACAAGGCTTTTGACCTCCAGTCCAGTGTCCTTTCTGCGTTCCTCCCTTGGCGAGGTTTGCCGACAGGGTGGGCCCAGCTACTCCCAGCACAGCTGGCCCTGGAGAGCGCTTTGCGGGGACAGAGTCAGCCACATGAGAAAGGACTTGGCATACGGTAGGATTTAAGGGTTCCAATCGGGGCTTTCCAGCAAATTCTGTTGGGCCAATGTGGCCCTCTCAAGTATTAGGTTGGACCATATGAAACCGCAATTTTGTAAATCAAAAATCATTGAATATTAGCAATTTCATACAGTTCACCCTAATGGTGTTTGGGGGGAAAGTCCACAAAATGCATGACATGCCCTTTTCTTGCGGTATA
Organism: Colobus angolensis palliatus; assembly: GCF_000951035.1. Lineage (NCBI taxonomy): Eukaryota > Metazoa > Chordata > Mammalia > Primates > Cercopithecidae > Colobus > Colobus angolensis. The sequence goes on from NW_012115267.1 coordinate 3,768,175, forward strand.
AGACAGGGCTTCATCAGAAAGGCCAGGCCTGTGGATGGAGGCAGGGGCCTGAGGGAAATGACCTCTGTGCAACTAAGGATGCTATGCCTTGTTTCTGGAGCTGAATTGCAATTGTGCCCAGCCTTCCTGGGACAAGGGCAGGAACTCAGGAGTTACTACAACCACTGCCACCCCACCCTGGGAAGGCCATGCGTGGACAAGTTCCCTCCCATATGGCTGGACGAGCCCTCAGGCAACAGCTGGGTTCTGTCGAGGAAGCCACATTAGGGGGCGGGGCTGGGGTGGGATGGGTGGTGAGCCCTCTACCCACTGACCATGAAACGCTCCACCCTCTTCCCCGTCGGTGTTCTGAGTCCGTGTGTCACACCGGCATTCCCACCGCAGATGCAGCCGGAAAGGCTCCAGTGGGAATTTCAGGGGACAATGGAGTAAGGCAGGGCTCCAGGGGTCCCTGGATGCAGCCACACCTGGATACAGGTCCTGGCTCTTCCCTTCCCCAGGGAGTAGTAACCTGTGGCACGTGGCTGACCTTCTCTGCTGTGCCTCAGTTTCTACAGCTGCACAATCCGGATAGTAACAGGCCCGCCCCGCTGGGCTGTGGTGAGGACACTCGAGATGGTGTTTGTAAAGTGTTCAGTCGAGGTTGGCCAGCGTTTTGGTTGCCGTCCACTCAAGCAGTGGGCCTTCAGTACACACCCGTGTGGAGCCAGGAATGGACCAAGCCTGAGGGATCCTTCCTCTGGCTCCCCCTTTGCTTTACCTCCGCCTTGTCTGGCTGCATCGTTGGTGGTCTGGGCCCACCACAGAAATGTCTCCCTGGGACAGCTTTGGGGTCGGGGGGTCAGCCTGGGGCCAGCAGCTGGTCCAGTAAGTCCACTCTCCCTGCTGCTGGGAGGAGCTGTGTTAGAAGTTCAGGGCTGTCACCTCAGTGAAGATGGAGTAAACACCAGGCATCCACAGCCAACCTGGATGAGCTGGGCACGTCTCCCTGGGCTGGGAGCCTCAGGTCTGGCTGAGAATGGCAACACCCCAGCCTAGGAGGGCCTAATCCAGGGACCCGGGGCCTCAGAGGTATGTTAACACATCTTGTGCGTGCGGCACGTTCAGGGATGTTCTCTGAACGCTACCCATCTGGCTTTCTACTTATTCCTGGCGTGCTCCCATATTGTCCTTTGAATTCCATGGGACCTCCATGAACCTTAGTCTTCTCTTCTACAAACAGAGAATGATACCTCCTACCTCCCTACCATGGCCTAGAATGGTCATGAGCATTCCGTTAGTTGCACGGTGCACAATACAGTGCCCAGGCATAGAGAAGCCCTCGATACCAGTGAACACCCAGGAGTTTTGCCCTCTCTGATAGTCTTTTTCCAAGATGCTAAGGTTCCTGGGATGAGCCACAGAGGCAGTCCAGCCTGTGGCATCTGCCAGTGAGGAGAGTGTCACCGTGGCATCCCAGAAAAATGAAGCTGAAAGACTGCTGTGGAACTGGGCTGGTCCAGTCCTCAAGTCCAGTCCTCTACTTTATGAAGGACTCCGGGTGGGTCAGTGTGGGCTGCTGTAATGAAGTAACAGAGGCTGGGCAGCTTATGAGCCATGGAAATTTACTTCTTGCAGCTCTGGAGCTAGAAGTCTGAGGTCAGCTGCCGGCATGTTTGGGTGGCTGCACGCTGCTGGCTTCTGGCTGTGCCCTCAGCTGGCAGAAAGAGGGCAAGAGAGCACATTGGGGTCCCTTTTATTAGGGCACTAGTCCCATTTGTGAGAACTCCACCCTCACGTCCACATTACCTCCCAAAGGCCCCATATGAATTCAGAATTCAATATGTAAATTGGAAGGGGACACAGACATTCAATGTCAATGAAACAGGCCTCGGTTAAAAGGCCCAGGTTGGATTTCACCAGCTGTGTGGCTGTGGAGCAGGCACTCCACCGCCCTGAGCCTGTGTCCTGGTCTTCATGTGGGCACTGGAATAATAACCCCTGCTCCACCAACCTCACACAAATGAGATGAAATGCAAGAAAATGCTTCATGAATTTAAAACATTCTCACTAGTTATTTGCATTGTTTTAAAGGCATAAATAGGTGTTTCCCCTGCTTAATCTGGGATCAGACTCACCCCAGACTAATGCCCGTGCTCCTGCCTCCAGGCCCATAGAAGGAGGCGGCAACTCATCTGGACGTCGGGAGGAGGTTTTGATCTCCTCTCCTTGGTCAGAAGTGCTCATAAGAATCTCCACTGCAGGATTGATATTTGCTGCCATTTCTTTTCCTCTGCACACATTCTAGAGTAAGCAGCAGACAGAGGTGACCAGAGATGCTAGGATGGGAAAATGAGGGGTCTGGAAAGCCCTCCACTGAGAGATCAGAAGCTGGGTTTCACATACTCACCACGGCCAGTGTAGCGAGTTTGCAGAGTTCTGAAATAGGATGAGACTCTGAGGTTTGCCTTTCATCAGCCTGGCTGTCCACTTATGGGGCAGTCTCTGCAGGAAGGAAGGAAACAGGGAAGCTCCCGCCTGCTCCATCAGCTCACTTTTCAAAACATGCTCACCTGGCCTCACCAAGTGAGGTGGGTGGAGAGTCCGAGGTCGGTTCATTTTCTGCTTCACACGTCCTTAGGTCACCTCTCTACTCCCTGAACTTGCAAGGCTCACCTGGAACCAGTTCAAGGTCTCCCCTGGAGTCTCTCACTTTCCATTCCCTGTCTCTCAGATCTACTAGAACAAGGCTACAGCCACCAAACACTTATATAGTCAGGCCCCCTTGCTGACACGTGACATGCTAACATGCCTGATTCAATTCAGGGATGCCTCCTCCTCCCCGCAGAAGTGATGACTGCCTGCAGCTATTGTAAATGTTAAAGTAAAATTAATGTTGGGTGTACACCCATGTTCATAGCAGCGTGACTCACAATAGCCAAATGTAGAAGCAATCTGTATTAGTCTGTTTTCAAGCTGCTAATAAAGACATACCTGAGACTGGATCATTTATTTAAAAAACAAACAAACAACAACAAAAAACAGGTTGAATGGACTCACAGTTCCACACGGCTGGGGAAGCCTCACAATCGTGGCAGAAGGTGAAGGTGTAGCAAAGGCACATCTTACACGGCAGCAGGCAAGAGAGAGTGTGCAGAGGAACTCCCCTTTGTAAAACCATCAGATCTTGAGAGATTTGTTTGCTATCATGAGAACAGTATGGGAAAGACCCACCCCATGATTCAATTATATCCCACTGGGGTCTCTCATGATATGTGGGGATTATGGGAGCTACAATTCAAGATGAGATTTGGGTGGGAACACGGCCAAACCGTATCACAACCCAAGTGTGTACTGGCAGATGAATGAATAAGCAAAACATGGTCTATCCATGCAGTGGAATATTATTTCACCTTAAAAAGGAAGGAAATTGGAGCTGGGTGCAGTGGCTCCTGCCTGTAATCCCAGCACTTTGGGAGGCCAAGCTGGGCAGATCACTTGAGGTCAGGAGTTTGAGACTAGCCTGGCCAATGTGGTGAAACCCTATATCTACTAAAAATACAAAATCAGCTGGGTGTGGTGGCAGGCAACTGTAATCCCAGATACTCAGGGGGCTGAGGCAGGAGAATCACTTGAACACTGGAGGCGGAGGTTGCAGTGAGCTGAGATCGTGCCGTTGCACTCCGGTCTGGGCAAAAAGAGTGAAACTCTGTCTCAAAAAAAAAAAAAAAGGAAAGAAATTCTGACCCATGCTACAACATGGATGAACCTTGAGGAGATTACGCTAAGTAAAATAAGCCAGCCACAAAGGGACAAATACTACATGAGTCCACTTATAGGAGGTCCCTAGAGGAGTCAAATCCAAAAACAGTCGAGGTTGCCAGGGTCCAGGGGAAGGGAAATGGGAAGTTGGTGTTTAGTAGGTGCAGAGCTTCAGTTTGGAAAGATGGAAAAGTTCTGGAGATGGATGGCGGTGATGGTACAACAACGTGAATGTTCTTAATGCCATGGAACTATACACACAAAAATAGTTAAGGTGGTATATTTTAGGTATGTTTTACCACAATGAAACAAAACTTTAAAAAAATGAAAGTGGGTGCCTAACTCAGCAAATAGTAGCCCTCAAAAAGTGTTCACTGAACAAGTTATTTTTGTCTTGGACTCTGGGACAGCCCTGTGGATGCCTGGAGAGAGCTGGCATGTCACTCGCAGCCGAGGCCCCTGGGTCCGAGGCGGTGCCTGGCACACGGCAGGTGCTCAGCAGATGTTTGAAGGGGGAATGAACAGAGAAGGTCAAGTGGAAACCCCTGCTTGACCTTATTTCTACCTCCCACTCCACCCACTGTCTTCCCTTCCGCATCACCATCGCAGAGCAGACTCAGCTCTCATGCCCCAAGTGGCAGGGACCCTCAGGAGTCACGTTGTTTATCCTCCTCCCTCCAGAATAAGTGTAGCAGACAGTCACTGTCCATGCTCTTAAATCCCTCTGGGTTGTGTTTCTAACGCTCTGTGATGGATGGGACATTCCTCCGTGAGTAATCCCGGCTTCTTTCACTGTGATTGAAACCTCCCACATCCACTGTCCAATTCTTTCCCCATGAGAAATGTGAGAGGGAGCTCTGAGAGCAGATGGGGGCTGCCAACAGGGCTAGGGTGAGGGAGGTGATGAGATTGGGACTCAGCCCCCTCTCAGAGACGGTCAGCCCAGGCACTGTGTTATGGATAGTAAGCGGCCACTCCTGGAGGCAGGAGATGGGTTATGTGACCTTGGGAGGTCCCCTTCCCAAGTCGCAGGGATTTCTGGGGTCTGTGAGGCCCCCTGCAGATGCTCCAGGGCCAGGCTGCGTGAGCGGCCACTCGGGAGCTTTCCCTGGTGAGTGTGTTCCTAAAAAGCAAAGGAGGCCAGTTAGTGACTGCCGAGTCTCATGGAAAACCCAGAGAAATAATTGTGCAGCAAAAGGGCACAGAGGGAAAATATTAACAAATAATGGAAAACTCACAGATTAGGAAAATGAATCCAATCCTCTAACCAGAAAGAAGAGAATCCCTGACTAAGAGAAGGGCCTCGCTTGAGGTTCAGTGAGTTTCCCATACATCTTACAAATTATGAATAACTAGTATGATTAGTATAAGAAGGCAATGTAAGCGCAGCAGATGCATGGTTAATTAAATATACAAGCAGAACATACATGACCGTGGCCATGACAACATTCTCCCAAGTGCCATCCTGCTGCTGTCTTCCAGCAAGCGTGCTTCATAGGAGAACTGATAAAGAAATATATCAGTTTCCCAAAGCATGCACCCTAGAACCCTATGTAAAGATGGACTTCTTTACAAAGAGAAAAGATGGCAGTGATCAAATGAGTTTGGGAAATGCTTCAATTTATATCTGCCTCTTGGATATTAATATATGTTAGCATAGTAAAAGATTTTTAAACACTGCAGTAAGGATATCTTTTGTATTTGCTTCATCTAGCATTTCCCCAAATTAATTTTGTACAAAAAACATTTGTCTGCCAATATCTATCATTCTGTGGAAATGGAATTTCTTGGGACACACTTGGGAAGCACTTAAGTATATCATTCAAATGCGCATGAATTCCTCAATGATTCATTAAACAGTGCTCATTCACTGAGATTGGCTGTGCTGTCTGGCATTAGGAACACAGAGATGGATGAGACTTGGTCTGTGCCCACCAGAAACTCAAGGTCTAGGGGATGTCATGGGCAACTGGTTTAGCAGGGGCTGTGCAGTGCAACCTAACAATTGGATAGGAGTTGGAATGGAGGGAAGGACACAGGAAGTCACCTGCCTCCCAGGCCAGGCAATCAGGGAAGGCGTCACATAGGACATGGTGCTTGAGTGGAGCTTTTAGATCAAGTAGAGGGTCTTGCCAAGCTGATGCTGGGAGAGGGACATTCTAAGAAGAAGCTCATGCAAGGGCTCAGAAACATGAGCGAAAGAGGCTACAAGGAAGGGTGCACATTAAAGGAATCTGAAGAGGGGAAGCCAGGGAAGACTGGGGAGAGATCAAGGGACCCACCACCTTTGGGAGTTTAGACTCCATCCTAAATTCAGCATCAATGGAGGTTCTAAGTGTGTGATTGTCACTTGCCATCACCCTACATGACCCTGCCAGCACTGGGTTTCACTGCAATAACCCTGAAACAGATTGGAAAGGGCAGTTGCTGAAAAGACAGCCTCAGCAGGGGATGGGAGGACCTCAGCAGCAGGGATGGAAGGGATTACAGACAGGATCTCCAATCCTGTGCAAGGGCTGCACTCGGGTAGGCAGTTTTTATTGGAGAAGTCAACAGTGGGAAATCCCATGCAGACAGCACTTGTACATAGGCAATGATAATAAGGTAATTCTGTCACCAGGGTGTGAGATCTCTGGCATGGGACTTGAGGACAAGACTGCAATCCTGCAGGCAGGGGAGAGCAGAGGAGGTGGAGATGCAAGAGTAACTTGGGAATGCATTTTTTAAAAGAGTAATGTAGAAGAGCAGTGGTTAAGATGGAAAACCCATATGTGGGGCACAAGCGTCCTTTTGATCAAGAACAAATAAAAAACCCTGATGATGCAGTAATAATAAACTCAGAGGCAGATGGGCAATAAGGTTGACTTAAGACTAAACATTAAAACTGGGGTTCCTTAAAGCTCTGGTGCCTGAGATCAAGACTGATTTCAGAGCTTAGCATGAGGTTGGTGATAAAGGGCCTTAGTTGTGAAGTGGAGAAGCTTCACGAAAGCTGGAAGCCAGGCAGGTCCTGGCACTTAGAGCTGTATCTGGCTGGCAGGTCACACCCACTCAGCAGCCCTCCTGCTCTGCCTGTCTGTTATCCTTGCTGCAGGAACCAACGAAGCTGCACATGGCTCGAGCTGCCATCTGGTGGCTGGCAGCAAAATTTATGGGACCCAGGTCTCTCCCTTCCCTCCCATTTCTCTGCCCTCACCTCTTCCCAGCAATCTGCAGTCCTTTGTCCAAAACATAGTGAACTTCACAGCCAAGCATGGTGGCTCACACCTGTAATCCCAGCACTTTGGGAGGCTGAGATGGGCTGATCACTTGAGGTCAGGAGTTCAAGACAAGCCTGACCAACATGGTGAAACCCTGTCTCTACTAAAAATACAAAAAGTTAGCTGGGTATAGTGGCACTCACCTGTAACCCCAGCTACATGGGAGGCTGAGGCAGGAGAATCACTTGAACCTGGGAGGCAGAGATTGCAGTGAGCCAAGATGGCACCACTGCACTCCAGCCTGGGCGACAGAGTGAGACTCCATCTCGAAAACAAACAAACACACAAAAAAACACAATGAACTTCAGATCAGACCTTTGCTCCCATATAGACATCCTCTATTACTCCTGTGCCTCCCCTGAGCTCTCACCCAGTTGTCTCAGAGAAGGGCTCCCCACACCCTACCTTGCTTTCTCTTGCTTTTTTCATCATTTTGTTTTGGAGCAGAGGAAGATTTTTTAATGACCTCAATCATAAATGATAAGAGATAGTGAAGGGTCTGTATTAATGAAAGGAAAATGTATTCTGTTTGAAGTGGAGCAGTGTAAAAAAGTAACACCAGGCGCAGTGGCTCACACCTGTAATCCCAGCACTTTGGGAGGCCAAGGTGGGTGGATCACTTGAGGTCAGGAGTTTGAGACAAGCCTGGCCAACATGATGAAACCCCATCTCTACTAAATATACAAAAATTAGCCAGGTATGGTGGTGCACACCTGTAGTCCCAGCTATTTGGAGGCTGAGGCAGGAGAATTACTTGAACCCAGGAGGCAGAGGTTGCAGTGAGCCAAGATGGCGACACAATGCTCCAGCCTGGGTGACAGAGCAAAAATCCATCTCAAAAAAAAAAAAAAAAAAAAGTAGTCCATCGTCACAGTACAGCACCTGCTGGTTCTTGGAAGCACCCTTGGATGAATGCAAAAGTCTCTGTATGTATCTCTGCATTCTTTTGATTAAATTAAATTTTCCTCAAGAACTAGTATTTGGGGAAAGGAAATGATAACTTCATCACATTGTTTTATTTTATTCAAATTAGAGGTTCCCAACCCCTGGGCCACGGACTGGTACCATTCTGTGGCCTGTTGGGTCACACAGCAGGAGGTGAGTGGCAGGTGAGCGAGTGAAGTTTCATCTGTATTTATAGCTCTCCCCATCGCGTGCATCACCACCTGAACTCCGCCTCCTGTCAGATCAGCGGTGGCATTAGATTCTCACAGGAGCCAGAACGCTATGGTGAACTGTCCACGCGAGGGATCTGGGTTGCACACTCCTTATGAGAATCTAATGCCTGATGATCTGTCACTGTCTCCTATCACCCCCAGATGGGACTGTCTAGTTACAGGAAAACAAGCTCAGGGCTGCCACTGTTTCTACATCATGGTGAGTTGTACAATTATTTCATTGTATATTACAATGTAATAATAACAGAAGTAAAGTACACAGTAAGTGTAATGTGCTGGAACCATCCCGAAACCATCCCTTCTCCCCAGCCTGTGGAAAAATTGTCTTCCACAAAACTGGTCCCTGGTGCCAAAAAAGTTGGGGGACTGCTGATTTAAATTACATACAAGTTTGCAACAGAATGTATTTTTTATGGAAATACATGGCATTTTAGGAAATGGGTTTGGGAGATTTCTGGATGTGGAAGCATGTGACTAGCTCCAAATGAACCCGTCCATATGAAGGCACTCCCCACATCATCACTTCCTTCGCTTTGAGATTGAGACGGGCCCACCAGGAGAGATGGATGGATAACAGCAGACCAAATGGATGTGGCCTACACGGCTCTTTCACGTGACGAAGACAGAGGACTCACTGACTGAGCTTCTGGCTCTAGAAATGGTACCATGGACCTTGTACGGGGACACTGAGGGACACAGCAGCCGAGGAGCCGAGAGCCCAGGCCACTGTGAGGGCCAGTGACCTCTGTAAGCTGTGCTCACAGCCCCAGGCGGACAGCTCACAGAACCGAAGGCGAGGCTTCCCTGGCAATTCAACAGACTTCCAGTCACTTGCCCTTTCCAAGTGAGACTTGCAACATGAAGCCAGATATGACTATCCAATGAGGCCCTACAGTCACCGTGAGGCTCCACGAGAATGCACTCAAGTTATGAAACGACAGTAATGTCACTGACCCACATTGCAGGCTCTTAGATCTGTGAGAGGTGCTGTCTGTGCCACTGCTCCCAGGAGAAGCAGCAGGCATGGCTCCTGGGTGCCATCCCCCACCCCTCCACCGCCCCTCTCGCATGCACGTACACACACACACACACACACACAAACATTCTCACTTAAGCCCTCCCCTTATTTGGGGATGAACAATGGTCTTTGCCTTCCCAGGACCAGGAGAGCTCCCGGCCGCCTCAGGGATACTTTGCTCCTCTGTGTGTGGGTCCCCCTCAGTGGGATCCGGGAAGCACACTCCTGCCTGTCCTGGAAGAATTGGGGCACTCCATGGCGACCGTGATGGCGACAGGCCAGGCCGCGAGTGAACTCCACAATCCTGTGACTTTTAAAGGAGAATATTGATGATATTCAGTTTCTTTTCTTGCCTGCTTTTTTTTTCATTCCTTTTCTCTACCCTCCTTTCTCTCAGGCTTTCTCATTCTTGTTCCATGACTGCTTTCTGTCCACCAGAGGTGATTCCAGGATGCCCACACAGGAGGGCCTTGGGGCTCTTGGACAAGTGTCTTGGGCCTGTGTTTCTGCACAGCACTTTTCACAAAATTGAGAAAACAGCCAGGTGCAGTGGCTCATGTCTGTGATACCAGCACTTTGGGAGGCCGAGGCAGGCGGATCACGAGGTCAGGAGATCGAGACCATCCTGGCGAACACGGTGAAACCCCGTCTCTACTAAAAA
>NW_012115267.1:3778082-3782107 GCF_000951035.1 Colobus angolensis palliatus
GGCGGATCACGAGGTCAGGAGATCGAGACCATCCTGGCGAACACGGTGAAACCCCATCTCTACTAAAAATACAACACATTAGCCGGGCGTGGTGGCGGGTGCCTGTAGTCCCAGCTACTTGGGAGGCTGAGGCAGGAGAATCGTTTGAACCTGGGAGGCGGAAGTTGCAGACAGCCGAGATCCCGCCACTGCACTCCAACCTGGGCAACAGAGCGAGACTCCGTCTGAAAAAACAAACAAAAAAAAAATGGAAAAAACAACAATTGTCCGTATCAAAGACATGGGGGTGCTGATGGAGGGGGGTGGGGGGCCAGCTCCGGCTCTCCTGTCAGCCCCCACCGCTCCCTGGCCTTCTCTGTGCCTGCGTCTGTACAGCCAGTGTCTCCCAGTCAGGCCACCTCCTCGTGGCCCTCTGGTCCTCAGGGTGGCTATCTGGCTACCCCATCAGCTGGACAAAGCATTTGTCAGCTCTAATGGATGTAAAACTCCCCGCCCTGACATGTTTTATGCATCCCCAGGGCTTTGATCTCCTTGTCTGCGTACATAAATGAGAGGATTACCGAGACATCCAGAACACGGCACCAAAAATGTCTTTCACGGAGGCGCTTTTGCCTCCAGGAGATAAGGTAACAAGCTGCCACCCCCGGGGCCATTACGGCCTGTGCTTTGTGGGGGGACTTCACTCAGGGAGAAATGTTTTCGGGAGGCTGGCCTAGAAGGATCTCCCTGTCATTATTTCCCGATATTGTTTATATCTGGGTGATGTGGATAAAGAAACCGGCCACTTCTGGCACCGTCTCACCTCCCTGAAGATTACAAGCGACTGTAGCTGACATTTGCCAAGGTTTCTTTGAGTGACGTGGAGGCAGCACATGGTTACTGTCAGGGATTTCTGGGGGTGGGGGCTGGGGCAGGACACTGGGGCGGGGACTAGTATTTTTAGGACACTCAGAGTCCTCTACTGGATTTAGGCCAGCTGTGCAGACCATTGCAGAGTGGCAATGTCATTCCTTTCGTGCTCCGTCTCCTGAGGGAGACAGGAAGGACAAAAGAGAGACGCGGGGCTCCTGCCCTGACCAGTCCTCTGCCCCTGGAGGTGGAAGGCCGGTGTTGGAGATGGGGGTTCTTTGATGCACACCCAGAGTTTCAAGATGGCAGCCCAGATTGGGAACCATCTGCAAGGCGAGATGGGGTCCCACGAGTCACTCGGCTAAGCAGATTACAGCTCTGATCCCAGTTCTCTGTCCCCCACTTGTTCAATAAAGCCGTATGTACTAACATCGTTACCATATGTGCTGCTAGGGACAGGAGATGCCATGTCAAAGAAGGCATGTTCTGGTTGGGCACAGTGGCTCACGCCTGTAATCCCAGCACTTTGGGAGGCCAAGGTGGGTGGATCACCTGAGGTAAGGAGATTGAGACCAGCATGGCCAACACGGTGAAACCTCGTCTCTACTAAGAATACAAAAAATTACCCAGGCGTGGTGACATGCGCCTGTAATTCCAGCTACTCAGGAGGCTGAGGCAAGAGAATCGCTTGAACCCAGGGGTCGGAGGTTGCAGTGAGCTGAGATCACACCATTGCTCTCCAGCTCAGTCAACAAGAGCAAAACTCCATAATGAAAAAAACAAGGCACATTCCTTCCCTCCACGAGCTCAAGAACTTGGCATCATTTTCCTCTTAGTAAAATAGCTTTGTAGGCTCTATGGGCTGGAAGAGAACCTGGAAGTCTGTCCAACCCAACCCCATCTAATGATTTAGGACTTTCTACAGTATCACTAACAAATAATCATCTGCCTCAGCTTGAATACTTCTCATGATGGGCTCCTCACTACCATAAATCTCTGGCACTGCGGTTCCTGCAGATCTCTTTCTGTGTTGAACTCACACTTGTCTGCTGGCATTGGCTCAGAGCAGAGCAAGTATGACCAGCCTCTACAGATCTCATGTGGAGTAGCCGCTAACCCAGGGGCAGGTCATTCGCCACAGCGTCAAATGCTGAAGTAAAGTTAGGTAACGTCTAAGCCGCAGCCCTCACTTTACCCCAAGCCACCACGAACCCATGCAGGGCCTGTGACTGCATTAGAAAAACGTGTCTTTCAGGCCGGGCGCGGTGGCTCACGCCTGTAATCCCAGCACTTTGGGAGGCCGAGACGGGCGGATCACGAGGTCAGGAGATCGAGACCATCCTGGCTAACACGGTGAAACCCCGTCTCTACTAAAAAATACAAAAAACTAGCCGGGCGAGGTGGCGGGCGCCTGTAGTCCCAGCTACTCCGGAGGCTGAGCCAGGAGAATGGCGGGAACCCGAGAGCTGAGATCCGGCCACTGCACTCCAGCCCGGGCGACAGAGCAAGATTCCGTCTCAAAAAAAAAAAAAATGTGGAAACAGCCCGTGTGGTCATAGACCCATAAATGGGTAAGCAAAATGTGGCCTATCCATGCAATGAAATAGTCCTCAGCTTTAGAGAGGAATAAAATTCCACACGTGCTGCAACGCAGGGTGAACCTCGAGGACATCATGCTAAGTGAAATAAGCCAGCCACAAAACGACAAATGCTGTATGATTCCACTTATAGGAGGTCCCTAGAGGGGTCAAATTCATAGAGACGGAAGTAGAATGGGGGATGCCGGGGCTGGGAGAAAAGGGAATGGGTAGTGTTTCATGGGTACAGAATTTCAGTTAGAGAAAAGGAAAAGTTCTGGAAATGGACGGTGGTGATGGTTGCACAACAATGTGAGGTAATGCCCCTGAACTCTATTACTTGCTTCATGCCCCTGAACTGTATATTACTTAATACCATGGAACTGTAGCTAAACAAGGTCGAAATGATAAATTCCATGTTATTTTTATTTTACCATAATAATTTTTCAAAAAACATAGGTAGAGATTGGAGATTGGCAGGAACAGCATTCCAGGAGGTGGGAACAGCAGTGTGAAGGCATGGGGTATCCCATTCAATACCGAAGCAGAGTTTGGTCTTCCTGTGATCGCTCACCTGGGGAAAGTCACCCAGTAGCTCTGCGTCTCATGGGTAAAATGTGGAATGTGAATCCCGGCCCAGTCCCTCTCTAAAGGGTCAACAAGGAGCAAACAGTGGATGTCAGAGCACTTTGTGAACCACACAAGTGTGAAGCAGCCGCAATGGCCTTGCCAGCAGCTGTGGTGAAGAAAGCATTTGGGCCGCAGACTCCAGCAGACCCAGGTGCAAATCCCTGCTTCTCCACATACTGACTGTGTGGCCTTGGACAGGTCACTTCACTCCTGGGAGTTTCAGTTCCTCTCGGCTGTGAAATGGGTGTCAGCATGACTGTCCTTGGGAAACGCAGCCGTCAGGGTCCAACCAGGAAGAGCTATCTATTCCGAGGTTAAGGCAGTGGGGCTGTAAATGGAGGAACAGCTTACCCAGGCGACAGAAGGGCTGAGACGCCAAGCAAAGGGCAGGGGGTGGCCTTGGAGATGCGCAGGGGCAGAAGGACACCAGCCTGGGGGCAGAGGAGATGAGAAGAGCCCCAGTCACTGGAGTCCAGGGACCAGAAAGTTGCAGAGTAAGTGGGGACCTGTGTGGGCCTGTCCTGAGGGAGCAAAGGCATTGATCTGAAAGCAAACAGGACTGAACCCAGGACTGAAATCCAGGCCACTCTCTCTCTCCTCAACACCCATCCATACCCTTCTACGGCCACTTAATCCTCACACAGCTTTGCCTGACATGCACAAGTTTGCAGCACAGACCAAACCCAGCCACAGCATCAGGGTGCAGGAACCCTCCAGTGTCCCACAGGGCAGCTCCCGGGCCAGGCTGGTGACAGGAGAGGAGCGTGAAGGGGCACATTGTGTCTGGGAGAAGTCATAGTGGGGCTGGAATCCTCCAGGTTCCTTGGCTCTGCACTGGTCTGCACCTGGGAGGCCCAGCCCTGGCTCAAGGACCACAAAGGTGAAATCAGGTGAGTCGGGTCGAGCTCCTGGGCCAGGTGGGGGCTGGTGAAATCAGGTGAGTTGGATCCAGCTCCTGGGCCAGGTGGG
>NW_012115267.1:3782161-3791576 GCF_000951035.1 Colobus angolensis palliatus
GCTGGTGAAATCAGGTGAGTTGGATCCAGCTCCTGGGCCAGGTGGGGGCTGGTGAAATCAGGTGAGTTGGATCCAGCTCCTGGGCCAGGCTGGGGCTGACGAACTGGTGGGGAGCCTGCGGTTCCATCAGAGCCTGATGCTCCACCCTGGCGATGCAGGCCCACCTCGGCTTTGCTAGGAGTCTGACTCCAGTTCAGTCCTGGCTAGGGCAATCCCTGCTGTGGATCACTTCACCCTTAGCCTCAGCCTGGGCCACCTCCTCAGCACACTCTCAAAGCTGAGTTCGGCTCACTCCCTGCCCTGGGTCCTTTCCATGCCCTGGAACCAGGCCTCTCTGCAGCCACCCTGCCCTGCCTCCAACTTTTCTCTGACGTGGCTTCTGCGTGCTGGCTCAAGGGTCATCCTGAGAGGGGATCCCTCCAATAGCTCCATGAGGGAGGCAGGACCAAGGCCCTGCGGCCCCCTGATTCCCCTCCGCCTGCCCACCACACCACCCTCCAGGACGCTGCCTTGCCTGCCGCTCCCGGGGGCTACATCCCCTCCGTCCTGCCTGGCACCTGCCTCCCTCCCCGGGAGGATGAGGTTAGGAAGGGGAAGGCAGGAAGCATTTCAAAGCATCGGCTCCTACAGGCAGGACAGGGCATTTGAGCTGAATCTGGTGGAGAGACCTTGGAGAAACTCCAGGTGGCTGGGGCGATGGAGGCGGGCAGGGAGTAGAAGGTGCGTCCAGCTTCCAGTGACGGGAGGCCGAGCTGCGGGGCCGGGGGGCCAGGCCAGCGCCTCCTGGCCGGCGAGAAGTTACAGCTCTCCCATGTGAGGATTCCGAACTGAGAGTCTCCTCACAGGGCCTGGGAGCTTTCAGGAAGCAAAGTCAAAGGGTCTTTCTTGGCTTCAGGTTCAGAGATTTAAATTGTGCACTTTGGGACTGAAAGTCTTGAGCAAGGGATCTCTGTTTTCATGAGAGACGGAATGGTATCTCCATGAAGGAACTTGCAGGACCAGGGATTACAGGCAGCCTTCCGCTTACCCAGGACCTTTCCCCATAAACACCTATTAGGCCCAGCTGAACATACTTTCTCGCTGCCTGAATACCGACACTGACTAGGCCCACCCATCCTCCCCTCCTCCCTGCCCTCACTCCCTCCCTGGGCCATTCCTGCACCTGGGAGCCTCTCCCTGCATCCAAAGTGACCTTCCTCCTCTGTGATGTCTTGCAGGCTGATTAGGAGACCTGGATCTGCATCACAGCTGCAATGCGGTGTCCCTGAGCACGTCACGGCCTCTCGGGGCTGCTGTGTCCTCGGTTGGTGACACAGGGAAGGAGCTGTCTTTCCTCCCTGATGGTTTCAGAGACCCAAATGGGACGATAGACACTACAGGGCATCGTTGGTTACAGACAGCTGGGAAGTCGGAGGGTTACTGTGGCCCTGGGTGCTTTCACAGCACCAGTATGGTCGCTTCTAAAGGAAAGGTCTAAAATGTGTCTCCCCCACACCCCTCTCGGCCTCGCTGCTGGACCAGCTCCGTGTCTCCCCCACGCCCCTCTCGGTCTCGCTGCTGGACCAGCTCCGTCCTCAGGCGCAGGAATACATTAGAAGCGGCCTCCAGATGCCAAAGATGCTTTCCAACACGTCTATTTCAGTCCTGGGATTACTGTTTTAAATTTCTGAGATGCCAGAGAAACAAGAGCCGCCCCGACCACGTGCTGCTGCCTCCCGCCTGTCTCCCGGAACCTTCCTCCCATGGCTGCCCCTCCAGGGCGAGGGCAGCGGGGCCGCCTGTGCAGCCCCACATGACACAGCTCACAGCCTGGTGCTTGGACCCCGGCCAGCCCGGAGCCAGGATAACGAGGCAGCTCTCCTCCCAGCATTTGAGCCAATTAAAAAGACAAATGACCGCAGGCTTATCTTCTCTCCTGCTCAGCCCCTCTCTCCCTTTCCACTCCCACCCCGACAGGGAAATGGGCTGGGGACCCCAGAGCTTTGGGCTGCGGCTGCTCTTCTCCCCTGGAACAGCCAGGCTGCTCCACCCTGCCTGGGCCTTTCAAGGCTGCTGATGGATGGGCCTTCTCCAACCTCTTCTCAGAGCTTCCGAGTGTTCCGAGACCTTGGACTGGAAGGGAGGACGATGGGAGGGATGGGGTGGATTGGGAGAAAGTGAAGCAGAAAGGCCACAGACTCAAAGACTTTTTGTAAAAAATGTCAAACGCCTTGGAGCTTGTTTTTCAGCTCTGGCTTTGGGGCCTGGAGCTTCAGCAAAAGGCTCTGAATCTGAGGGCGGTTTGCTTCATGTAACCCAGTGGTTAGTGCAGCCAGATCCCATGTCTTGGAGGAGGGCCAGCTGCAGCTGGAGGAGCTCTGAGACCCAAAGCAAGTTCCTGGGGTCCTCTGAGCCTGAGCCCGAGTTTGTCCATGCCCGTCATGGGATGGTTGACAAGTGTGAATGCCCGTGAGTACCCAGCACAGCTCCGGGCACAGACAAGTAAGCCACTAATGTTTTTCAGTTCCCTTCCCCATTGCAACCTCGAGACCCTGATTCCAATTTCTCTGCGGCTCACATCTTCGCCTCCCACCATGACTTATTTAAAGGTCTTGCAGGTTTCATTACAGAATGTTCATCCTCAAACCTAACTGAAGAAAACAAACACCTTTGTTCTCGTCGCTCCCTGATAAAATCCTATTCATCTTTCAAAACCCAGTTTGATTGTGGCCTGGCTGGTTTTAGCTTCTCCAAGGTCCTCCCAGCACCGTATCCCTTCCATCCTCACCCTGTGGCATCGTGATTGTTCCATTAAGTTAGTGAATATTAACTATCAGGTCTGAGTAACACCCTGGTAAACAGGATGAAGGAAATTCCCCTTCCTGCAGTATATATTCAAGATGGAGAGAAGAGGCATTTTAAAAAATTCTAGAAATGAAACTAAAAGCAACTTTTACCTCCTAGACAGCAAACTCCGTGCCTTCCTTCTTGTTATGTTATGAGAATCTGCTCTGCCAGCAGAGCGGGGCATGGCCGATGTTCACCCTCCACACTATGCTTCGTTCTCGATGCTTCTCTCCTCTGGGAAGATGACCAAGGGCCTTTCACAGGCCCTTTTAGTGGTCAAGGTCCATTGCTCCTTAGGTCTGCAGAGCTCTGAAGCCCATCTTATGGACACGCTGGTGGGCTCAGCAGCCAGCCCTGGAATAGATAAAGCTCCCTAGACCCTCGCTGCTTCTGAGTGGGAAGCACAGCAAAGAGGCTGGGCTGAGTCTCACTCCAGGCTGGGACCCCGGATGCATGCCAAGCTCTCCCCCAGGAAGGATTGTGTGTGCAGGCTCAGGGGAGCCCTGCCTACAATCAGGAGCTGCCTGCTGAGCTGGAAGCTTCTTCCCAGAGGACCCCAAGAGGCAGGAGCTGGCTTCCTTTCTGTTCCTGGCTGGAGCCAACTCACTGGAGAGGAGCATTTCAGGTAATGTTCAGCTCAGCCAGGGCATGGAGTCTCGGAGTCCTAGAATG
This sequence comes from Colobus angolensis palliatus, assembly GCF_000951035.1. Lineage (NCBI taxonomy): Eukaryota > Metazoa > Chordata > Mammalia > Primates > Cercopithecidae > Colobus > Colobus angolensis. Next base: position 3,785,660 of record NW_012115267.1, read on the forward strand.
AAGGAGCTATGAAGGAATTTGAGGATCAGTCAGCCCAAACTCATCATGCATGGAGAAGGCAACCCAGACCCCAAGTAGAGAAGAGTCCAATTTTAGACTAATGGGATCTCGGAGGTCACCTACTTTAGGTAGGGAAAGTTCATGGGTTCCAGGCTCCCAATCCACTAATGAATCAATAATGGTGCACACACCACTAATCAAGGATGCCAACCCCTGTGATGAAGCCAGACAAGGCTCTCAGTCCATTCGATGTGGCTCTCCAGACACTGACCACTGAGCACCACTTGAAATGGTGGTGATGAGGATGATGATGGTGTTAACGACTTCTCATACATGCTGGAAGCGTTTCTCCATGTTGGGTCTTTCCCTGCATGGCTTCATGTGATTCTCACTGCACTGTGAGGAAAGTATTTCTATTATCCCCATTTTGCAGATGAGAAAAGAAAGACTTTGAGAGGGAAAGTAACTTGCCCAAGGCTCCACAGCTAGTGATTCAAAAGCTTGTCCAGCCTCTGGCATGTGGGGAGGACAGGTGTGCAGGGAGGCACCCGGGTCAGCCTGAGACTTGTGCAGAGATGCAGACACCAGCATATCTTATCAACTCTTCCCAGCCTCTGCCTGCGCCAGGGATCAGCCCCACCAGGCTAATCATAATAGGAGTAGCTGATATTTATTTAGCATCTGCTATGCTACAGGTACAGTGCTGGAAAATTGACATACATTATCTCATTTAATCTGCAATGCAGTCCCACCAAGCCAGCATTATTGCCTTCACTTTACAGGTGGAAAAACTGAGGCTCAGATAAATTAATTGACTTGCATAAAGTCACGCAGCCCATCCGACGCAGCATCAGCATTTGCCCTCAGACCTTTCTGACTCCCAAACCCATGCTGTTTTTCTGTGACATTGCGTTTCCCCTCTGGACTGGTCACCACCCATGGAAGTTGTTGGTGAGAGCCCAGGTCTTCCCATGTTTGTGGGCCCAAGTGCTGCTGCTGGCACGGTTCCTGGATCGTCGAGGAGCACCCAGGGCAGGGGGCGGGTGACCCCATCCTCAAGCCTGTGTCTAGGTCACCACCTGTACTCCCCACCCTGCTTGCCCACCAGCCCTTCAAACAGCTAGATTGGAAGCACACTGAGGGCAAGGCTTGGTCCCAAACCTACCCACACCCCCGTCTCAGGTATGGTGGCATGATGGAGGTAGAAGTACCCCAGATCTAATGTCAGGAGAGTTAGTTGAAGTCAACTCTGCCTCCGAACAGCTCTGTGATGTTGGGCACTCATGTAACGTCTGACCACCAGCTTCACCTGATAAATGAAAAGCTCCAGACCTTCCATTTCGAGGCTGCCAGGGGACCAGCTGAGTTCTCAGATACCAGAGGGCTTGTCCTGCCACCTTGGGGTGAGCAAGTCATCCCGCCTTGCCAAGCTCCGTTCCTTCATTGGCAAGATGGGCATGTGAACAACAGCATCTTCCCCACTCTTTCCCACTGTGCGGATCAGATGCAGCGGTGTGAGGGGCGACCCTGTAGACTTTACAGCATTATGCAGATGGTATTTGCCACATGCTTGATAAATGGCCACTGCCTGGCAAAACAAACCCTATTCCCAAAGTAGCAAGGTTGATGGCACAAAACCAGCAGCTATGAAATACTGCTGGCTGCCTCGGTCCTGCAAGTGTCCTTGTGCCTTTCCTAGACAGCTGGGCTCTCGGGAAAAGGGCCCCTTCCCAGAGTGGGCTGTTTCTCAGGACCATCTCCTCCAATGCACAACAAACTAGAACTTTCTGATACTCCCTGGCAGCTGCAGCTGCTGCCTGAGACATCTCCGTGCCCTTGAGAAGGTAACTTGTGGTGCAAGTTTAGTCTGAAATTCCATCCCGGGGCCTCCCCCTGCCCTGGATCCCAAGGCCTTGAAGATGTTGCTCGCTGTGTGGGCTGGACCCGGCGGAAGCACCAGGGCGGGAGCAATGGGAGCCGGGCTCAGAGACCCTGAGCTCGCAATAGTCGGGGGTCAAGGTCAGAAAACACAAGCACAGACCAGAGGCCCCAGAATCCTCTTCTGGCTGCAGCCATTATTAGTGGTGATAAATAAAAACCTCTTCCATGGCTCTTTCATCTCAGGACCTCAGATCAGTTTCCAAACACAAGTCACTCTCACATCCTTTGTCTTGGAAGACAGCAACACCCTCAAGGCTCCAGCCTGGATGTGCCCAGGAAGCTGCCTGCATTTCACCTTCACCTTTTAAATGGTGGAGCCATGGGGACATTCTCCACCCCCAGCCCCTCCTCATAGCCTGACCTGAGCTTTATAGTCAGCATGATCTGCCTGGGCTCTGTTAAGGAATGAACTGTGTCCCTCAAAATTCACATACTGAAGCCCTAAGCCCCTGACCTCAGAATGTGACTGTACTTGGTTTTTGGGAGTAATTAAAGTAAAATGAGGTCATGTGGGGGGGGCCCAAATTCATGCCTGTGGTCCCACCTACTCGGGAGGCTGAGGTAGGAGAATCGCTTGAACCTGGGAGTTGGAGGTTGCAGTGAGCTGAGATCAAGCCACTACACTCCAGCCTGGGTGACACAGCAAGACTCTGTCTCAAAAATAATAATAATAATAATAATAATAAAAGAAAAGGTGATTAGGCCACAGACACACAGAGGGATGACCATGTGAGGACACAGCAAGAATGTGGCCATCCACAAACCCAGGGGAGAGGCCTCAGGAGAAACCAACCCTGCCGGCACTTTGACCTCGGACTTCTAGCCTTCAGAACAGTGAGAGGATGAACGGTTGGTGTTGAAGCCACCTGGTCTGTGGGACTTTGTCATGGCAGCCGGAGCTGATTAATGCAGGTTTCATGCCAGCTTCAATTCAAGAAATGCAAATCTCCCAGGCACCATCCTCCAGGCATTAGGCTGGATAGTGTGGATTCAAAGAGGAACCCCTGGAGGAGGGCATGCTTGAATACCGAATCTGAAAAGCTGGAGGATGAGGAGGGCACGCTTGAATACTGAATCTGAAAAGCTGGAGGAGAGAATTCATTTGCACGGGGCTCAGAAGACAGACAGAGCATGGCCTGCTGAAATAGGAGGGACTGTCAAGGAATTCTCCTCCGAGGAGGTGAAACAGGAGCAAATTTTAAAGACATGGAAAGGTTTGGCCCACCAGCCAAGCAGAGAACGGGGAAGGATCACGGGGCAAAGTGAGCTGTGGGTGCAGAGTCTGCCTGTGAAGAGGCACAGTTGTGTGGCTGGAATGGGTGGTGGGAGGCTCAGAACTGCTCCCTCTGCTTGCGCTACTGTAACAAAATACCATAGATTGGGTAATTTATAAGGAAGAGAAATGGATTCCTCACAGTTCTGGAGGCACGAAGTCTGAGATAAAGGGCCCACACTGGTGTCTAGACAGGGCTGCTCTCTGCTTCCATGATGGCGCTTTCCTGCTGTGAGCTTACCTGGTGCCTGCTCACCTGGCACCTGCTCATCTGGTGGGAGTGGGAAAGGCCTCAGCTGGCCCCTGACTGCCCCTTGATGAGGCACAAATCCATTCATGAGGGAGGAGCCCTCACAGCCTCATCACCTCCCGAGGCCCTCACCCCTTCATACTGGGGATTAATTTTCAGCATGAATTTTGGAGGAGACACATTCAAATGACAGCACGCTCCAAACTTGGTTTCTCCATCTGTAAAATGGGGTAATAATATCTCAGGCAGTTGGCATAAGGGTCAGCTGAGACAACAGGGAAAGAAGAATGTTTATGGCAAAGCACTCCCAGAGGTGACTTCAGATAAAGCCATCACAAGCCTTCTGATTTTTTCATTCAACCTCCCACCTCCCACCTGTAACTCTTATTTGGCACAGGCATCCATCAAACCAGGCCAGGCACAATTGTTTTGTTCATTTTGAGATAGGGCCTTACTCTGTCATCCAGGCCAGAGTGCAGTGGTGTGATCATGGCTCACCACAGCCTCGGCCTCCTGGGCTCATGCAATCCTCCCACCTCAGCCTCCTGAGTAGCTGGGACTACAGGTGCACACCACCACACTCAGCTAATTTTTGTAATTTTTTTGTAGAGACAAGGTTCCATGTTACTCAGCTGGTCTGAAATTCCTGGGCTCAAGCAATCCTCCCACCTTGGTCTCCCAAAATGCTGGGATTACATGCGGGAGCCACCATGGCTGGCTGGATTGTTTTTAATACACTTGATATTTTAGCATAGATTTAGATTTACAGAAAAGCTGCATAGATAGTAAAGAGAGATCCCATATTCCTCCACGCAGTTTCCATCATGGTTAACACCTTACATTAGAATGTTGCACTTGTCAGATTAATGCACCAATACTATTATTGATACATTACTACAAACTAAAGTCCATATTTTATTCAGATTCTTAGTTTTCACCTAATGCCTTTTTCCTTCCATGACCCTGCAGTAAGTGCTGTCATTGAGCCTCCTTTTGGCGGTAACCATTCTAGCCTGATTTTTGAATTCCAGGACATGGCATTTGCTAAGAAATATACCTATGATAGAAGTAGGAATGGGTGAACCGTTGGAGGATTTTTGGAGGAAAGCACATTAGTTTTCAGCCTTGTATCATTTGGTGAATCAACAACACATGCTGGTTACAAATGAGACTATCTGTTCACTGAAGCAGCCCTAAAGAGCCTGTGTTTATGATATTCTCAGTTCACTTTATCCTTTGCACTAAAAAATACTGATTTACTTGTGTACACACACACACACACACACACAATTTTAGAATTCACCCATGTGATAGTCCCAGTCCTTCCCAATAGCCCGTCTCTGGCCCCAGGTGTCCTGTGTTCTCAGACTGTCTGAGCACCTGTTCCTTGAAGGGTGAAAGGCTGCCTCCCTTGAGCCCAGAGGCCCGGGGTCAGTACACACTCAGCTGCAGTCTCTCTCAGGCTCTCTGCTGTGGGCAGCACCATACCCCATCCAGACGGGACTGGACTCTTCCACCCTGAACCTCATGGCCTTGGAAGGGAGGGTGGGTGGGGGCTGTTCCTCCTAGGCTGGAGGACTGTCACAGCAGTTCCCGCCTCCAGGCTGCAAAGGGGTCAGCTCCCAGGTTGCCTGCAAGAGTGGTGATAAGGGACACTGTCTCCTTGCTTTGCTTGGCCAGGACAGCACTTTCTGTTTGGAACACTAGGTTCCCAGACTGTGTTCATCTGCAGGTTTTGCGTACAAAGCAGCAGAAGCCACATCTATGAGCCTGGAGCATCAGCAAAAAGCAGCTCCTGCCTCCTCCACACCACCCCAGCTGGGCACGAGGTCACGGCAATCATGGCGTCACACTCTCACCTGAATTTATTTCTTCCTTTTTTTTTTTTTTTTTTTGAGACAGAGTCTTACCCTGTTGTCCAAGCTACAGGTCAGTGGCACGATCACAGTTCACGGCAATCTCAACCTCCCAGGCTCAAGTGAGCCTCAGGCTTCTGAGCAGCTGAGACCACAGGCATATGCCGCCACACCCAGTTAATTTTTAAAAAATTTTTTTGTAGAGATGGGGTCTTGCTATGTTGCCCAGGCTGGTCTTGAACTCCTGGCCCCAGGTAATCCTTCTGCCTCAGCCTCCCAAAGTGCTGGGATTATAGGTGTGAGCTGCCACACCCCAACTCTTCTAATTTTTTTTTCCTTTAAACAAAAGATAATGGCTCAAGTCATTGTAAACATAATAATAATAAAATAAAATAAGTAGCAGATGAAGTAAAAACTCACTTTGACCACTTTACAGTCCCCATCTCCTCCCCAGAAATAACTTATGCCCTCAGCTGAGCATGTCCTTGGAGAGCTTTTTCTTCTTTCTTTCTTTCTTTCTTTCTTTCTTTCTTTCTTTCTTTCTTTCTTTCTTTCTTTCTTTCTTTCTTTCTTTCTTTCTTTCTTTCTTTCTTTCTT
>NW_012115267.1:3791677-3826519 GCF_000951035.1 Colobus angolensis palliatus
TTCCTTCTTCTTTCTTTCTGTTTTTGTAGCTTAAGTTCATTTTACATGGCTTGTTGAAAACCTCAATTTTTTCAAAACATAATTCCAACTTTCATTTTTGATTCCAGGAGTACGCGTGCAGATTTGTTACAAGGGTATAGTGCATGATGCTGGGGTTTAGGGTATGATTGATCCTGTCACCCGGGTGGTGAGCATAGTACCCAACAGTTAATTTTTTAACTCTTGTTCCCCTCTTTTTCTCCCCCTTCTTATAGTCCCCTATGTCTATTGCTGTCATCTTTGTGTTCATGAGTGCCCAAGGTTTAGATCCCACTTATAAGTGAGAACATGTGGTATTTGTTTTTCTGTTCCTGCGTTAATACACTTAACATAATGGCCTCCAGCTGCATCCATTTTGCTGCAAAGGACACGATTTTGCTTTTTTACGGCTGCGTAGTATTCCATGTTGTATATTTGCCACGTTTTCTTTATCCAGTCCACATTTTCCTAACCATGAGCACCTAGGTTGATTCCACGTCTTTGCTATTGAACTAATTTACATTCCCACGAGCAGTGTAGAAGCGTTCCCTTTTCTCCAGAGCCTCACCAGTGTTTGTTGCTTTTTGACTTTTTAATAATAGCCATTCTGATTGGTGTGAATGGCATCTCAGTGTGGTTTTGATTTGCATTTCTCTGATGATTCGTTATGTTGAACTTTTTTTATATGTTTTTTTGCTACCCGTATATCTTCCTTGGAGAAGTGTTCACGTCTCTTGCCCACTTTTTAATGTAATTATTTGCTTTTTGCTTGTTGAATTGTTTAAATTCCTTATAGATGCTGGATATTAATTTTTGTTGGACATATAACTTGCAAATATTTTCTTCTATTCTGTACGTGGTGTGTTTACTCTGTTGATAGTTTCTTTTGCTCTGGAAAAGCTTCTTTAGAGGTTTTTTTCAATGTATGAATATGCATGTAAAGTTTCTGCAGTAGGAATACTGGCCGGGCACAGTGGCTCACACCTGTAATCCCAGCACTTTGGGAGGCTGAGGCGGGCGGATCATGAGATCAGGAGATCGAGAACGTCCTGGCTAACATGGTGAAACCCCATCTCTACTAAAAATGCAAAAAATTAGCCGGGCGTGGTGGTGCACACCTGTAATCCCAGCACTTTGGGAGGCTGAGGCAGGCGGATCACCTGAGGTCAGGAGTTTGAGACCAGCCTGACCAACAGGCTAAAACCCTGTCTCTATTTAGAAAAAAAAAAAAAAAAGCCAGGCATGGTGGCACAAGCCAGCTACTCAGGAGGCTGAGGTGGGAGGATGACCTAAGCCTGGGTGGTCGAGGCTGCAGTGAGCTATGATTGCGCCACCACACTCCAGCCTGGGTGACAGAGTGAAACCCTATCTCAAATAGAAATAAAATAAAGGATACAGTATGATTATGTAACTATTTGCATACAGATATTTGGGTTTTTTCCCCCAATTTTCCCTATTACAAACCATGCTGGAAGTCTAATTTTTTTTCTCTTCTTTATTATTTAGGAAAGGCTGGTGGGTGTCAGTGTCTCTATGGGGACCAGATGATCTCAGGTCTTTCTCTTCATCCTGGGAACAGTAAGGAAGCTGTTCTGGTCCTGCTCTAGCGTGGCTGATGTGACATGACTGGCTGCGCTCAGCGTCCTGCTTTCCTTCCCAAGTTGTGTCTCTGCCCACAAATCCAGCTAGTGATTCATTGAAAAGGTTGGCGTTGCTGAAGATTATTCCCAGTCCTAACTCATCACTGAGGTTTCAGCCTGTTTGGCTGGAAGACAACTGCAGAGATGACTGAGAGATTTTATTTGTTTCCTGTGGCTGCCATAACAAATGATCACAAACCTGACCCAAAACAACAGACATTTACTCTCTTACATTCTGGAGGCCTGAGTGTCAAAATGAGGGCCTCGAGGCCTTCTGACACCTTGCGAGAAGACTGGCTAAAGACTCCTTCCCTGCCTTTTCCAGCTTCTGGTGGTTCCAGATGTTTCTTGGCCTGTGGCTGCCTCACTCCAACCTATGCCTCCGCCTTCACATGGCTTCTCGAGAACTCTGTCCACATCTGCTTCTCTTCTGTCTGTCAGAAAGATACTCGGCATTGGATTTAAAGTCCACCTGGGAAGACCAGAATGATCTTGTCTCAAGATCCTTCACTTAATTACATCTGCAAAGGCCCTTTTTCCAAAGAAGCTCACATTCATAGGTTCTGGGGCTTAGGAGGTGGACATATCTTCTTGGGGGCCACCATCCAACCCACTGCAGGAATCACTAGCACAGTTCTCTGCTTCACGGATGAGAGTACCCCTCCTTGCCAGGTGGTACTAAATGCTTTGGAGAAAAACAAAGCAAGAAGAGAACAACTTGGGGTGCCAGGATGGAGGTGAGATTGCGATTTCAAATAGGGTGGTCAGGGAAAGCCTCTCTGGTGACATGACATTTGACGGAAGAACTACGGACATGGGAGAGCAAGTCACACAAGGGCTGAGGGAGAAGGCCTTCTAGGCAGAGGGAACTGATTGTTCTACTCTCTGTGTATTCTTGACAGTTTGTTCTTGTTGTAATACTTTGCCATGTTACTTTTATTTTTACCGTCTAGATATTGCACTCCTGGATTAAACTGAGTTATTTGGAGATACAGACTATGTCTTCCTGTAGCATCCTCAGCACTAGCAGAGAGCTTGATGCATGAAACATAGTCAGTAAATATTTATGAGAGAGCAAATAAATGACTGTGGTATAAAAGGATCCATGGCTTAGATGACTTGCTTGAGGTCACATGGCTGGTCAGGGGCAATGCTGAGAGTGGAACACCATGATCCTGGCTCTCATCAGAAAGCAAGGTGGTGCATTTCAGGCTGGGTGCAGTGGCTTATGCCAGCACTTTAGGAGGCCAAGGCAGGAGAATTGCTTGAGCCCAGGAGTTCAAAACCAGCCTGGGCAACATAGTGAGATCCTATCTCTGCAAGAAAATTTTTAAAAATAGCCACGCGTAGTGGCAAGCACATGTGGTTCCAGCTACTCAGGAGGCTGAGAGGGGAGGATTGCTTGAGCTTGGGAGCTCAAGGCTGCACTGAGCTATAATTATGCCACTGCGCTCCAGCCTGGGCAACAGAGTGAGACCCTGTCTTTAAAGAAAAAAAAAAGAAAAGAAAAGAAAAAAAGAAGCAAGGTGGCACATTTCAAAAGAAGCTAATTTTCTAGCCGGTTCTTTTTAAGGAGCCTGCTTGCTGTATCAAGACACATGTGGTAGATGTCACATGATGGGATGGAGGCCAGGCCTGCTCAGGCCATGGACCTAATTGAAAAGGAATATCTCCCTGCTCTAAGCTCATTTAGAAACATTTCATAAATGGCTAGTCATGGAAGCAAGAAAGAAGAATGGAAAAAATTGGCTCTTGAAAGTCAACCATATTCCAGGGAACAACCACCCACCAAGCCAGGTGGCTGAGAGAGGCGGTGAGGATGGAGCACGCAGCGCTGGAGGACTGGGTCAGCTGGTTATCAGCAGGGACAGTGGTAGCTAAGAGTGAGCCTTGACCAGCTTGAAGACTGAGACTCAAGGTCATCGTGGACTGCATCGAGTGAGCTGAGGTCCTAGGAAGTAAATGAAAGAGGACAGTGTGATGTGACAGGCCAGGTGTGACGAGGACTAAAGTCAGGAAAGGCCGCAGGCCAAGGACAAAGGTAGAATAATGGAGTCAACTGATGAATCAGAGCACAGGTCAAAGCAGTTGCAGAACCTTGGATAGCTCCAGGGGAAGCTCTGCCGAGGGGCATTGGATAACTGAGTTTTTAGCCCACAGACCCCAAGCGTGACATTTGGATCCATCTTTCATAAGCCACTCAGATTTCAAGGACCTTGTGCAGTCATGGTGGTTCCTAACCCTTTGGCTGTGAGGGACAGAAAGGCTACAACTCTCTGGACATATTTCCCAAAGTACTGCCTTTCTTGGCATTTTTAAAGTGTTATGCTTACATGACTGACCATTGTAAATGTCATGAGGCATGAGAGAGCAGTGGCCAAAGGCGGGGCTAAAGCTGTCTTCCAGGTCTTCCAGCTCCAGCGGTGCAAACGCCACCCCAGGTCAGGCTTTCGGGGCTCATCTCCAGAGGCTGGACACGGCTACGCCTTGTGTTGGGAAGTCTTCTGCTGATCAAGAATACCATGCCTTCAGGACCTGCCAGCACACCATGGGGTATCAGAGTGCACACGGACTTTGAAATCATTTCACAGCAGAGCAAGTTATTTTGGTTCTTTAAGCCTCTGCTCTTGCCACCTGTAAAGTGCAGATAATAATATCTTGCACAATGATTGTAAGGATTAGTCAAACAACATAAGCTACATAAAAGAATCAGCCCAGAGCACTCGTCAGCAAGCCCACCTCTTACCAACATAACAATGCTGAGGGGATCATTTGTGGCTAAAATCCTGATTCCCTGTAAGAAAGAGAAGCCAGTGTGCTGGAAACAGACAGATCTGGATTCAAAAACTGTCTCTGGTGCTCACTAACTCTATGGCCTTGGGCAAGTTGCATAACCTCACAGAGCCTCAGTTTTCTCATCTGCAAAATGGAGAGCTGACACATACCTCAAAGAGCCATGGTGAATAGTAAATGAAAAAACATGTCTACAGTTCCTGGCACATAGAAAGCACTCAACGACTGTGAACTCCCAACCTTTCCTCCCATCAAACTCAATATCAGGATTTTAAGGGTAATAAAAAGCCTGGGTTTTGGGTTTCACTGGAAGGGTTTTAAGTGAGCTAAACAATGACTTCTCACTTCTCATAGGTAACATAGAGTCCCTGTGCTGGAAGAGCTCAGCAGTCACCTATATCATTGCCTATATTTTCCAAGGCCTTAGTAGCGAAGTGGGCTTTTGCATCACATTTCCTTTAGTTTCAAGGGACACACCCCAATTCAGACCAGGATAAGTAACAGTGAAATATGTGGGACCTTGGGTGATACTGAGACTCAAAGGAGGTTTCCAGAGCTTGTTCTGTCTCATCATCTCATTTCCTGGCTCTCACTCCCTTCGGCTGTTGACCTCATTGCCTTCTATGGCTGGCAAGCTTTCTCCATACAGAGGAGAAAGAAATTAATGACTCCTCTTGTCTCTAGACTCCTATTGTCATTTTCACAATCCCAGTAGGAACCTCCCACTGCCAACAGCCTATATCATTCATCCCAGGGAAGGGCACTAATGGTCCTGTTGGCTAATCATTGACTCCACCCCCTGAGACAGTGGCAGGTACACCAATGGCTGGCCAAGCTTGGGATGTGATGAGTGATCCAGGACCTCATGGCAGGTGCTGGGCAGAGAACGACAGCATGTCTATCGCTGTGTTTGCCAGGTCACCTAGCTGGTGAGGGGTACTGCTAGGGTGAGCATGCAAGTGTTCTGGCTCCTAATTTTGTAGTTTTCCCTTCTGTCATCTCACATTCCCAGGCCCATTGGTAGACACTATTGATCAAGTGGTTGAAATGGATTTGTGTTATTATCAGCCCTTAGGAAATTAAGGGGCCTACAGCTCCCAGTTAGGGACCAGCAAACCAGTATTTGTGGTGAGGTCAATCTGCAGCTGTAAGAATGTAATCTAGAGGTCTTAAATACTCATCCATAACCAAACCAGCTAAATCACCTCGCACATGGATAAGATGTGCTGGGGGCAGCATTGTTTTCAACCTTCCTGCAATGGTGTCAGCATGACGGCTAGCTCCATCTCCCATCAGAAATTCAGGATCCTCCTACCCAGACACTAAGCACGTGCCCTCGCACTGTCGGAGAAAGGCCTTTATCTGTCCGTGAATCTGGCTGTGCCTCTATAATAAAACATAGCAGGTTGATTCCTTAAACTGTTTATAAATCTGGTGCTATCTTTACTGTTTATAGAAATTCCAGTGTGGTCAATATTGGTCCCTACTGCTCCAATTAAAATGGTCAAATGAACCTCAGCACCAGCTGGAACTTCAACTGTGGCCAATCCACATGGAGTTTTGCACGTCTGCAAGAGGGGAAGTCACAGAATAGTAGAGCTGGAAGCAGCTCTAGTGACTGTCCAGTCTAATTCTCTCCTTTTACAGATGAAGAAGGTGAGGAACACAGAGAGAACCACATGACTTCAGGGCAGAGGTTTGCAACAACATTTGTTAATGAAATATTAAGCTCAGGCTGTGGCCAAGTGCTGGTCCAGAGGAAAGGCAGCCACCATAAAGACAGCATGGCAGACACAGCCACATTGGGGCTCTCCTAGTTCCCCTTCCACGGTCATTTGAGTCCTGGGGACACTGGACCTTCAGTCCTTCTGTCTCACGTGGACCAGCATTGTGAGAGTTGTCCTAGCATCTGGGGATTAAGGACCAGCTCCCCCGATCTCCTGAGGCATCCCCTCCTGCCCCCCAGAAGCACTCAAGAGGCCCAGTTTTGGCCAGCTGTTTCATGTCTATTTGAAGAGCTGAAATTCTAATAAGGATGATTTATGAGTTTCTGAGCGAGGATAATGGGAGCCGTGCTTTCCCCTGACACAGAGCCTGGTCCCGGGGGTGCCGGGATGAGTAATGTTCTCCCATGGAGCAAAGGGCTCTTGTCTGAGTCAAGGGATGATTTAACTCCTCAGAGAGCCAGAGTTTCCCTCCAATAACTCACCCTCTCTAAGAAAAGGAGTGGTACCCCCCTTTCTTGTTGGCATCTATGCCCACTCAGAGACTGGAGCTGCCTTGCAGGCAGTCAGCATGGATGTGCCAGACCCTGTGGCTAGTGTCCTGCAGGATGAGGGTGGGGCCAGCAGGCACTCAGGGGACCAGCAAGCAGGGTCTGTACACTGACTGCGTGGGCAGTGGATGCTCCAGTCTGCAGAAGGGATATCCCGAGGAAGAGGAAACAGATTTAGATGGGCTGATTCCCAGGGCCAGGCCAGGATTGTAATTAAAGAATACACAATGATTTCAACTCAGCATAAGAACTTTCTAACAATCAGATTTGTGTTCCATAAATAATAAATGGTTTTCTGAGGCTGTGAGACCTTCATCAGTAGAAATATTAAAATGCAGCTGGATCCCACTTCACACACATCTGGATGGTTGTTATCAAGAAAAACAGAAAATAACAAGTGCTGACAAGGATGTGGAGAAACTGGAACCTTGTGCACTGTTGATAGACTGTGAAATGATACGACTATAGTGAAACAAAAAACTGCTATGAAATAGTTCATCAAAAAATTTTATATCTTATATCTAGAAAAATCTTATATCTTATATCTCATATCTAGATCTTATATCTAGAAAAACTTAAAGACTACCAAAATCCTGTTAGAGCTGTTAAATAAATTCAGTAAAATTGCAGGATATAAAGTCAACACACAAAAATCAGTAGCATTTTTATATGCCAACAACAAACACTCTGAAAAAGAAATCAAGAAGGCAATTCCATTTACAATAGCTACCAAAAAGGAAAAGCCTAGGAATAAACTTAACCAAAGAAGTGAAAGGCCTCTACAAGGAAAACTACAAAACACTGGTGAAAGAAATCAAAGAGGATACAAGCAAATGAAAAGACATCCCATGCTCATGGATCAGAAGAATTAAGATTGTTACAATTGCCATACTACCCAAAGCAATCTACAGATTCAGTGCAGTCCCTATCAAAATACCAATATGATTTTTCACAGTAATGGAAAAGAAATCCTCAAATTCATATGGCACCAAAAAAGAGTGCAAATAGCCAAGGCAATCCTGAGCAAAAAGAACAAAGCTAGAGGCATCACACCATCTGACTTCAAAATATATTACAAGGATATAGCAATCAAAACCGTATGGTATTGATGTAAAAACAAACATATAGACAAATGGAACATAATAGAGAACCCAGAAATAAATCCACTTATTTATAGCCAACTGATTTTTGACTAAAGCACCAAGAACATACATTGGGGAAAGGACACTTTCTCCAATAAATGGTACTGGGAAAATGGGACATCCATACACAGAAGAATGAAACTGGAGCCCTATATCTTAAAGCAACTGAACATGGATTAAAGATTTAAAAGTAAGACCCAAAAGTATAAAAGTAAAAGAAAACACAGGGGAAACACTTCAGGACATTGGTCTAAGCAAAGACTTTCTGACTAAGACCTCAAAAGCATAAGCAACAAAGACCAAAATAGACAAATGAGACTATATTAAACTAAAAACCTTCTGCATAGCAAAGCAAACAATCAACAGAGTAAAGAGAAAATATTTGTAAACTCTTCATTCAATAAGGGACTAATATCCAAAATATATAAGGAACTTAAACAACTCAACAGTAAAAAAAAAAAAATTCAAATCATCCCATTAAAAATGACCAAAGGACTCGAATAGCCATTTCTCAAAAGAAGACAAACAAATGGTCAACAGGTATATGAAAAAATGCTCGACATCACTAATCATCAGGGAAATGCCAATCAAAACCACAATGAAATATCATCTTATCTCAGTTAGAATAGCTATTACTAAAAAGACAAAAAAATAACAGATGCTGGAGAAGATGTGGAGAAAAGGAAGTCTTATACACTGTTGGTGGGAATGTAAATTAGTACAGCCCCTATGGAAAACAGTATGGAGAGTTTTCAAAAAACTAAAAATAGAACTACCATATGATCCAGCAGTCCCTCTGCTGGGTTTTTATTCAAATGAAAGGAAATTAGTATTAGTATAAAAGACTTGCACTCCCGTGTTTCTTGTAGCACTAGTCAGAATAGCAAACATATGGAGTCAACTTAAGTGTCCACCAACAGATGAATGGATGAAGCAAATGTTATATATATATATGAATATTACATGATCATTAGAAGAATGAAATCATGGCATCTGCAGCAACATGAATGGAACTGGGGGTCGTTACATTAAGTGAGATAAGCCAGGCAGAGAAAGACAAATACTGCAGGCTCTCACTCATATATGGGAGATAAAAATGTTGACCTCATGGAGGTAGAGAGGCTGGGAAGGGCATGTTGGAAGGGGGTGATAAAGAGAGGCTGGTTAATGGGTACAAACATTTTAGTTAGAAATAAGAAATAAGATCTAATGTTGATAGCAGAGTAGGATAAGTATAGTTAAAACAATGTATTGCATATTCCAAAATAGCTAAAAGAGAGGAATTGAAATGTTCCCAACGCACAGAAATGATAAATACTGAAGGTGAGGGATAGCCTAAATACCCTGAATTGGTTGTTTCACCTTCTATGCATGTAACAAAATATCACATGTACCCCACAAATATGTACAAATATTATGTATCAATGAAAAAAGAAAAATTAAAAAATTAAACATAGTATTGCCATTTGATCCACCAATTCTAGTTGTGGACGTTGAAGTAGATATATTGGGTACATTTGGTGTGTATCTATATATACATATATACATATATGCATCATTCTCAATAGCCAAAATGTGGAAGCAACCCAGGTGGCCATCGACAGATGAAGGATAAACTAAATGTGGTCCATCCATCAAGTGGGTTATTATTCTGCCTCAAAAACAAGGAAGTTCTGACACATGTGACAACACGGGTGAACCTTGAGGACATCATGCTAAGTGAAATAAGCCAGTCACAAAAAGACAAACACTGATTCTGTTTATATGGGGCACCCAGAGGAGTCAAATACATAGAGATGGAAAGTAGAATGGGGGTTGCCAGGGGCTGCAGTGGAAGAGAAATGGGACTTTGTGTTTAATGGATGCAGACTTTTAGTCGAGGATATTGAAAAAAGTTCTGGAGATGGATGGTGGTGATGGTTGCATAGCAGTGTAGATATTCTTAATGCCACTCAACTGAACACTTAAAAATAGTTACAATGGTAACTTGTAACTAGGTTCTGTATATTTATTACAATTTTAATTAAAAAAATAAAGTTGGATAATCACAAAAGAAGGGACTCTTAGACTTCTTAAGGGCCCAGATGATTTTGAAATGAACAGATTGTGAGCACTGGGGAGAACTCGGGCTGACCCTGAGACAGAAATGGCAGAGCACACTCGGGGCTGTGCACAGCTTGGTGCCTCCAGCCCGAGAGGATGCATGCACGAGGAAAGCGAAAATTGATGCAAGAGGTGCATCAGCCCTGACCATCAGCTTCCTATGCCACTCTTCTGCAAAGCACCTCCCGATAACCTTCCTGTAGTACTGGCAATCACTACAAAAATAACTATGGCCGAAGTTTATGGAGCATGTATTCTGTGCCAGTCACTGTGCTGAGCACACTGGAGGCCTTGTTTCGTTAAAACCCACAACAAGCCTAGGAGACAGGAAAAACCAGATGCAATATGACAAAGTACCTTGAGCCAGAGACCGGCCCACCACACCGTCCCCAGCTCTGTCCAGTGTGCTCTGCAGCCTCAGGGACTGGGGGAGTGGGTGGAGATAGTAGGAGGGCAACATTTGACCTGGGGCTTCAAGACACGTGGGCTTCTGGCTATGAATCCAGGCATTGTAGTCACTGTCCATCACTTAACTCTAAGTTTCAGTCTCTTCATCTGTAAATGAGGGCTGATGATCATTGTGTCTATCCCATGGCTTACCTCTAGGATTCAATGTGAAGTGCTCAGCCCAGCGCCTGGCAGGGATAAGGGCTGAGAACCGCAAGCTCTCCTTATTGGCATGGTCTCCGCCTACTCTGCACCTCAGAGCACTTGGTTCCCCCCATCTCTTTGCACGTAGCAACTTCCACCGTGCACAAGAGCGCTTTGATTCAGCCCAGCAACCTCCTCACTCTCTACAGAAGATCTGCTGTCTGGGGCCAGAGGTCATATTTGGCTGATCCCCGGGCTCCAGCAGCAGCATAGGAAGTGCTCAGGGAACGTCTGAGTGAATGGTGGAATAATAAATGCATGCACGATGCTCTCTGACCAAAAAACCCTCCAGTAGCTATAATCGGAGCCACAGCCTGGCCCGCGAGAGGAAGGGCAGTGGAGACCCCACTAATGAGGAAGGCCAGAGCAGCCGCCAACCGCCCTGGCTCAGACAGCCAGACGGCTCGCCGGCCCCTTCCAACTGGCTGGGCTGATCTCGCAGAGGATAAGAGGGAGCCGGCGGCTTCAGCTTCGGCTTGGCCAAGGAGACAGCCTTGGGCCTGTTGGTGCCGGTGCTGGCTCCTGGGCAGACAGGCCAGGAGGAAGTGGCAGGCCTGGGCCCTGAGGCCCAGGCGGCAGCGGCTCCAGAGGACAGCCTGACTGTGGAACACTGGAGCCTGTGAAAAAAAATGAGAGTGGGAAATGGGAGTCAAGGAGCCAAGGGAAATGGCGGATCTGTTAACAGGCTGTTTTTGCTTTTGTCTCTGGAGAAGGAAAAGAATGGAGAATAAAGAGAAGCGTTGCAGGCCGGCTTCCTGTGCCCCGGCCAGGGTGGATCGCACTAGATAATGACTGATAGCCCTGGAAACGGGGAGACAAGATAAAGGGGAGGCCAGCTGCAGCGGCAGACCCCCGGAGCCAGGGAGGGGAGCCACAGGGACGAGGAAGACGCTGAGGAAGCGCAGAGGAAGTGCTAGGCGAGGGGAGAACCATGGCCCCGAGTAGCCGCCCAGGGCCGGGCCAGGGCCTTGTGTCTGGAACCATGCTGGGAGGCTGGGCCTGAGAGCAGCCTGGCACATCCCACTTTCTCCAGCAAGTTCCTAACCAGCCCCAGTGTCCCTTCCTCTGCGGAAAAATGGGGCTATGGAGGGTGGGTTGTCAGAACTCAGCTTCCTCCGTGGGTGTTTGTGGTGTGAACAGAGGTGCTGCAGGGTGAATGGCTGGGGCACCAGGAGCTCAACTAAGTCTTCCCTGCCCTGAAAGCAGCTTCAGGCGGAGGTTGGGCTCCTCACTGCCACCCCAAGGCAGCCTGGGGGTCTCAGCTCCAGCCCCTTTGACTGAGGCAGCAGCCTCAGGCTTGGGCAGCCACCTCCTGGGGACCAGAGCCTCCTCTTGTTCTGCTACGGGAGGCACATTTGGAAGCCCACGGCTCCAGCGTGAAGAGTGGTTCATGGTGAGGTTCTCTGGCTGCTTGCATGCCATTCCCCTCACCACCTTCCCTCCTGAGACGTTGCCTGGTGTTGCCCAGCTGCCCAGGGCCCAGACACGGCATGCCTGGGTTCTGACCTGGTCACCGCATGCTCATGTACTGCTCCCTCACAGAGCCTGGCAGGCGCTGACTGGGGCTGCAGAGACAGAAACAGCAAATGAGCCAGGGAAGAGCCGGGGGGCGACTCCCCTCTCCCCTGTCCAGGCCTGGCAGGTGGTTTTTCTTCCTCAGGCTCCTCTCCTGCTCTTCTCTTAAAAGTCTCCAACATCTCTCTGGCTCCTGATCTCGGAAGCTGAGATGTGAGAAAGACAAACCCCTGTTTTCTGAGTCCAGGGAGGCCTCCCCGCTTGGATTCAAACCCTGTCACTTCTCATCATCGAGGTCTGCCTGGAAAGCTCAGGGCACAGTCCCTCCTCCCCGCAATCACTGGTGTTTACAGATCACACTAGTCTTTATCCTCATATTCATTCATTCATTCATTCGCCCTGTGTTTACTAAACACCTCTTTGTGCTGGCCACCACACCAAGACCCTGCCCCATAGGGCTTAGATCTGGTATTAGAGACAAGAAATGCACAAATCATCATCACACAGCATAGCAAATGCTAGTAAGGTTTGGTGAAAGACAGAAACTGGGAAGGAGGTGCTGATTTAGGTGAATAGTCAAGGAAGAATATGTCAATGACCTCTAAGTCCAGGTCATTGATTACTGGAGTGAGTCATTATTTCACAAACAAAATTGCAAATCCCAAGGGAGAAAGGAGAGAAAGGTGAAAGACAGGATAGAAGGGAGGGAGAAAGGAGAAAGGGGACAATTAAAAAGAGGAGCTGAGCATTGTATGCTAACATAGGTTTTGTAAAGCCAAGGGGTTCTGATAATGCTAAACAAAGTTGTTTGTTCTGGGAAGGGAGAGGGTGCTTCAATGTATGTAAGAATTTTCCAGGAAACCCAACCAGACCCTCCATCACCCTGGAAATCAGATGCTGAGATCACTGAAGCTTAAGGAGTGTCAGTGCTTAGTTAAGCAAAGAGGCACCCTGGAAATGCTGCCTTAAACCCAAGGATCCAACCGATGGAACGCGTGTTCTAGACATAAACTTGAGAGGAGAGAAAATCCCACACTTCAACAAAAAACAAACAAAAAAAAAGGTGGCAGATCTGGAAAACTGTCAAGAACAGTTTTCTGTTTGTACACCCTCTTCCTCTTGGGCCTTGTGTGTTCTCCCCTCAGCATCTTTGGTCTGCACCCGGCACTCTCAGAAGAGGGTGTGTGAGTTGCTCACTCATGCTGAAGTGTTTCATGAATTTGTGCGTTGGCCTGCCAGAAATATTTGCACCTTAAATTAGGACAGATGGAAGGCTCCTCGGTGGGATTTTACCCCATCCACAGAGGAGACAGTTGAGACTTTGGAAACCCTTCAAGTCCCTTAGGGTAAGAGAATTTACATTGCTTAAAGTTGCCCCCTGAAAAGCACTGTCTCTTCCTATCCAGGTCACACACAGTATTCCTGCCTCCCTCTGACTTCCCAGTTTTAACCTTTGGAATTTCCAGAACAGTCCTATCAGGAAGGAGAAGACGGGTCTCATGGTGTCTGGAACCAGGGACAAGGTAGTATACCCCTATTCTGGACTGCTGGCCACCTTCGTCCTGGGCTCTGGGCCAAGATTCCCAAGGACTGTAGTACTCATGAGAACCTGGCAAGACCCTGAGGAATGAAGATCACACAGGAAACATGGTGACAAAGCAGACAGACCCTGCTCTCATTTTTAGGCCTCTTTTCTTCCCAGGAAAAGCAGACAGACCCTGCTGTCATTTTTAGGCCTCTTTTCTTCCCAGGAATGTGTGTTTCAGAGACAAAGTCAAGTGCTTTATCTGCTGTCACTTGAAGTCATGGAAAAGGCCTGGATTTGGACTCAGAAGGCCTCGGCTTGCATTTTAGCTCTCTATGAGCCCCTATAGCTTCCTCTGCTCAGACATAATGATTCCTCCCTGATGTGTTTCGCAGGGTCTGGTGAGAACCAAATGAGATGGTGTTTGCAGGTGGCCCCTGACCCTCAGGGGCTGTGCTGGTCATTATTCTAGGGTCGGCTTCCACAGCAGTGTAAGCAGCTCCTCTGTAAGACATGGGGCAAGGGGCTGGGGGCTGGGCGGCTGGAGAGCATGGCCACATTCTATGTGTCATTAGACTAGTCTTGAGCCTCTCACCCTCTTGCAGAGAACAGAACCTGCTTGCAGAGTTTGTGTGTTAAATTAGATTAACGTGGTGTGGCCACTTTGCACAGGCAAAATGCACCTTCAAATTGCGCTTGCCATCTGTGTCCCAAATTGCATTCTATCATGAGCACTCCAGAATACACTCATGGTCTATACATGTTGACTCCATAGAAAACAGCAGCCTCCAAATGCTTAAGGTGTGCACTTATTTGCTTTTTATTTTTTATTTATTTATTTTTTTTGAGGCGGAGTCTCGCTCCCTCGCCCAGACTGGAGTGCAGTGGCCGGATCTCAGCTCACTGCAAGCTCCGCCTCCCGGGTTTACACCATTCTCCTGCCTCAGCCTCCCGAGTAGCTGGGACTACAGGCGCCCGCCACCTCGCCTGGCTAGTTTTTTGTATTTTTTAGTAGAGACAGGGTTTCACCATGTTAGCCAGGATGGTCTCGATCTCCTGACCTCGTGATCCGCCCATCTTGGCCTCCCAAAGTGCTGGGATTACAGGCTTGAGCCGCCGCGCCCGGCCCACTTATTTGCTTTTTAAAGTTGAGGCAAGAATTTGAGGCCCAGCAAACTTGCTTTTCCACATAGGCTGGCCCAGCCGAAGGGGACCTCAGCCTCCCTGTCCCAGCTCTCCAAGGAAGAGTGCCAGGAGAATGGCACTCTGCCGTGCTCACCAGTCCCCAAACTAGGCTTTCAGTCAAAGCCCACAGAAAGCTGTACCAGTAATAGCTGCCATTTCCCGTGTGCCTACTATGTGCCAGGCACCATGCTAAGCACCTCAGTCGTTTCATTTCAGCCTTCACCGCAAGCCCCTGGGAAGCTGCCTTGTGGTACCTGTTTAACAGACAGGGAAGCCAGGTCTTGGAAAAGTGAGCAAACCACAGCCAAGCCTACCATACTCCAGAGTGCACTGCATCCTCTCTTAACCAGATTCCCTGGGGGTTGTACACCAACTGCACCTCTGACACACACAGATTCGCACATGCACGTGCACCAGGCATGCATGCTGTCTCCCTGTGCGCTGACCTCCACTACGAACAAACAGAATCAGAGAAGGACAGAAGGACAGGGCACGTGGGGAAGACACACAGTGTATCTCTAAGACTTCCCTTAAGAGCTGACGCAACGCGGTGGGGTTTAGGAGAATGGAGATGAAGACGGGCCTCACATTTTCTATCTGTTCTCAGACTGGACCTTCTGACTGCCATTCGCATTAGCCCGTCACATATCTATGGAGCTCCTACTAAGAGTGGTCTCTGGTGGGGCCGTCAGGGGCTACAGAAGATTCAGAGAAGGAAAAGTTGTGCCCCACCCACCCAGAGCTCTCCACCCACCAAAAGGATAAAGCAGGTCCCCAAAATCCCCAGCCAAAAGCGTGGTGGGATGAAAGTGTCCCCAGTCCTTGCACCCACCTCGATATTTCAGCCCTGAGGGTGGCCACCCGGGTTAAGACCCAGTGCACCTACTCAGGGAAGAGAGAAAGGCCAGGAATCGCAGCAAGGAACCCACCCACCAGGCGCCCTTCGTGGCCCCGACTGAAAGATTGAAAGAAGGAACGGGGTGAATTCTCATGACAATTCCGATACATGGGCTTCCCCACCCCTCCTCCTCCCCCGCCCCCAATTAAAGTGAAGCTGTCCCAGGGCCGAGCAGCAGAAACCACTTCCAAGCCAGGCATGACATCAACATTTTAGTGATAAGGAGTGGACAATGGGCTGTTAGACTAATAGAAAAACACCACTGGATAAGGCTGGCTCCTGATAGCCAGGCTGATGGGAAATACCATTGTCCGTCCGCTGTCAGCTGAGTCCCAGGGCGACAGGTATCCCAGCGGCCACGGGCAGGGCGGGGAAGGGGTGATCCTGCCAGGTCCAGCACTGGCCGAGTGCCAGGGAGGGTGGGGACAGGGGCTGAGCCTCCGGGTGCAGCCCGAGAGTGGATGGGACGGGCAGGGTGCAGAGGTGGGAGTTGGGGGTTGGGAAGGGAGGTGTAGGGGAAGGGTGGTGTGGGGCTAGGCAGCAATTGCATATGGCTTTGTCCATGCCACTTGGGTGATGCTTGTGTGACCATATTAGTAATGGCTCACAGGTGTACTTGGTTCATTGATTTTTCACAGAAATTTCTTTAACCATTTCTATCAAAGTAATATGTGCACATAGTTTTTGTATTTTGAATCAATTCATGTTAAAAGAATATGTAACAGCAACAACTAGAAACTGGTTTCCTGCCCGCCACTTCCCAGTTCTCCTCCCAGCCCCTTCTCTGCCCAGCTCTGCTCACCAGAGGTAACCAAACCAGCATCAATTCCCAGCTGCTGCTTCTGGTATTTGCCTGTATATTTCTGAATAATTTGCTTATGCGGCTACGTCATCACTTACCGATTTTAGACATGGTCTCGTGGCTTCTTCGAATGGCAAAAGAGAACTTAGCAACGTTGCACTGCACTCTCCTTCACAGCTCCTCCCTCATCCTTCCATTATCATGATGATATTTGAGTAAAATAGTAATTGGTGATTATTCTGAGACAAAACTTTCTGTAAGCCTGTTTCCTACAGCTCGTGTCCTCTACTTTTTTACATTTACTCCTTTGTCTTGCTGGAACACCTTCACGGTCTTCCTGAGAAAGGGTACATTTCTTATTTGGTAAGGTACTGAATTCTGGGTTCTGACACCATCCGATTCCGGAAGCTTTGTATGGGACCCGTCTTATTTTTTCATGGGGAGCTCTAAGGAACTTCTCTCTATCCCTGTTGCTGGAAAAATTTTCCGACAATATTACTTACTATGGGTCTTTCCCATTTACTGTCCTGGACCATCAGTAGGTTCTGTCAATCTGGAAACTCATCTCCCTCAATTCTAGAAAAAAAATCCATTTATTATTTCTTAGCTAATTTCTGCCCTTCCCCATCTCTTCTTTTTCCACTGCTAGAAATTCTATTAATTGGATATTAGACATCCTAAATTGATACTCTAAATGTCTCATTCTTTATCTATTTTCCCTGTAAAATCCTTTTTTTCTGCTTCATTTTTATTTCCAAGAACTCCTTTTTGTTCTCTGGTTATTGTTTTTTCATAATTTCCTAGTCTCATTTCATTAAGGCAATATCTTAGCATTCGACGTATATTAATTATAGCTTTTAAAAAAGTTTTTTTCCATTTCTTCCATTGTTTTTTACCTTCTATCTCTCCATGTGTTACTTTATCCCTTCCTGTGTTTCTCCTTCTCTACCCATTGACCGATCCCAATGGGGCAAAGGAATCTCTCAGGAATTGCACCAATGAGAGTGTTGCATATTTTACTCATGTTTCTTTAAAGTGAAGAAATACAAGAGAGTTTTTACATAAGTAAATCTGTAAATTAAAGCCACATGGTCCTCACTTTTATATATTTAACTGTCAGATAGCTTACGCCTTCACACGCAGACATTATGAACTCTCTCTCTCTTTTTTTTTAGATGGAATATCACTCTGTCGCCCAGGCTGGAGTGCAGTGGCATGATCTCAGCTCACTGCAACTTCCGCCTCCTAAGTTCAAGCCATTCTCCTGCCTCACCCTCCTAAGTAGCTGGGATTACAGGTGTGCACCACCACGCCGACTAATTTTTGTATTTTTAGTAGAGACAGGGTTTCACCATATTACCCAGGCTGGTCTTGAACTCCTGACCTCAAGTGATCTACCCGTGTAGGCCTCCCAAAGTGTTGGGATTACAGGCATGAGCCACTGCACCCAGCCGTATGGCATTTCTTGAAAGAAATTTTTGAGCTTTTGTATGGTGGTGCTGCCTAGCTGCCAGCAGCTTGCCTCTGGCCATGGCTCTCACTGTCTCTGCCTCTTTACCAGGCTTATTAATGCAATTATTTCTTTTATATTAGCACATCTTCCTTCACTATGTTATCCAAGTAAGTAGAAAACAAAAATAAAAGCACTGATACTAGTGATAGGAAGCATTAGGTCTCAGGAACTTAGTTCAATAGAGACAAGAAGATACACGTGGCAGATCAGCTTCAAGCGGAAGTGTGTGAATCAGCTTGGCTGGCCGGTTATGTTCATCTGTGAAGGAAAATCAGAGGACAGGCACAAAATCAGAGACCAGCACAATGAGAGGACAAGCACAAAAGGATATAATCAAACATTAAGTTTAAAAGTAAGTTGTAATTGGAGCATTTATAGTATTGCTTTTTGTTCTTAGAGAATAGAATCCCTTTACAATATATAAACATATTGCCTAGCTTAGCACATTTGAAATGTCTCAGCGTATGTGTGTGTGTGTGCACGCGTGTGCATGTGTGTGTTTAACTTCATGAATTTGGAGGGAGAACGTGGATAAGACGAGGAGATTGTCAGTCTCCTTGATGCCTGAAAGTGAGCCAGGATCAGCGTCCCACCTAGGCAGCCGCTGAGCCCATGAAA
The DNA here is from genome assembly GCF_000951035.1 of Colobus angolensis palliatus. Lineage (NCBI taxonomy): Eukaryota > Metazoa > Chordata > Mammalia > Primates > Cercopithecidae > Colobus > Colobus angolensis. The sequence goes on from NW_012115267.1 coordinate 3,810,356, forward strand.
ACCTGCAGAGAAAGCAGCTGCCAGTCCAGAACATTCTTAGGATCCTCTGACATCTGTGTGCAAGGCTCTGTTCCCTCCTCTTGCTTCCTGGACCATCTGCTTCCGCAGAGGACGGCTCCTGGGGCTGCTTCAGGAGGCGTTTCTCTTGCTGAAACCACTGTCCGTAGAGGCCCCACTCCTGTGCCCAGCCCCGTGTTCCTGTTCTCCGTGTCTGCCGGGAAATCGGGGAGTGGTGAGTTCTGACCAGAATAGGCAGGCTGGCTTTTCCTACCCTGCCAGGTTCCCATGCCCTCCCTCCCCTATTTCCTCCTCTCCCAGACTTCTTGAGGCTCAGGAGAAGACAGAGGGCTCACATGCCTCTGGTGAAGTCAATGAAACGCTCCCAATATTCCAACTGTGTTCCCCAAGTCACTGGAGCCGAAAGCCTGGGAGCCATCCTCACTGCCCCGGAGCCTCAGGTCTGACCTCCAGCCACCTTCTGTCAATTTTCCATCCAAAGCCCCCAAGAAATCCCCACAACTGCTGCCCCGGCTCAGGCCATCACTGCAGTTCCTCTGGGCTATTTCAACAGCTCCTGCTACTCTTTCAGCCCCAACCTGCCTCTGTCTGCTTCATTCTTCCCACTGTTGCCTGAGGGATCTTTCCAGAATGCCACTCCATCACCTCAGATCCTGATTAAAACACTTCAGGGCTTCTTACTGTCAAGGTCCAGCCTCAGCATTCACAGCCCACCTGCCTTTCCAGCGTTACTTTCTCCTCTCCTCCCCACCAAGCCCAAGCAGAAGCCACAGGAGGCCGCTCTGCAGGTTTGCCCACAGTGTCTGGAACACCCCTGCCCCTTAGGGGCGTTCACACCCTTACATGTCAGATCCGCCTTGCTGCTATTCCTCATCCCTTTCCCCGAGAGGAATTAATTCCTCCTTCCTATGCTTCCACAACACTCAAAAAACATCTTTTCTCCCTTTAACACACCCTGTGCTGTAGTGATCACTCTCATCTCTCTTCTTTATGGTAATCTTCCCAAGGAAACACCCCTTTCCATCTCCAGCTGCAGGGCCTGGTCCAGCCTCGGCACAGAGTTGGCACTTAGTAAATATCTTTTAAATTTGTTTAATTAGACTGAAAATATGTAGCCCCTAACTATGTATGGTTTACTATAAAAACAAGTGGTTACATAACTGTTTACATAGAATCAAAATATGCTCCTAAATACCAAAACAAAGAGTTTGCTTTTAAAATAACGTATCAGCAGCAAGGTGGGGTGCCACTCAATCAATGCATGTTCAGTAAACATATGCAGAACTGGAGGGACTCTCCCATAAAAGAAGACGCCTTCTTTATGGGACCATCTGCTAATCCACATTCCAGACACCTCAACCTTCTCAATCAGAACAGAAGACAAAATTATTGTCATGGGAAGGAGTGGGACTTAGCATCCCTTCTCTGTGTAATCCAGAAATTATGGGTAGTAGCAATAGCCATGGTTTCCTAAGTATCTTCTGCATGCCAGACACATCTAATAATTCATATGTAATCTATTATCTAATAATGACTACACACTGTGGTTATAGTAGCCTCTCCTCACTTTTTTTTTTTTTTTTTTTTTTTTGATGTGGTGTCTCTCTGTCACCCAGGCTGGAGTGCAGTGGAATGATCTTGGCTCACTGCAACTTCTACCTCCTGGGTTCAAGCAATTCTCATGCCTCAGCCTCCTAAGTAGCTGGGATTACAGGCGCCCGCCACCTCGTCCAACTAATTTTTGCATTTTTAGACTTTCCATGCAAGTCAAGGCTGTCTCCCTGCCCCTTTCAGCCCTCCTATGCTCCCCATCTCTACCCCGTCAACCCCTCACTGCCAACAACTGAGGCTAATTCCATCACTCTTCTCCAGCCATTTTGCTTATCGTTGACTCCCAGCTCCTAAGAATTTCTTGGCTTCCTCCAGGTACCCTGTTTTTCAATTAACCTGAGATTATGGCAGACCACAAGGGCTGCATCACACCAAGTTCTTCCTGTTCTCCCCAAGATCTGCCAGAGATTTCCTCTACCACCAGGTGGGGTTCAAAGTAGGGTGCTCTCACTGATGACCCAAGACTCTTAGGTGTGAGGATCAAAAACCCAATTCAAGCCAACCTGAGTGGGAAAAGAGAAAAACCCCTGGTCCTAAAACTGAGCAGTCTGGGCTATAAGGACTCTGGGCAAGGCTGAAATGTCCAACACCATCATCGAGTGTTTGCTTCTTTCTCCAGGCCCAGCCCTTGCTTACCTTATGTGGCTATCTTGATTCTCATAAAAGGCTCACAAACATATTAAGAAATAGGGCCATGGGAGCCTCTGGGCCATGTCTTCACAGCTCAAGATCCAAAAGGAAGGCAGGCTCTTCTAGACTTCGTGAGCCAGATCTCGTGGGAGGATTCTGATTGGCTCTGCTCGGGTCACCTGCCCACATCTGAACCAATCACTACAAATTGGGGTTGGGGGTGTAAACAACTGGAATTGGACCAGTCTAGGTTGGATGTCATCCCTGAGGCTTCCGTGCTCAGTGCCCCCAGGGGAACTGCATGAGGTTGGACTGTGCTTCCCCCAGTGAAAGTCTGTTGGCAGACAAAACATGTCCCCTACGGTCATGCATGCAATGGACAACTCATGAGCACCTTCTCAGAGTAAGGCACAGTACCAGGCTTAGTGGCAGAAAACAATGATGAGTCAGACTCATCCTGGCCAAAAGGGGCTTAGACTCAGCAGGAAATTTAGACATGAACACTGATGTCTATAGTAGGGTGCAGTGGGCCGTAAAAACACAGTTTCGAAGGACACGGAGGGGAGGGATCAGAGGGGTCAACCTTGGGACCCAGCGCAGAAGAATAATCCAGTGAACTTGGTGATTACATGGCTGGTGGTTTGGGGTGAGGAACCAGCCCTGTCTACCCAAGCTGGCTGGATAGATGCATGGACATGATTTTCCAAGGTTCTTCCAGGGATCCATGATGCTGTTTGCTCTCAAGTTCAACCTCCCATCCTCCCATTCGCATCTGGCCCACAACAGGGCCCTGATGCTTCCCTTCATAAGTGGTCCATCCAATGCCACCTACTTCCTGCCTCCATCATCCAGACATTTCTGTAAATACTACCAATGCCTGAGCCCCACAAGGGACCTGGGCCTTGATGCTCCTCGTGTCCAATTTGGGCCTAGGCTTTGTTCTCAGGGCCTCCTAACCAAATGCTGCAGCCTTTCAGCCCTGTCTTCCTAACTGTCCTCTGCCAGGTGACAGGCACTTTGTCTGCAATCCCAGAGGTTCAGTGTCTTGGGACAGCCTCCTTCTCATCCCACCACACCCCTGCCTGTGACCCAAGCAGGAAAGTGGCGCAGCTACTAGAAATCTCATTTTAAGTTGAGATGGGGGTTTCACCATGTTGGTCAGGCTGGTCTTGAACTCCTGACCTCAGGTGATCCACCTGCCTCAGCCTCCCAAAGTGCTGGGATTACAGGCATGAGCTACCATGTCCCTTGGAGGCAGGGATGTATCTGGTTAGGAGGAAAATCTCAACCAGCTAGACTGGCCTCTGGGGTTCAGCCAGTTCGTAATTTCCGTTTACGCAGTACATGTGTTTTATGACTCTGCTTTGTTGAAAATCAATTGGCCATGGGTGTATGGGTTTATGTCTGGCTTATTCTGGTTTAGTTCTGTTCCACTGGTCTATATGTTTATCCTTTTACCAGTGCCACGGTGCTATAATCACCGCAGGGTTGGAGTAAATTTTAAAACGGAGAAGTGTGAATCTTCCACCTCTATTCTGCTGTGTTAATATTATTTTAGGAAATTAATACAGTTTTTATTGCAGGAGGATCTCTGTGATTGAGGAGATTCACCCTTGCCATCCCAGTAGACAACTTGCTATAGAGCAAGGATCCTTCGGGGAGGAACCTAGAGACCAGGGTTCCAGTTCTGGCTTTACTGCTAACTCCCTAGGTATCTTCTGCAAACCACCTCTTCTTTTTTTTTTTTTTTTTTGAGACAGAGTCTCACTCTGTCGCCCAGGCTGGAGTGCAGTGGTATGATCTCGGCTCACTGCAACCTCCGCCTCCTGGGTTCAAGTGATTCTCCTGCCTCAGCCTCCAGAGTGGCTGGGATTACGGGTGCATGCCACCACACCCAGTTGACTTCTGTATTTTTAGTAGAGATGGGGTTCCACTATGTTGGCCAGGCGGGTCTTGAACTCCTGACCTCAGGTGATCCGCCCACCTCAGCCTCCCAAAATGCTAGGATTACAGACGTGAGCCACCACGCCCAGCCACGTCTTCCCTTTAGGTCTCACTTTATTCTTCTGCAAAATGGAGCCAAGAGTTCCAAATTTCACTTCTGACTTGGAGTGAGACCTGAGGCTTTTTAGTAAGCTCACCTTGAAACTTGGGATGCCCAGATGGAGGGCCCAGGTACCAGTAACATGGCTGTAGAGAGCTCCCCTCCCACTCCCACTGTCCCCACCTCTGTAGCTGCCCAGCTCTGCCCACTCCCTCCTGGGTCACTAACAAAAGTATTGTTTTAGCAAGAACTAAATTGGCAGAGAGAAGAGAAGTCTGGGCCAAGGAGAAATTTAGAGACTGGGTCACCTTTAGTGTCTCCTCTGACTGTCATTGAATCATGCTTGCTCTTTTCCAGCACTTGACCAATGAGTCCCAGACATTTTAGAAGGCATGCATTCACTTACTCAAAGTACTTGTAGGAAGCTGCTGCGTGCTAAGCATTATGTTGGGTACTGTGGGCAGTACAGAAACAAATGAGCTGTGTGGGCCACCCTCTGGTAGTCCGCTTCACACTTCAATAATATCAGGGGGAATCGTATTATTTTGAAAGTGCCTGCTTTTTTCCCCTTGACTTAGATATGGCTTTCCATATTTTGAATTGCTCCTGCATATTTAAATAGCCTTACAGGAAAACAAAGTTCTGGACACAAAAGGTCAACTCCTCCCATGACTGGATGCCCCCTTCCATACGGAGCGATGTGGTACGGTCTGCGTCACCTGGCTGGGGTAAGGATGCACTCACTGCCACGTTTATTTTCCTAACTTGATGCAATTTCCTAGACATACTTTCCTGCAGCGATACAGTCCAAATTCTACATTGGGAGCTAGAAAGTCACCATCTCAGTAGTCAGTCTCTACCTGTCCCTGGTCCTCATTTCCACTTTCATCACCTGATATATCATTTAGTAACATTAGAGTGCGGAGGAGACGGCAGCGCACACAGGACAGGAGACGGGGGACAGATTGCATCTGGCAGGGGACAGAGAGGAGGAGGCGTTGAGAATGACCTGAGATTTCCAGCCTGCAGCCTTGTTTGGTTGGTCCTGCTCAGTGGGTTCGGAAGTACCAAGGGGAGCAGGTTTGGGGTGACGAGCGGGGCCCCACTTTGCTCAACGATGCCTGTGGACTTGTGCAACGCTGGAGTCTTGAGGAATATCATGGATTCAGTTCCAGGCAAGTTATGTTTGAGGCATCCAAATGACATCAGAAAGGAGGTGAATGGAGCACACAGGAGAGCGCAGGGCTGGAGACACGTGGATGGTGGTAGAAGCAGCAGGTCAGGATGAGCTTGCAAAGGAAGAAAGTTGAGAATGGGAAGAGAACCTAGACCTGAGCCCGGAGGAGCGCCAGCTTTCAAGTACTGGAGAAAAGGCTTCCTGCAAAGAAGAACTGGCCTGTGTGGTAAGGAAAACAAGGAGCAGCAGGACGCACAGACGCAGAGGAAGAGAATATCCCAAGCAGCGGAGGGAAGGGACAGTGTCCAATACTGCCAAGAAGACAAGATGAGGAGAGAAAATGTCTACGGGATTTAGAGACACTGAGGTCACCAGTGGCCTGAGTAAGAACTGTGTCTGCAGCGTGATGGGGGAGACAAGGTTGGGGGAGCAAGTAAGGAGATGGGGAGAGAAAGCTGGGGCAAGTCGTTCGGGAGGTCTGGCTTCCACAATCTATTCCCAGTCCTTCCCTGTCGTGGCAGACACTGCAGAACTTTAAGAAAATCTCTTCACCCTTCTGCATCCCAGTTATTCAACAAAGAATGGTGGGGAGGGGGCTGTGCGCTATCCCAAGCACACTGATCATCAATTGCAAACCCAAATCAGCATACACAATCTGAAAACGAAAACTGGACATGCAGAGGAACAGCGGGTCAAAAGAGGGCTGGTGGGGTTGTTTCTCCAGGGCTTCCCTGTCTCTGAGTTGAGAGGAGGCACAGGGCACTTCAGCCTGGGGGACGGAAGGCACTGGAGCATCTCCAGGGTCCGGGGAAGTAAGCCTGCCTAAGAAGATTCTGGAGGAAGCAGAGAGTCAGAGGTGGCAGAGGGACAGAGCAGACCTGTCCCAAGAAGCCTCAGAGAGCAACCAGGAGGAGGGGAACCTGGTCTCGCTGAAGTGTTCGTTTCAGAAACTGCAGAGAGGTGAGGGAAGCCAGGCAGGACTGCATGCCTGCACCCAGCGGGCCTGGGGCAAAGCAGAGCTGGGCTGGGAAGGTCCGAGGAAGGCAGAGAGGAGGGGCACAGGAGTAATGACCAGAGCTGGCAGCCAGCCTTGGCTGGGGAGTGACCCCTGGGACCCAGAGTAGAAAAGAGCCGAGGGCGCCTTTAATGGCCACAGGTGTTGGAGTAGAAAATTTTCCATGAAAAGGGGGCTGTTCCACATGATTAAAGTAACCACTTGGGCCCTCTTGGTAAGCTCAGCCCCTGTTTTTTTCACACTTTGCAGCACGTCCTTCAACTCTTTTCGGAGGCTGTTCAGAGGATAAACTGCAAAAGAAATTCCTTTTTTTTCATGCACGCTAATAAGGAAGGAGTGGGAGAGAGTGGCCCCCCAGGGCAGGCTGGGGAGGTAGGGTTTTGCTGAAGACGGTGAGGGAGGCTGGGGAAAGCCAGATGAGGTGGGGCTGGCAGAGGTGAGGTGGGGGTTGATTCAGAGACATTGCCAAGTAGGGGCTGCTCTGCAGGAAAAGTGAGCCCAGAACCATCCAAGCATGGGTACCCTCGCACTGGGCACCCCCTGGCGTCATGTCCAGGCCTAGAGAGTCCTGGAGGGAGTTGAACAGAGCAATGTGTTATGAGGAAGCTGGGGGATTTCCTCGGTAATAAGCAGATAAATCTCTATCCCTTGGGGTGGTTTGGAGGCTGTGCCAAGAGACAACCTGAGAGCAGGTGACACTCATTCCTTACTGTCTGGACAGCTGTGGGATGCCCCGCTGTTCTAGCTTCCCTTCTGCAGAATGGCGCTGCTGTGAGGAGGCAACAGAGCATGCCTGGAAAGCACGTGGCATGTGGGCCACAGCAAATGATGACATTGATCATTACTGATAATGATGACATTGATGATTACTGATAATGATGACATTGATGGTTACTGATAATGATGACATTGATGACTACTGATAATGATGACATTGATCATTACTGATAATGATGACATTGATGATAATGATGACATTGATAATCATTGATAATGATGACATTGACAATTATTGACAATGATAATGACATTGATAATCATTGACAACTATGATGACACTGATAATCATTGATAATGATGACATTGACAATCATTGATAATGATGACATTGACAATCATTGACAATGATAATGACATTGATAATCATTGACAATTATGATGACACTGATAATCGATGATGATGATGATGTGATGATCTATCAGTCCTCGTTCAGCCCAAGATCTCCAGGGTTTCCGACCATTCTCATCCCCACTGAAACCCTAATTGCACTAAGTGTTTTTTTTATTTTTTAGTCTTGGACCAGGCATTAGACACAAGTTCCTTCCTCTTCACCATGGAAGGTCCATTTAGTCCCCAGAAATGCATGTGGAAGGGCTCCCAATTCCACGGAGGCTAAGTAGGCAGAGCACTTTTTGGCTGTTGCATTTGTGACATCATGGTTACTGAGCAAGAGCTGACCATAGCCTTTTTCTGCTCACCTAGCTTCCTACAGATTACCCTCTGCCCTAGTGGCTGCCCCTCACCACCATGGGAAGACCCTGGGGCCGTTGCCCAGGCTGCCCACTTACCTGGGTCTCTCTCCCCTCACCCCACCACTCTTTCCCAGGGTTTTCCAGGCCCTGCTAGCGGACGTGAGGGTGCCTGACCTCGACCTACGTGGCCTTCCCTGACTGTCTCAGGTCTCATTGACCCTCTATCCCTTTGAACAAGACTCTCCAGGCAGCTGTTTTACAAGGTGTGCTCTATGGATCACCTACATCAGACTCCCTTGAAGAATTTGTTGGAAAAGTGGATTCCTGAGCTCTCTCCTGTTCTAAATTAGAATCCCTGGGAAGGGTCAAGGAATCTGCAATTGCAATAATTTCTACATGGGCACTTTAATAGATACCCTGTTGTCTGTCTGTACCACATAGTTAGACAGTAGTCATCTGCCATCCCTCATCATCTGTGCCAGTAGGCAGAACTGAGAACATCACAGCATCTGTTGTAGTGTTTTGTGCACAGCAGGGCTCAATAAGTGATTGCTACTTGCTAGCTACTATATAGGTAGATATGGATGGATGGATGGACGGATGGATGATTGATGGATGGAAGGACGGATAGATGGATGAATAGGTGGATGGATAGATGATGGATGATGGATGGGTGGATAAACTGATGGATGGATAGATAGATGGATGGATGGATGGATGGATGGATGGATGGATGGATGGATAAATTGGATGGATAGATGGATGAGTGGGTGAATAAATGAATGGATAGATAGATGATAGATAGATGATAGATAGATAGATAGATAGATAGATAGATAGATAGATAGATAGATAGAACCTTGTTACAGTAGTGTTGGTCACAGTTCTTCTGATATCTTGTGGAACTGAAGTGTGAGATGTGGAGAAAGTTCTCATGAGAGACCAGGGCCTGGATCTACAAAACTGCTGGAAGCAAAGGTAGGAGAAATGTTACACTTGGACTCTGTAACTCAGCAGGATGGGGTTCAAGTCTGCCTCTTACTGGCTGTGTGTGTTTTAGCGAATTGCTTAATTTCTCTAAGCCCGATTCTCCCCATGTATAAAAAAGGATCTTAACAGTACCTACCTCTTAGGAGGGCAGTGAGGGTTGGTTTAGATGATATATGAAGCAAAAGTATCTGCAAGCTGGGCTATGAGTTTCTGGTCCCAGCTCCTCTGTGCATCTCTGCCTCCTCCTTCTGTCTTGCGGCCTGTTTCCCACTGCTCCTCACTGCAGACGGCCCATAGCTGGCTGCATCTTGTCAGAGGCAAACACCCAGAGATGGAGATGTGTCTCTCTCAGTCCCAAGCCCAAGTCTCCAGAGAAGAGAATCTGGAGGGCCCTCCGGGATCCATCCCAACCCAAATCATCTGTAGTCAAGAACAAGGAGCCAGTGGTGCAGACACAGATGCAGTTCCATCGCTTGGGCCCCACCAAGGAGAGAAGCAGTTCTCAGAGGCTAGAGTGGAGGATGGAGACAGGCTGGGCCACACCCCCATGCCCCACAGGTACCTACTGTGACTCCCCAGAAATAAACATTTCCCCAGTCCTGACTCCACAGCTGTCTTTTATCTCCCAGAGCCTCCCCTCCACATCTTACTGGGATTGAGGTCCCCGGCCTCAGAGCTGCCTGCCTCTACCCCTGGATCTGCCCCTGTTCCCACAAGCCCACCCCTCACCAATATTATCCTTCCAAATTTACCAGTGTGCCCCCCACTGGCGACGATCCCAAAATTGAAGTCCTACCCTCAAGGTGCTTACAATCTAGTTGGCAATACCAAACCAACACACAGGAACAGACTGAAGAAGTGTCTGGTGCTAAACCATAATCCAGGGCTCCGGGATAGTAGGGATGCAGGGAAGGGGGCATCCCCTGGAGGCTGGTAAGGGAAAGCTTCCTGGGGGAGGGAGATTAGGGAAAGAGCTATGGAAGTTGAGAAGAGCATTCTAGTCGGGCACTGGAGGAACGGAGAAGGCCTGGCTGATAAGCTGCCCTGGTGGGAATGATTGCAGGAAGGAGCAGGAGAGACAGCAGGTGCTGCCATCATGGAGGGCCTAGCTGGCTAAGCACAGGCCTTCAGACTGCATGCTGGAGGTCAGGTGAGCCTGGCCTCCCTCCTGCCCCACTAAGGCAAGCTGGCCAGGCCTCCCAGAGGTCCCAGGGATGCTCATTGATTAGTTTGTGAAAGGCCACTTGGCTAGCTGGTTGCTGAGAGACGGCCCCAGAGGCCAGGGCTGGGATTAGTGAGTGGCCCTGTTTGCTCTTCTTGCTGGGTGGAAAGAGGACTTTGGTCCCAGCTTATCAAACTGCCCGGGTTTGAAAGCCCAGGAATGCAGCCTTGGGCAAATGTGCAGGTTCACAGGACACCCATTAATCAAACAGCTCCCTTCCCTCCACCCCTAATAACCTGACCCCCACTTCACACACACACTCCTATCGCACTCACGTGGCCTTTCGGAGGTCCCAGGAAAGAGCGGGTCCACCATGCCTCAAGCCAGCTGGCAGCTGCGCAGGCCCAGGTGGAGGTACTTCAAGAGAGTGGGCCAGGCAGACTGTGTTTTTTCCTGAGTTTGCCCAGTGGGCCCCAAGAGGCGGCCTGAGGTCCCCCTGGGGGCTGCCGGAAGATGGACAGAGACAGCCCCAGCTGCCTCACTGCTCCACGCAACTAGCAGTGTTACCCCTCAAGATGGAATGAAAAATATCCCAGGCAGCAACTTCTAGGAAAACTTTTTGGAGTGAAAAAGGGCATGACTTATGTTTTTACAAGCAGATGGAACTAAGGTTGAAAGTCACTAATCAATCCAGAGGCCAAGCCTTGAGGCTTCTGAGCCAGGGCTCCTGCTTTAAAGGACAAAGCAGTGCAGGCGGGAGGACTTGAATTGAAGAAAATTGAATCTCATGGGGATAATGTAAAGAAGAATCATAAACGTGGGTTCCTGTTACTGAGCACTAGACACCACACAGTGGGGGCAGAGGGAGTGTGGGCTTGAAACAGACAGCATGGCGAAGGTTTGGGGTTTTCAGGAGACACTGTGAGTTCTGTAGAAGCCGACTGTGCTCTGTGGTTACCAAGCCACTAGTGTCAACCTTGGTGGCAGAGAAGACAGAGATGAGGAGGAGGAAAACAAAGTGCCAAACATTACCTAGAAGTCTGCTTCCATCCTGAGCACCGCACTCGAACTCTCTCTACCTTGCAACTGGGGGCCAAAGAGAGGGAGCTGGCTGACCGGGAGGGCTTCGAGCTAGATCCGTAGACATCTGTGCGGACTCTGGAGCTCCATGGCCAGAGGAGAGAGGCCTTGGTCTGCCCAACTCCACCAACAGCTCCCCAGCCCCGTGGCCACTGCCACAGCTCGCCCTTAGGCACCACCACCTCTCGCCAGAGCCACTGCAGTCCCCGGTGCCGGACTCTCTGCCCACACCACTGGATAGCCCCTGAAACCCCTTCTCCACCTAAACTTGCACCTAATTCTGCACCTCCTGCTGAAAATACTTCAGAAAGCTGCCAACCTCCACCCCCTGCCATGGTCCTCAGGATAAGGCAATGCCCTGATGCCCTGCAGCTGTTCGTAACCCATATTTTCTTTTTCACTTAATTTTAATTTTAGGTTTGGGGATACAAGTGCAGGTTTGTTACAAGGGCATATTGGATGATGCTGAGGTTTGGGCTTCTGTGGATCCCATTGTCCAGACAGTGAACATAGTAGCATATAGAAAGCTTTTCCGCCGTTGCCCCTCTCACCCTCCTGTTTCTTTTGAAGTCTCCAGCGTCTACTGTTCCCATCTTTATGTCCATGTGTACCCAAGGTTTATCTCACTTACAAGCGAGAGCATGCAGTATTGGGTTCTGTTCCTGCACTAATTGGCTTAAGATAATGGCCTCCAGCTGCATTCCCATGTTGCTGCAAAGGACGTGAGTTCCTTCCTTTTCATGGCTGCATAGTATTCCGTGGTGTATATATACCACATTTTCTTTATCCAGTCCACTGCTAATGGGCACCTAAGTTGATTCCATATCTTTGCAATTGTGAATCGTGTTGCAATGGACATACAAGTGCAGGTGTCTTTTTGGTAGAATGATATATTTTCCTTTGGGTGATACCCAGCAGGCTTGCTTGAGACCCACACATTCTGAACCACCTGCAGGTCAGGGCACTGTGCTGCAACCCCAGCCTTTGTGCATCCTGTGTCCTCTGTCTGGAGCACCTTAAGGCCCCCAGTTCCCCAACTCCTGCATGTCCTCCTGCAGGCTTGCTGTCCCTCCCCCAGGCTCAGCACGCTGACCAGAGCCTGCTGTCTGCCTCCTCCATTAGGCCACCAACTACTTGTATCAAACCATGTGTCTGTCCCCAGCTCCCAGCACCAGGCCTGGCACCCAGTCAGACTTGAACTTTCCCTAACTTGCAAATAGGGGCCAAAGAGAGGGAGCTGGCTGACCAGGGAGGGCTTCAAAGCTAGATGTAGCTGAACGTATGAATGCAGCTGTTTTCACGTATGTGAAAGGCTGTCATGTGGAAGAAGGGCTAGTCCTAATCTGCGTAGCTCAAGAGGTGCAATTAGGGCCAGTAAGTGGAAGCGACAGAGAGGCAGAAACCTGGAGAGGCTCCCCCATCCATAGGCTGCCCCTGGCAGCAGTGAGCTCCCGGAATGGGGCAGGATGACCCCTTGACAGGATTGCCAGCAGAGGGTGTTCTGTTGGGATGACATGACCTCCACAGCCCTCTGGCACCAGGACTCTCAGGGTCAGCTCAACCTGTGGACACCCACACATACACACAGCAGTCAAGCTGCGGCTGGGGCCCCTCCAGCCTGGGATGAGTCTTGGAAAATCTGTCACCATCCTGGAGAAGCTGCTTCGGGCCTGCAAAAAGGCAAGGGGGTTGGAGTCAGACCTCAGCCTGCAGCTCCTAGGGGAGAGCTGGGTTGTTCTCCACCTGGGCCAGCAGAGCAGTGCTCTGCCCTCACCGCCTCCCTGAGAGCTGGGCCTTGTGTTTCCGGCACAGAGAAGGCCGGGAGCCCAATCGGGGATGGGGACGGGAGGGCGGGGGTGCCTTTAACATCAGAGCCGGCCCAGGTGCAGCAGGGAGGAGAGGTAACCTCAGCTCTGCCAGCGCAGCTCCTTGGCCTCTGCGGGGCCGTCCTCCCTCAGCAGCAAGGTCACTGTTATCTGCTTTGTGGGCGGCTTGCAGGGCCTGGACACTCTCCAAATATGTGGAGGGAGTTTACCCTAACCCAAGACCGAAACGCCTCCCACTCTTGACATTTTCCAAGTGCTGAAAACTCCAGACAAGGACAAGAAAGAAAGGCCCTTGGAAGCACTTCTACAGCCACAGGCTGTCGAAGTTACCTGTGTGTGTGTGTGTGTGTGCGCGCGCGCACGTGTGGGCGCATGTGTGTGTCAGGTGTGTGTGTCAGAGCATGTCATTGTATATGCAAGTATGTGCATGTGTCCGTGTGTCCCTGTGTATGCATGTGTCACGGTATGCCTGTATGCTCATGTGTGTGCCTGCGTGTGTCCATGTGTGTGCATGTGTGTTGAGAAACATGTAGAGATCCTGAGACTCAATTCATACAGGCGTTTTGTTCAGAACATCTCTCCAAGACCAGGAAGACAGGCTAAATGCCTCCAAATCTCAACCTCCAACTGCTTGTTGGATGTGGCTACCTGAATCCCAACAGCGCCTTTGATATCTTTAAACGTGAACCATCTCCATCCCCACCGGAGCCAGCCCGCTCTTCCCTGTTTCTGTCAAAGCCACTGTCACTCTTCCGCTTTGAGAGCCTAATCCTCCAAGCCACGTGGAAAGAGTGGAACCTTCATATCACAGTCTGGATCCCAGCTGCCTCAAAACCAGCTGTCAGTTTGCCTCTCTGAGCTTTAGTTTCCCTCGCTGGCGAATCTGAAGACGTTCTGGGTCTGCCTGAGGTACAGCTCAGATAGGACGGCTGTGCAAGGCTGACCAAACCCCTGGGAACGTTCTCTCCACGTTTTTATGGTTTCCTTATTATAATCCACTTTCCCAATGTAGAATTTAAAACAAAACAAGACAAACCCAAAGAAAAGCAAAACACACAAGAAAGCTGTTTCCTAGCCTCTGAGGCTGCAGGGCACACAGGCACGGGACTTGGATTGTGCGGAGGCCACGTGGGGCCAGGGTCTCGCAACCTGGCTCCTGACCAGGCCAGTTCCATAAGGCTCAGAAAGTCGTTCCTGCAAGATCACCCCAGAGCCTGTGCCCCCATCGTTCAGTGAGTCTGGAGCTCACTCATGTCTCTCATAAAGTCATTCCTGTCTTAACTATCAGCTAATGCTGCTTCTGCGGCCCACAACTAACAGCTGGCCAAGCCCTGAGAATTCACTCTCACGGCAGGTGTTTGAGAATAAGAACAATTCAGACTGTGAAGGTTAAATGAGATTATGTGCACAGAACATCCAGCGTGCTGTTGGCTGCTCCCCACAAACAGGCTCTGGCGTCACCCCTCAAAAGAGAACTAGGCTCCCCAGGAAGCACCTGCCCTTTCCTCCATTGCAGCAAAGCCTGGGCTGTGTGTGTCAGGCTCTCCAACCACTGGCAGCAAGGCCTGGACCTGCCCCATCTCTCCTGCTCTCTGAGCTCGGTGCTGGGGAAGACAGCGGAGATGTGGTGAGTTCAGGAGACCGAACTTTGTGTGCCAGGCCCTGGAAAGCAGCCCCAGGGCCTTACTGCCTAACTTTGAGATCCCCCTCTGTGGCCAATGAAGTCCCACCCTGGGTCAGAGGCTAGACAGTCTGGGGACTGTAAAAAAAGAAAATACAAGATTCAGCATCCAGCACTGAAGAGGCTGGTCTGACTGGGGAGACATCTCAATTGTGTGGGAAAGAAAAGAGTGGGCTGGGCTCACCATTACTGACGGTGTGAGGGTATGAGATGGTTTTTGCTGGACTAGACAGAGAGGACCTCCCAAAGGAAGTGAGGCAGGGTGTCAGCCTTGAAAGGTATACAGGACTTGGCGGGACAAAGAAGTCTTGGAAGGGGGTTCCAAGATGAGGAACAGCAAAAGTGCAGAGGCAGGGGAATGATCCGTGCTCAGGTTAATCTGCCGGGATGGAGGCTTATGGGGAAGTAGAGGGCGATCTCTCTCCAGAAAGTTCCAACTGCAGGTTTGGACCAGTTCCTGGGACCATCGATGCTTGGATTGAGGAGCCTGGGTTTCAGTCCAGGCTGAACATGTGGCTGGGTTTGAACAGAGGTGATACGGACCTCACCTGTTTGACTCCAATATTTTGACTCTGTCATTTTTATCTCATCCCCCCTCCTCCTGCCTCCTGGGGTCCAAATGCCGTGTACCCATTTATGGAAGGTTACCCCACTGTGTTGTTCCTTTCCTCCTCCCGCTCCACTGAAACGGCGCTGGCGAGGGACACCGTGGACGCACTGCTTCCCAGCGTACGGCACTCTTTCCAGACTTTGTCTCTCTGGACCTGGAGTGTGGAACACTACACATTTCTCCTCTGTTCTTCAGACCCTCCTGTGGCATTGTCCACATGCTCCTCGTTTCTCCTCCCCCGTCTCCGACCATTCGGCCACCTGGACCCACAGCAATTTTCTGTCTATGACCTGGGTGGTATCATCCATTCTCACCATGCCAGCTGCTGTGGATCTGCTAACAACACCATGCCCACCACCCAGGCCTATCCTCAGGGCTCAGATGAGCATGCCAGAGCACCTGCTTAGCACCGCCGCCTGGGTCAGACCACCTCCTAACGAGTGGAACATGATCCAGGCACTCCAGGCACCTTAACTCCAACACTTCCCAGAACAAAGTCATCTTTCCTGATCCTCCAGCACCGTGGTTCTTCCTTAGACAGTTTCCCCTCCCTGTGTTAATGGGCAGAGGCAACCAGGCCAGAAGCCCGGCATGGCCTTTTCTCCCTCCCTCATCTCCACCCCTACCAATCGCAGATGCCCTCAGATCTACCCCGTCCATCTGTGCCCCTCCTCTCCCACTGCCCCCACCTAGGCCAAGGCCTCAGCTCCCCTCCCCAGCCCCGCACTAGCTCCCACCTGGGCCAAGGCCTTGGCACCTCTCCCCAGCCCCTCACTAGCTCCCACCTGGGCCAACGCCTCCACACCCCTCCCCAGCCCCGCACTAGCTCCCACCTGGGCCAAGGCCT
>NW_012115267.1:3826569-3833490 GCF_000951035.1 Colobus angolensis palliatus
CCCGCACTAGCTCCCACCTGGGCCAAGGCCTCCGCACCCCTCCCCAGCCCCGCACTAGCTCCCACCTGGGCCAAGGCCTCCGCACCCCTCCCCAGTCCTGCACTAGCTCCCACCTGGGCCCAGGCCTTGGCACCCCTCCCCAGCCCCGCACTAGCTCCCACCTGGGTGCCTACCTCCCTTCACCCCACCTGCCCTCAGGCACTCCATTCGCGTCAGCTCCTGACACACAGACCTGACTGTGCCATGCCCCTTCTTGACACCTCTCAGTGAGCCCCCATCACTCACAAAGTAAAGTCCCAGTTCCTCAGTGGAACATATCTGCTCCTCATGGCATAGCCCCATCCTGAGTCACACTCCGGGGAACCCACAACTGCTTGTAGAGCCCTGAGACCCACGATGCTCCCTGCCCTGATGCCTGCCGCTGGGCTGTTCCCTCCGTCTGGAATGCCCTTCCTTCCCTCCACTATGGCTGCATAAGTCTCATCTGCCCCTCAAGACAATCTCAGGGAGCATCTCCTCTAGGAAGGTTTCTGGCCCCAGACTGGACTAGGCGTCCATCCTAGGTGTCGTCAATGCACCCCATATAAAGACCCACACACTGCACTGCGATGCTGTTACCTGACAGCCACACCTTCCCCACGAGCCTGTGGGCTGAAGGACTGGGACTTCCGCGGAACTCATTCCTGTACAACATTGCATGCCTGTCCCCTAGCTCCATGCCTGGCACACTGCAGGAGCTCAGCACAGTCTAGAACTAAACAAGCTACAGGATGCTTTGGAAGGGATTGGACCAAGAACAGGGAGGAGAGAGTGGAGCCTGCTACAGAAGCCAAGCATAGGTGATGACGTTCAGTCGTGAGCACTTTCCTTTTTTCTTCTGAAATCAGGAAGAATCCCTGCTGTAGGCGACTCAGCAGGCTGGGGACGGAGAACTTTCCCCCTGCTCCCTGGGGTACTCCTCACCAGCGTCCTCTTGCCCTTCAAGGAGGTGTTGAGCCATAGGTCAGAACAGCCTGGTCCCATAGGGAAGGGTGGGGGCATCTGGAGCCTTGGACTCTAGGACCTCCCAGCTATGGAAGAAACAGGGGACACAGCGGCAAGCCAGGAGACACTGTCGGGGAAGTGACCAGAAAAATCCAGCAGGGGAGACAGCACATAGAGCTCCACCGATTAAAAGAGACACAAGGGAAGTGACAGCCAGTGCAATGCACAATCACAGATTGGGTTCCGGTGGAGACGTCAGGAGAAACTGAACACAAAATAGAGGTTAGAGAATACTAATACATTATTATTAGTTTTTTGATATTATACTGTTATTTTGACTGTATATTAGGTCGTTCTTGTATTGCTATAAAGAAATACCTGGCCTGGCGCTGTGGCTCACGCCTGTAATCCCAGCACTTTGGGAGGCGGTTGCAGGTGGATTACCTGAGGTCAGGAGTTCGAGACCAGCCTGACCAATATGGTGAAGCCCTGTCTCTACTAAAAATACAAAAATATTAGCCGGGTATGATGGTGGGCACCTGTAATCCCAGCTACGCAGGAGGCTGAGGCAGGAGAATCACTTGAACCTGGGAGGCGGAGGTTGTGGTGAGCCGATATTGTGCCATTGCACTCCAGCCTGGGTGACAGAGCGAGACTCTGTCTGAAAAACAAACAAAAAACAATAATTACCTGAGACTGGGTAAGTTATAAAGGAAAGAGATCAAATTGGCTCACAGTTCTGCAGGCTTTACAGGAAGCATGATGCTGGCATCTGCTCAGTTTCTAGGGAGGCCTCAGGAAGCTTCTGATCACGGCAGAAGGTGAAGGGGGAGTAGGCACATCACATGGTAAAAGCAGGAGGAAAGGAGAGAGAGAGAGAGAGAGAAAGGTGCACACACTTTTAAATAACCAGATCTCACAAGAATTCACTATCACGAAGACAGCACCAAACCATGAGAGATTTAAACACCTCCCACCAGGTTCCACCTCCAGCCTTGGGGATTACAAATCAACAAGAGATTTGGGTGGGGACACATACCCAAACTATATCAGACTGTGTAAGAAAATGGTCTGTGTTTTAGAGATACATTTGGAAATATTTAGGGGGGATACACCGGCAATTCACTTTAAAATATTTCAGCTTAAAATATATAGTTAATTTACAGGGGAAGATGCAATTGTGAGACACTGCAAGCTAGAAATACTATGAGTTCAAGCAATTATGTTAGGAAAGTAATTACAAGTACCTGAGTTCACGCTGCTAATAGCTTCATGTCATGTTATCTATGTTATGTGTAACAGGTCAAATTGTTCATAACATTGTCATACAAAGAGCTGTAGAGGTGTGAGCAAAATCAGTGTATTCAGTCAAAATGGTGTTCATGACAAGGGGAGCCCCTTGGATGTCCGAGGCCATGCATGTGCCATTACTGGGGAGTCTGAGAGTTATCCGAGGGGGGCGGGGGTTCAAACGCCTGAGGAGTGACTGTAGGATGATATGCGAACAGTACTCAGCAATGACCCAGACCACGTACTTGCAAAGCTCACGTCCATGAAGACCACCTCAAAGGCCAGAACCAGGCTCCAGTCTACGCTAGAAATGTAGAAGCCAGAACCGAGGGAAAGCTGGCAAGGTGAGCCCAGAGGGAGGACTCTGCAAAGACGAGGAGCCCCGAGGGTGGTGTCTAGGACAGGCTCCACACAAAACCATGCTGCAGGCACGCCGTGGTCCTCCTTTCTTACGGCCTGCGTGACACCCATCCAGTTAGTATCACAGTTATAAAAACCGACTCTGCGGCCTAAGGGTGGTTATGCTGCAGCAAAGCAGTGAGCGTGTGTGTATGTGAGGGTGTGTGTTTGTCACGGGGTCTGGCCCACAGCACACCGCAGGGAGACCTTATAGAGAAAGGAAGGCTCATACGTGAAAACTGAGAGCTGCCAACCTAAAGATGGGATAGGAAACTTATCTTACTTAAAGCGGACCAATGTGGACATATAGTTTCAGGGTAGATAGCGTTCTACATCTCCATGGTCATGCAGGCATCATTGTGTTACTCTTTGTCATCAATAATAGGTTATAATAGGCCGGGCACCTACAGGCGTGGCTCACGCCTGTAATCCAAACACTTTGGGAGGCTGAGGCAGGTGGATTATTTGAGATCAGGAGCTCAAGAGCAACATGGCCAACATGATGAGATCCCCGTCTCTACTAAAAATACAAAAATTAGCCAGGTATGGCAGCATGCACCTGTGATCCCAGCTACTTGGGAGGTAGGAGAATTACTTGAACCCAGAAGGCAGAGGTTGCAGTGAGCTAAGACTGTGCTACTCCACTCCAGCCTGGGCATCAGAGTGAGATTCCATCTCAAAAAAAAAAAAAATACATTATAATAGCCTTGATTTAGGGAAACAGGGAACTATGTCCCAGTTTTTGAGTCATCAAACATTATTAACATTCTTTAAAGTTTTGTTTCCAGTGTCATTTATGAGACAATGCTACAAATGTCTCATGTACAAATGCCACATAACTGAAAGTGACTGCATTAAGTGGCCTGGACAAACTTGTTCCCAACACACAAGTAATGGAAACTAATACTCACAGTGGAAGGGCTCCTAGAGACCAATGTATTCAAACATTCTCCTATTATAGGAAGAAAACATGAGGACCGGAGATGGAAAAAGGCTTGCCATGTACACAAGTTAAATGTAAGATTAAACCAAGGCTATTCCCCGATCCCTTCTCCTCTAGCTCAAATCACATCCAGGGGCCTCAACTTCTCACAAAACTACATGAATTTATACAATCAAATTGGATTCCCCAAGATACTTGTCCTGGATACACCTTCATGGGACAAACAAGCCTCATATGCTTATTTCCTCATCCATAATGTGAGGATAATGACCCTGACTTCACAGGACTGTCGCAAGGGTAAAAGAAAGGATTCTATGTATTCTCACATGTACTGTGATCAGTGAATGAAGGGCTGTCGTCATCACCATCGTTACTATCACTCTCATTATTAGACCAACTCCGTAGAGCGGAAGAGTGCAAGGTCACAAGGCAACAGCACCATTCATTTATTTAACAACAGAGCACCCCCATACACAAGTCCCCTGAGGGTGGGCAAATCAGAGACCCTGCCCATCTGTTCTTCTTCAGGAACTCCAACATACAGTCTCACAGCTCACTAATGTTCCATTTGGGCTTTGATTTTCCAGTCTTTTTCTCTGTGTTTCATTTTTTCTGCCTGCCTTCCTGCCTTCCTTCCTTCCTCTTTCTCTCTCTCTTTCTCTCCCTCTCTCTCTCTTTCTCTCTCTCTTTCTCTCCCTATATCTCTCTTTCTCTCTTTCTTTCACAGGGTCTTATTCTATCGCCCAGGCTGGACAATCATGGTTGACTCCAGCCTCAACCTCCTGGGCTCAAGTGATCTTCCCACCTCAAGCCTCCCAGGTAGCTGGGACTACAGGCACATGCCACCACACACAGTTAATTTTTTAACTTTTTGTAGACACAAGGTTTCACCATGTTGCCCAGGCTGGTCTCGAACTCCTGGGCTCAAGCAATCCACCTGCCTTGGCTGCCCAAAGTGCTGGTTTGACAGGCATCAGCCACCCCCACCTAGACTCTCATTTTCTTTTTTCTTTTTTTTGAGATAGAGCCTTACTCTGTCACCCAGGCTGGCGTGCAGTGGTGCGATCTCAGCTCACTGCAACCTCTGCCTCAGGTTCAAGCAATTCTCTAGCCTCAGCCTCCTGAGTAGCTGGGATTACAAGCACGTGCCACCATGTCCAGCTATTTTTTAGTAGAGACGGTGTTTCTCCATGTTGGTCAGGCTGGTCTCAAACTCCTGAGCTCAGGTGATCCGCCCACCTCAGCCTTCCAGAGTGCTAGGATTACAGACATGAGCCATCCTGCCTGGCCTATCGGACTCTCATTTTGAATAGTTGCTATTGCTATTAGGTTGGTGTGAAAGTATTGTGGTTTTTGCAAATTACTTTTGCACCATCCTGCTATTTCTTCAAGTTACATTTTCTTCTACAATGTCAAAACTGTTAATCCCATCCTGTCTAGTTGTGACCTCAGACATTGAGATAACAACTAGGTTTGTTTTTCCATCTCTAGAGGTTATATTTGGGTCCGTTTCTATCTTCCATATCTCTACTTTAAATGTTCATGTTTTTCTCAACCTTCTTGAACACATTAAAAATCCTTATAATAACAGTGTTAGTGTCTTTGTTTACTAATTCTATCATCGGTATCACTTCTAGCTCTATTTCTATTGATTGCTAGTTCTCTTCACGAAGGGTTGTATTCTTTGTGTTCTTGGTAATTTCTACTTGGCTGACAGACATTGTGAGTTTTACCTGCTTGAGTGATGGATATTTTTACGTGTTCTTCAAATGTTCTTGAGTTTTCATTCTGTGATCTCGTTCAGTCACTTGGAAACAGTATATTCCTTTCAAGACTTGGATGAGATCTATTAGGACCAGAACAGCCTTAAGTCAAGGGCTAATCGGACTAATTGCCACGACTGAGGCAGCAGCTTTCTGAGTGCTCCGCCTGATGCCCCATGTCTTACAAGCTCGCTCCACTCCGGCTGGCAGGACCAGGAGCTGTTCCTGACACATGTGAGCTCTGGGAACTGGTATGCCTGTTCCTTCAAGGGGCTCTTTCCCCAGGCTCTGATCATTCTTTCTGTGAATGCCACGGTCTGGTCCAGTCCATTCTCTGTTGAATATTCAGCGGGGAGCCTCTGTGGGTCTCCAGAGGTCTCTCTCTGTGCAGCTCCCGGGACCTGCAGCTGCCTGTCCTCCCCAGATTCCCGGGTCTGCCTCTGTTTGTGGAGACCACCAGGCTCCACCTGACTCTCCCGTCCCAGTGCTGCAGCCTAGAAACTCCCCTGGCAGTGAGCAAGGGCAATGGGGGTCTCAACTCATTCCTTTGCTTCCCTCGAGAGTCCCTGTCCCCTGCTGACTGCTATTTCTTGTCTAAAAACCATTGCTTCATATGCTGGTTTTGAATGTTTAAGGTGAGAGTGAACATGGCCTTTCATTCCATCTTGGCTGAAGCTGGAAGTCAGTCCTGCTTAGACTTTTAGAGCAGAGAGCTCTTTTTCTTCCCTGGGCCTGGACCTCAGAGGAAGCCAGGGATCCGAGTGGCTGTTGCCATTTTACCTCTTCAAGAAGCTTGAATCTAAAGCCAACACGGCAAAAGGCAGACCCAAGCGGTAGAGAGAGATCAGCTGCTGGTGACATCCTTGCAGCCCTGAATCAAGCTCGTTCACTAGATTCGTAACTACAAGAGACACTGAGGGGAAAAAATCCCTTTGCTGAGGCCAGTTGGAGTCAGGGTTTTCTAACATTTTTGCAAGCGAACAAGTCTCAAGTGATTCGCTCTGCTATTTAAAAATGCATATGAATGACAGCATGTGTGTACCGAGCTGGGGCAGAGGTTAGAGAAATTTAAAAAATGCATATGAATATCAGCATATCTCCACAGAGCTGGGGCAAAGGTTATAGAAAGCAATCTATGTAAAAGAGCTGCCAGGTCCATACACAGTCGGTGCTCAATAAAGGCTGTCTCCCTGTCCCATCCTCAAATATCTGCTTCTTGATCTGGGCTTCAAAGCTGATCCCATTCTCTCTCCCGTCACCTCTCAAACTCCTCCTTCTTTTCGGTTAAGTAGCAAGCCTGGTCCTTGCTTTTCTGAGCAGAACCCAGAGCTTTACAGTTAATATCCTGCCGCCTCTGATTGCAGCTTTAAGAGGTGTAACATTTGATAAGCCCCATTTAGCTTGGCTTAGCTGCATTGTTTAAATTATTCGAAGACAGATTGCTCCCTCCCCCCACCCTGAGGATTTCTGCTCTACTGAGCTTGCCCACAGCAAGTTACCAGGAAATACGGCAGGGAAGTCAGCAGGGCAGTTTCTCACCGT
>NW_012115267.1:3833540-3879722 GCF_000951035.1 Colobus angolensis palliatus
ATCCTCAAATATCTGCTTCTTGATCTGGGCTTCAAAGCTGATCCCATTCTCTCTCCCGTCACCTCTCAAACTCCTCCTTCTTTTCGGTTAAGTAGAAAGTCTGGTCCTTGCTTTTCTGAGCAGAACCCAGAGCTTTACAGTTAATATCCTGCGGCCTCTGATTGCAGCTTTAAGAGGTGTAACATTTGATAAGCCCCATTTAGCTTGGCTGAGCTGCATTGTTTAAATTATTCAAAGACAGATTGCTCCCTCCCCCCACCCCGAGGATTTCTGCTCTACTGAGCTTGCCCACAGCAAGTTACCAGGAAATACGGCAGGGAAGTCAGCAGGGCAGTTTCTCACCGTGAGGCTGAAAATCAGTTCCAGCCGCTGTTCTGCAGCCATCACACCCCATTATTCCCTGCTAATTGCAAGCCTGGTATGCAGGTTAACTCTTTGAGAACAATGCCAGCTTTGATTGCTGAGGAGGCTTAGTCGCCACCGCACCGTCCCCCGCCCGACCGCCCTCTTCTCCCACCGTCCTCAGCTGACTCTGCCTGTCTGGGATTCCAAGCATCTCACACTGGGAAAGAAGACTCAGGGTTGGGAAGGAATCTGAAGTGAAGCCTGTTCCCCAGGCATTCCGATTGGGGGAGGGAAGGAGGGCACTGAGGGGACACCTGGGGGGGTCCCAGCCCCCTGAGACGTGAGCAGCCTCCATTCTAAATGATGTCGAAGAGCGGGCAACCCAGAGGCAGCTGCTCTGCAAGCCCGTCTGCCCAGGTCAGGGCTCAACGTCAGGACACGCCCACTCCTCCTGGTCCAGACCAGGATGGGGAGCCTCCAGCCAGTGCTCCTGGGCACTGCCTCACTCACTCACCCCAGTATTGCTTAAAACACACTGAGTAAATGTGGATGGCTGTCAGACACTTTTAATGAGGAACTATTATTTCCAGAGACTGTGTTTTTTTAATCTACAGAATCCACTGGCCTAGATTTGCCAGACATTCATTTAGAAACAATAAAAATAACCGCAAGAGCGACTACCTGGCCTGCAGAGCCTAAAACATTTCGTATCTGGTCTTTCACAGAAAAATGTTGCTAACTCCCCGCCCTCCCAGCCGCCAGAATTTGGATTAAAAGAGACTAAAGCGATGTGACAATGAAATGCAATGTGTGAGCCTGTCTCGAATTGGATTCTAGACCAGAGAAAGGACATTTGAGGGGAAACTGGCAAAATTTGAAAGGGACCCGCAATTTAGACAATAAAGTGCCTCAAGGTCGGTTTGTTGGTTTCACTCATTTTACTGTGGTTCTCCGAGTTGTTAACCTTTGGGAAATCTGGTTATGTGGTGATTCTTTGCACTATTTTTGTAACTTTTTTGCCAATTTGAAATTATTTCAGAAAAGAAATCTTTAAAAAATGATCATAAGGAGAGGAGACTCTTACTCCCCAGAATTCTTGGAACCTGGGAAAGGCGGGGTTGGTGGGGAGGGGTCTGGGAAAGAAGCTCTTAGAGTAGATGCAGTTACTCCCAGAGAGCTAGAGTGTCGGGGGCGTGGAGTTGGGGGAAACCCAGGGCTCCAAGGAACATGGGCTTTTGGAAAGGACATGGAGTGAGGAGGGAGGCGAGGCAGGGTGGCAGAGGATGTACCTGAAGTGATCCTTAAAGCTGCGGTGAATTCACTAACCGGATGACATACAAGAGTGGCGAGATTTCTGCTTGAAGAGGCGAAGGGTCCAACGTCGTGCCAGCTGGCAGGAGGGTGACTGAAGCTGACAGATCTGGATGTAGGAGTCAAGGCAAGGGCCATAAGGAGGAGAGACTGGCCCTTCACAGGAGTCCCAGGAGGCCTCAGGGCTTCCCCAGGCTGTGCCACACGATCAGAGAGAGGTGCACTTCAATTGCTCCAAGCGCAGGGCTAGCCTCTCACGCACTACAGAACACACAACGGGCATTACTTCTCGCAAGGGAGTTTACCCCCTCTGTTCCCTTGAGAACACACAGCCCAGGCTGATATGGGGCCTAAGCCGGGCACCAGCAGTCACTCCATCAGAACTCAATGCACTCCCTGAGCTGTTTGCTTTCTCCAGCTGTAGAACCTGCTAATCAAACTCTGGAAGAGGCACATTTGCTGGGCTGTAAGCAGCATGATCGACCTGTGGATTACCTATGAATAGTAACTAGTCACAAAACAGGGAAGTCTTGCACACTGCAAAAGTATCTTTAAGCAAGGATGGATGTAAAGAGGCCAGAAGATCCCTATCAGGTAGGTAGGAAAATGGTCAGGTTAGGCAGCGTGGCCTTAAGAATCAGCCTTACAGACGCCCTCCCACCCCACCTGCCCACTAGGGCAGTGCTCACTGACCAGGCTGCACTGCCGCTATGAAATCCAGGGCAGCTTTTCTAGGAAGGCCTCCCTTCCCACCATGCACAGGCTGCTCCCAGCCACAACTGAGTACAGAAGGGAGACCGGGCAGGCTCCTCCGGTGGCCAGCGTGAGCACAATGACTCCCTGACTGCTTTGCCAGACTTGCCTTTGATGGCATCTTGGTCGAGCAATTTCCACCCAACTTTCTCTCCCTCTCTCCTTCACCCAATTTGAACTCGCTTTGAAGACTGACAGTTCCAGATTCTCTTGCTCCTTCCTCATTTTCTCTCACACATGCATTTCCCCTAATAAAATCTTTGCTTGTTTAATACCATCTGAGCATCTGTTTCTGGGAGGATCAAGATTGACCCAGGCGGTTTTGGAAGAGGCTGGTCTGCTTCATGTGTGCTGTTCCCAAGATGCTTCCCTCCTGAAAGGTCACCCTCAAGATGCAGCAAAGCTTTGGGAGGAAGATATTTTCATAGTGCTTTTTAAATAAATTCCAGTAACATAACCTTTACTATGATTATAAGAAGAGGTGGTAAAGTACACATCCTGGGGGAATAAACCCTTCAAACTTGCTTTCTAGTTAGATACCTTCCTACTAGTTGCAGTGATATCACTTTTGTACTACTTAGTGCCAATGTCTTTAAATGTTTTGTTGAACAATTACTGAAGGCAGTTTATAAGGAAAAGCATGATCCTCCACCTCCACCCCCAAAAAAGTGAGAAACTATTTCAGATGAATAAGCCTCAGAATTAGGGATCAAGTCAGAAAGCACAGTGGAAGATCATTAGATTGATTGAACCTCTATTTCTTTTTTTTTTTAAGACAGAGTCTTGCTCTGTCGCCCGGGCTGGAGTGCAGTGGCCGGATCTCAGCTCACTGCAAGCTCCGCCTCCCAGGTTTAGGCCATTCTCCTGCCTCAGCCTCCCAAGTAGCTGGGACTACAGGCGCCCGCCACCTCGCCCGGCTAGTTTTTTTGTATTTTTAGTAGAGACGGGGTTTCACCGTGTTAGCCAGGATGGTCTCGATCTCCTGACCTCGTGATCTGCCCGTCTCGGCCTCCCAAAGTGCTGGGATTACAGGCTTGAGCCACCGCGCCCGGCTGAACCTCTATTTCAACAAGAGTCACATAATGCATATTTACCATATGCAATTGTCAAAGCCATACAGTTTTTCACTGGCTTTACTTAATTTCTGCAAATGCTTTCTCCAACGTAAAAATATATGTATAGGTATGCCTATTTACAAACTAGGAAGCTGCATCAGAAGCAACACGATTTAGAGGGAAATGGAGAAAGACAAAATAAAGGGAAGAGCCAGGAAGGAAGCACAGAAGGGAAGAGTGTCCGCTCTGTGAGACGGCAAAGCCAAATGACACGCATTTGGGAAAGGGAGAAAGGGAAGGATCGTTGGCTCTGTGGCTAGAGATCCTCTTCAGAGGACGAAGCAGGGAGACGCATGGGTTTGCCAATCCCTGCTACGAACAAAAGTCCCAGCCTGAAGTGCCCAAGATGTGCCGCACGTCACCCCGATGGGTAAAAACCTGGAAGGGGAATCTTATTTCTCAGAGGAGGAGAAGGAAACATTTGGAAAACATTCCCATCTCCACACATACCAAGGATGTTAGGGACATTCATTGCGTGGGAGCCCCACGGGGAGGGACCCCAGATCAGTGAGAGCAGGGGTCCTGAGGAGGGCAGGGAAGACAGGCTCGGCACTGGCCTCAGCCCCTCCCTACATTGAGGAAGCCAGAGGCTCCCTTAGAACAGTCAAGAAGGCAAAGAGCCCTGGAGGTTAGCACTGAGCAAAGCCTGGGCCCTTTTGGTACCCAGTCTACTTGCTGAGGTTTAGGAAATGGGGCTTGGAGAGGCTGAAAGCTGCTAAGTGAAGAGCTGGGGTTAGACCTGCCTGAGGGCACCATGTTGGTGCCCTGACTCCCTCCTGTGACTCTAATCAAGCGCGCCTGATGACTCTCTCAGCACTCACTTCCTTGGCTGGATTTTGGACTCAAAGCTGCCCAAGTGATGACATCAGATTTGCCTTTGCTTAAGACAGCTCTTTTAAATTGTTTTCAGTACAACTCACAGTAGCAAATATATCTTTACCTGCAGTCCAGTACACACATGTGTGTATCAAGTACCTGAAACAAAAGTGTCACAAGACAATACTCGTCCTGGAGATTTGCTATGCATCTAGTATTTTCTTTTCCTGTGTCTTCTTGTCCTTTCCCTATCATTCTTAAAAAGAAAAATGTGCTTGTAATTGGACAAGCACTAGCTGAAAGATCACAACTCTGGTGACCCAGGGACACTTGCTGGCCTCCACAGATTCCCCTAAAGAGGTAGCAGGTCATGAGTGAGGCTATATGGAATTATGAGGACCCTGTAGACCACGGGTCAGTCCACTCCACTAAAACACTCGTATTCTAGGTCCAAGGGACATGCCTTAATTCAGATACTCTTATAGCTTTTGACTACAGCAACAATAATTTACACTTTACTTACATATATTATCCCAGTAGAAAATGCTCAGAATGACCAGGCACAGTGGCTCATGCCAGTAATCTCAGCACTTTGGGAGGCCGAGGTAGAGGGAATCATTTGAGGCCAGAAAGTCGAGACCAGCCTGGCCAACATGGTGAAACTCCTGTCTCCACTAAAAATACAAAAATTAGGCCAAGTGTGGTGGCTCACACCTGCAATCCCAACACTTTGGGAGGCGGAGACGGGTGAGTCACCCGAGGTCAGGAGTTCAAGACCAGCCTGGCCAACATGATGAAATCCTGTCTGTACTGAAAATACAAAAAAAAAAAAAAAAGCTGGGCAAGGAGGTGGACACCTATAAACCCAGCCACTTGGGAGGCTGAGGAGACTCTGTCTCAAAAAAAAAAAAGAGAAAGAAAAAGAGAAAATGCCCAGCCTAGCAAAATAAGTGATGTTATTTTCTTGTTTAACAAAGGGAAAGTTTCTTATGGTCATCTTACCACAACCGTTGCCCCTCCAATAGGGAATTCAGCCAAAGTCCGCTCCGCAAAGCACGAGCAAATGTTCAGGGTCTGGAGACAACAGATCGCTCCAGGAGAAATATGAAGGAGCCGCCCAGCTTCCGTCTCTGCCTGGGAACTCTCTGAAGCTGCTGAGGTCAGAAGAGATTTGCAAAGCCCGCCAAGAGCCTTCACCGAAAGACATCGTGTGCTGGGGGTTAATGTTTTTCTTCATTCGTTGTGTTTGTAGCTTCTTGAAATTATCGTGTACGGAATGGCACCCACCCCGGCCTCCACTCATCAGCAGAACTGCACTGGGGGATGGCCCCCTGGCTTCATCCTTCAAACAAGCCACTGTCTGCAGACGTTCCAGGATTTGTTGTATTTGGGATTAAATGGGGGAGAAGGGAAAATTAACAGGTTTCTATAAATAATCACTTCTCTGGTTCTTGTTAAAGCTCTGGGGGGTCACAGGAAATCTCTGGTTTCAAACAACTGTATGTGGCGTGATCCTGTTTACTTGAAATGTCTAGCAGCTAAGACCTAGCTTTGCCACGTTAATACTAAATAAATAATATCCACAGAAGCTATTTTTTGGTCCTCTTTGCCAAAAATCTTGAGAAAGGGGTCCAGCACAGAAGCCTTACATGCATGTTTCATATAGAAGCCACAGGGTCAATGGAAACTAGGCTTCCTTATTTTTTTAAAGCTGTTTCATGACAGAGAAAACTCAGCTGGTAAGCCAGTCCATACCAAATGATCCATCAGGGCCACCGTACTTGTTACCACCCAGGAGGTAGTTCCATGAACCTCACATTTATTCTCTTTCTATCTAAACTCCCTCTCTGAAAAGGATCCAATGGACATACTCACCTGAGGTGTAAATGGTTGGTAAGGGGGGGTTGCCAGATTTCGCACATAAAATACAAACTGCTCAGTTGAATTTATATGTTAGACAAATGATGAATCATTTTAAGTATAGTACGTCCTGTGCAATATTTGAAACATACATATGCTAATTTATTATTTGTCATTTATCTGAAATTCAAATTTCATTGGGCATCTTGTATTTTATCTGGCAGCCCTACTGCTAAGGCCCAATGTGCCACCCTTTAAAGGAACTTGATGTCTAACAGGAGACATGAGAGCCAATGTTGTGATTGGAAGGAGGGCTTGTGGGCCTGGGAGAGTTCCCCGGAGGAGAAGAGCTTCCTTGTCTGTCTAAGAATTTGCTTCGTGTCAGAAGGGGCAGCTTATCCCGCTACCCGGTCCCTAAACAAGCTCTGTGCCGTGGCCTGTGAGGATGGTGGCATTGCTGGGTGCCCACTGCTTTACAGTCATGATGAGGGGCTATTACCACTTTTACAAAAGGGGAAACTGAGTGCAGAGAGGTTAGAAACGTGTCCAGTTCAACCCCATGGGAAGCAGTCAGCTGAGCAGTTCAGGACCAATGAGCAAGATTCAGCCCAACCTCACCTCCTGGGCTTCTGCTGCACGTGGACATGCTTGTCTGAAGAGCCCAGCTCTCCACTGGAGGGTCCTGCCACTGCATCCCTCAAGGGTACCCTTCCCCTCTGTGTGGCCCATCCAGAGCCCCAACCAGACACATCTATCCCACTGCACCAGGGATGTGCCCGTGGTAACCACAGGTAGCTCCTGGGACACCGGAGCCTCCGGTCAATATTTACCCAGTAATTCAAGCAGGTAATAAACAGCTTACAGGTAGCCTCCCTCACACA
Source organism: Colobus angolensis palliatus (assembly GCF_000951035.1). Lineage (NCBI taxonomy): Eukaryota > Metazoa > Chordata > Mammalia > Primates > Cercopithecidae > Colobus > Colobus angolensis. The sequence continues at coordinate 3,840,622 of NW_012115267.1, forward strand.
CACACCAGCTTCCTCAGCCCTCAGACTGGGAACAGCCCCAGCAAGTCTGGGCTGGAGCCTCCTCTGTCTGCCCCAAGGAGCAGCAGCTCCCAACTGGCTGCCCATTAAAACCCCAAGGCAGCTTTGAAATCCTGGGCCCAGGCCTCCTCCAGAGAAATTAAATCAGGGCCTCTGGGGTGGGCCTCAGGGACCCACATTCTTGTAAAGTTTTCCAATGTGCAGAAAAGATTCACAAAAGACTGACATTGACAGATATGGAAAGACTCTTCAATCTTCGTCATCTGAGGAACAAACTGAGGGCTGTGACCTTCAGCACAGCAGCCCCTCCCTCTGCGCACACAACGCGAGGACTTACCTGCCACGTAGATGGATACACCCGTGTGTGGACATACACACATTTGGTCATATACACACATATGTGCACACCCGCCAGTACCATCAAATGCCAGAGTTAGACTTCTCCAGTGGGGGAAGCACAGGTCACCCCTGTCTTTTACCCCTCGTCATCCGGAGCAGCAGAGTAAAATCTGCAGGCCCCGCCCCCAGTAATCTTCAGTCCAGATCCTGGGAAGGGTGATGCCAGCATGTAACCAGTGGGGAGCACCACTGCAGGGAAGGAGAGGGACCTTGGCCGTGGTCCCACCACATCTGTTCTGTGTGGGGAAACTGAGGCCCAGAGAGGTGAAGGACTGTGCCCAAGGGCTGACCATCCCTGAGCACAAGCCAACAGAAGGACAGGAAAGACCACCACACTCTTCAATGGTGTCACTGATCACTGACTTTGGGCTGGATCATTTTCTGAGGGTGTTAGACATGTCACAAATTCAAAGCAGGGAAGGCTTTTTCACCCAACTTTAGAGATGAGGAAGTTGGAACTCTTTTAACATTGTTGTAAAATACCCAGAACATTAACTATTTTAAGTGTGCACCTCAGTGGCATCACATGCCTTCCCATTGTTATGCAGCCAATGTTCCCAAACTGAAACTCTGCACCCATTAAACACGAACTCCCAAGTCTCCTCCCCTCAGCCCCTGGCAGTTCCCATTCTACTTCGTCTGTATAAATTTGACAGGTGCCTCATGCAGTATGTGTCTTTTGTGTCTTGCTTACTTCACCCAGCATAACGTCCTCAAGGTTCATCCATGTAGCACGTGTCAAATTTTCCTTCCTTTTTAAGGCTGCATAATATTCCATTTATGTGCATTTTCTTTATCTATTCACCCATAATGGACACTTGGGTTGTTTGCACCTTTTGGCCGTTGTGAGTAATGCAGCTGTGAGCCTGGTATCCAAATATCTCTTCAAGACCCTGCTTTCAATTCTTATTGGTATATACCCAGAAGTGGGATTGCTGGATTATATGGTAATGCTATTGAAGGAAACTCCATGCTGTTTCTCACAGTGGCTGCACCATTCTACACTCCCAACAAATGCACAAGGGCTCTGATTTCTCCACATCCTCACCAATACATATTTTCTGTTGACAGTAGCCAAAGATGGAGATAAAGTAATATCTCATTGTGGTTGTGATTTACATTTCCCTAATGATTTGTGATTTTGAGCATCTTTTCATGTGCTTGCTGGACATTTGTATGTCTTCTTTGGAGAAATGTGAAACTTAGGGCTTTTTTTTTTTTTTTTGAGGCGGAGTCTCGCTCTGTCACCCAGACTGGAGTGCAATGGCCGGATCTCAGCTCACTGCAAGCTCCGCCTTCCGGGTTTCCACCATTCTCCTGCCTCAGCCTCCCGAGTAGCTGGGACTACAGGCGCCCGCCACCTCGCCCAGCTAGTTTTTTGTATTTTTTAGTAGAGACAGGGTTTCACCGTGTTAGCCAGGATGGTCTCGATCTCCTGACCTGATGATCCGCCCGTCTCGGCCTCCCAAAGTGCTGGGATTACAGGCTTGAGCCACCGCGCCCGGCCGAAACTTAGGGCTTTTAAGTAACTTGCCCAAGGCTATTGAAGTAGCAGTGGCAAGACTAAATTTATACCTAAACATCTACCTGCAGGAACTTGCTCCTAACAACTAGCACTGAAATGACACATGTAGAGCTCTTGAAACAGTGCCATGGACGTATTTATTAGTAAGCGCCCAATAAATGTGAGTTATTACTACTGTATTAGTTTATTTTCACACTGCTATAAGGAACTACCTGAGACTGGATAATTTATAAAGAAAAGAGGTTTAATTCAGCTCACAGTTCTACAAGCTGAATAGGAAGCACGACTGGGAGGCCTAAGGAAACTTCCAATTATGGCAGAAGGCAAAGGGGGAGCAAGCACATCTTACCATGGTGGAGCAGGGGAGAGAGAGCAAAAAGGAAAGTGCTAGACACTGTTAAACAATCAGATCTCATGAGAACTGACTCACTATCAGGAGAACAGCAAGAGGGAAATTGCCCCCACAACCCAATCACCTTCCACCAGGTTCCACACCCAACGCTGGAGATTACAATTCAACATGAGATTTGGGTGGGAACACAGATCCAAACCATATCAACTGCCGCTAACATTACTGCTGTGGAGGTCCTAGTAGAGCAGTCAGACAGGAGAAAGCAATAAAATGCATCCAAATTGGAAAGGAAGAAGTCAAATTATCTTTCATTACAGGTGATATGATCTTATATTTAGAAAAACCTAAAGACTCCAGCAAAAAAAAAAAAAAAAAAACTATTAGAACTGATCAACAAATACAGTAAAGTTGCAGGACACAAAATCAACATACACAAATCAGTAGCATTTTCATATGGCAACAGCAAATAATCTGAAAAAGACAGCAAGAAAGTAATTCCATTTGCAATAGCTACAAATAAAATTAAATTCCTAGGAATTAACTTAACCAAAGATATCATAGAGACAGAGAGTAGTTGAAACAACAACAGCAACAGCAACAACAACAAAACTTAACTGAAGAACTGTAAGATCTCTGCTCTGCAATGAAAATTATAAAACATTAACAAAAGAAATAGAAGAGGACACAAAATATGGAAAGATATTCCACGTTCATGGATTGGAAGAATCAATATTGTTAAAATGTACATATTACCAGAATGAATCAACAGATTCAATGCAATCCCTATCAAAACACCAATAACGTTCTTCACAGAAATAGAAAAAACGATCCTAAAATTTGTATTGAACCACAAAAGAACAAGAATAGCCAAAGCCATCCTGAGCAAAAAGAACAAAACTGGAGGAATCACATTACCTGACTTCAAATTATACTACAGAGATATAGTAACAAAAACAGCATGGTACTGGCATAAAACCAGACACACAGACCAATGAAACAGAATATAGCACCCAGAAACAAATTCACACATCTACAGTGAACTCGTTTTCAACAAAGGTGCCAATAACATCCATTGGGGAAAGGAGAATCTCTTAATAAACAGTGCTGGGAAAACCGAGTATTTATATGCAAAAGAATGAAATTGGACCCCATCTCTTGCCATATACAAAAATGAAATCAAAATAATTAAAAACTTAAATCTAAGACCTCAAACTATGAAACTACTACAAGAAAACGTTGGAGAAACTCTCCAGGACATTGGACTGGGCCAAGATTTCTCGAGTAATACCCCAAAAGCACAGGCAGCCAAAGCAAAAACAGACAAATGGGATTACATCAATTTAAAAAACTTCTGCACAGCAAAATAAGCAATCAACAAAGTGAAGAGACAACCTGCAGAGTGGGAGAAAATATTTGCAGAATATTTACCTGACAAAGGATTAATAACCAGAATATATAAGGAGCCCAAACAACTCTACAGGAAAAAATATAACATTGCAATTAAAAAATGGACAAAAGATCTGAATAAACATTTCTCAAAAGAAGACATACAAATGGCAAACAGGTATATAAAAAGGTACTCAACAGCACTGATCATCAGAGAAATGCAAATCAAAACTGCAAGACATATCATCTTGCTCCAGTTAAAACGACTTTTATTCAAAAGACGGGCAGTAACAAGTGCCCACAAAAATGTGCAGAAAAGGGAACCCTGTACACTGTTGATGGGAATGTAAATTAGTTCACTCTCTGTGGAGAACAGTTTTGAGGTTCTTTAAAAAACTGAAAATAGGACTACCATATTATCCGGCAATCCTAGACTAGAGCTAGATAGTTCTATCTCAAGACACAGTGGCAACTCCACATCTGTAAACAGGGGGATTTTGAGCATGGTTATGACCAAAGGAAAATAGATGAAGGGATTTGTGATTCATTCCCTATTTCAGCATTTCTCAAAGAGCGAGCTGTGGACTGGCTGGAACGGAATAACATGAGTCACTGGGTTTAAATCAGATTCTGTCAGATTCTGGGTCTCCTTCTCAGACCTGCCACACTGCAATCACTGGGTGGGAGCAGCTGGACATTGGCAGGACACAAACCCTCAGGGGACTCTGCTCAGTTCGATGAAGCATCTTGGCCCACTGGAGCTGGGACTAGAGTCTTGTTCACTGGTGAGCCCTGGATGTCTTTTTTTATGGTAAAAACAATCCCCCCAGCATACACAAAAATGAAATGAGTGATTGATCTTCTTTTTCCTGCTTTCATAAATTTTTAAATTTCTGATTATCTTGTGTTAGTTTTATGCTTTAGAAACATACATTTTTAAAGCAGCTAAAATTTTTGAGGCATCTATATTCTTTTTAACAGCTTTGTGGAAGTAAAGCTGATATACAATAAACTGCACCTATTTAAATGTAAAATTTGATAAGTATTGACACATGTAGAAACCCATGAAATCATGATATATTAATCACCCTAAATGTTTCAACCTGTCCCTCTGTAGAGATGCTTGTATCTTGTGCCTTCCTGCTATTCCCTTTACCCATGCACTTTCCACCCTTCCCCCAAGATCTTCAGTATTTGAATTTGTGGATTATAAGGCTGTACCTTTTCCCAGTGAGCACTGCCACCAAAACAACCTTGGTGACACTGCCTAGAACAACAGACCATGTCTCAGCCAATGGGAATGAACTAAGTAGGCCCTAGAGAAACTTGGACTGCAGCAAACACAGTACAGTTGTACCAGAAACAGAAAGGATAGGACAGATCACCTGCATGAGCAGGTGCTGGTCTTTGTGCCCAGAACGCCTTCCTCCGGCATCATCCAATTTTCAAACTCCTATTCGTCCTTTATAACTCACTTCCTCCTCTGGGAAGCCTCCCTTGGTCCACCTGCCACCAGCAGCCTTGTTCAAGGTGATATCCAATGGTGAGGGGCATTTTCTGCCAAGCATGAAACAAAATCAGAAGGCTTGGGACATCCTCCCAGCCACTTTCCAGAAACTGTGATTTCTAAACCTGTCCCCAAAAGACAGATGTCTCTCTTCTTTTCTTTAAACCTTCCAAGGAAGAGTCATAAATGCCCATGGCAGTGCCTAACAGCCTCCTCAGTTATGGCCAGCTCCGTGCCCACTATAGCCAGTCATTTGCTCGTCTTTCCAACTGATCCTACTTCCCCCGACTCCTGATCATAGTGCTGTTGGAGCCAGGCCAGCAGCCCTTCAGCACCCTACACCTACCTCAGCTACCAGTAGGCAGAGGGTACAGGGGAGGGAAGGGAGGCAGGATTGAGGAGAATGGAGTCAGACCTGTTTTCTGAGTATTGTCTGGAAGAGGACAGAAGTGGAGCACAGTGAAGACAAATGGGCTTTTCTTCCTTAATGACATTACATACCTAGCTGTGCACTGGCTATGAGTTCTCCAAGCCAGGGACCATCAGTATAATAGTAGCTAAATTTCGTGGAGCAGTCACTACTCATTTAATCTTCACAGCAACCCCGTAAGGTGGGCCATTATTACTGTTACTCTTCACAGGAGGCGTAGAGGGGCTAACTCCCCCAAGTCACCCAGCTAATGTGAGGCAGAGCCAGGAGCCATGTGCTGACAGCTTGCCTGCTGAGTCTGGGTCCTTCACCCCAACAGCATTCTGGCACCAGAACCAGCGTGTAACCAATGGAAATCAACGTCTGCACATTTGGCCGTGGAGCTCTCAGTCCATGACTTCAGCCTCGGTGCTGGGAGTACCATACCCAAGCCTTTGAGAACAAGTCCAGTTCCTGTCCAGTAGCAGAGCTGAGGACAGACGAGAACGCCCTGGGACATCTGCTTACCACTCACAGCTGTCTGGCTACAGCTCCAGGCCCACACAACCCTGGGAGCAACCCACAGGCAGGTAAACATGAGGGTGGCTCCTGTGTCCGAGCAGCGCTCTGCGCTCTCCAGGTTTCGCCACATGACCTTCTTTCCTTCTCAGAAGAGGCCTGCCTGGGTCTTCCGGGAAGAGAAGGGTGAGTGGCCCCTCCCTCCCTCCCCAGCCGTGGCGTGTAGAGGCCAGGCAGCCTGACTCGGAGCTGCCTTGTCATGCGTGATAAAGTGGAAGGAATGCCGGGTTTCCAGGCAGCCTCAACCAGGGAAGAGAAAAGGTGAGAACAGGAGGAGAGTGAGGAGAGTAAGGGCAGCACATCAGCCAGTGGGGGCCTGAGAGGAAAGGTTCTCAGAGCAAAATCCGCTGAGGGGGCAGCCAAGGAACCCCAGGGCAATCATGTCCAATATTCGATTTAGATCCATGTGCTGTGTGGTCCTGAAAGGTGAGCTTCCCTCTCTGTTACCTCCCTAGACTTTAATAAAGCCGGTCTCACACAAAGCTGGGATGTCCCTGATGCTTTGGGGTGTGAAGGAAGAGGAATGGCTTCGGCAAAGGAGAGCAGAAGAGGGTGGCAGCCATACAGGTTGCAGAGGCACCTCATGGCGTGGGCAGGTGGGGGATGAGAGGGGATTTATGGGAAACACAGAGAAAATCTGGATCCACTGATGGGAACATAAGCCCCCGAGACCGGGACACGTCCGATTGCATCGCACCAAGTCTCCCTGAGGATTATCGAACCAGGGGGTGGAGCCACGTGCCGAAAGACAGGAAGACCAGAGGACTTATGTCATAGGGATAATGGAGAGAATGATGTCCTACAGCTACCATTCTCCAGATGAGAAAACAGAGGCTTCTGCCCATTTGCTCCAGCCACTCAACCACGGCCGCTCCCACGTCTCCTAAAGGAGACAGGAATCTGGGTCCTCCCTCCTGTGCTTCAATGTGGCTGCTCCAATGACCTGTGGCCGCCTATGTCACCCTGCTGCCTGTCCCCTGGTGGCTGTGGGAGGAGATCCCTCTCTTGGTCATTCCTTGAGGGTAGAGCCATGGTCCCTCCCACAAGCCCGGGCTGTCCTGGCTGCACCTTTAGACTGCAAGTGCCACATGGGCAAGGACTCTGCTGTTCACCTAGGCTCCACCTTCTTAACTGATTCCCTGCCATCCTCATTTACAGCCCCATAAAATGACACAATTCAAAAGAAATAAATAACCAAGTGGCCATTGGCACTCCCTTTTCAAGAGAGAGGTTGAGCAGGGTTCTACCTTCCAAGTTCAGAAATGGAAATATTACCTTTCACCCACATAAGAAGTGGCATCCAAGATGCCTTGCCAATCTCATAGTGCTCTGAGCCCTATCCTGCCTGCTTCCACAGGGCATCCACCTGAGGGAAGTCATCTTCAGGGCCCTCTACAACCCCCACTCATCCATCTCTACCCTCTGATTCCTGGCCTCCTCGTGACTTGTCCCTATCCAGAGCTGCCCCAAATCCCCAGAACCCTACTATGCCCTGCACCTCCCTGTTTTCCTTCCCTGTGATCCCAGACTAGTGAAGTCCTTCTCACTTCATCAAAACCCTTTTCCTCCTTTCCCAAGAATTTCCCTCTATGGAGACTCTCTCACCTTCTTTGTAAGTGAAAAATAATGAAACTAAGCCCTTTCCCACTTCCCAGAAGCACCTTCCTCATCTCCCCAGAAGCACCAGCTGGCACCATAGGCTGCCTGCCCCTGCTGCTGCCCGGTGGAAAGCACAGTGGACTTTCTCCCCAGGGCACCTTTGGGGAAGTGCCTGGGTCAGCCTGCTCCTTGGTTCCCTGAGGAGCCTTCCAGAGCAAATTTGGTCTGCTCCAAAAGACCCACGTGACTCCACCTCACCATCTTTCTGAGTGAAAAGTGTACCTTACGAAATATGAGAAAAGATTTGGAAACCACATAACATATAAGGGGTTAATATTCATAATATATAAAGAATTCCAACAACTCAACCCCAAAAAAAAAATCCAATTTTTTTTAAATAGGCAGAGGACTTGAATAGATATTTCTCCAAAGAAGATATACAGATGGCCAGCACACTCGTGAAAAGATGCTCAACATCACTAATCATTAGGGAAAGGCAAATCAAAACTTAGAAAGGGGAGTTTAGACTACATAGTTGGTGGGAAGACGCGGACAGGCCCCTGAAGTTCTGAAGGAGTTACCCAGGGAGAGTGAGGCGCCCATTTCACTGGGGGGCGGGGCGTTGAAGCATGATTAGACACTCCTCTGGGTGGATAGAGGTGACATGCCAGTTCACACAGGATGTTCCACCGCGTGACTGAAAAGCCACCCCCAGGATTTTCACTCTGACCATCTTGTTATTCAACCAAGAGCACCTAGAAGTGAGAGAAACGGCAAATTCAAGGCTGACTAAACCCCTGTGCTCATCCAGGGTGGGTCCCAGGGACGCGTGGCTCCAGCAGGGGCAGAGAAGGAGTGAGTCGCTGCCTTCCTGCACCTCCGGGACCAGGCAGTGTGGATCACACTCACGGAAGACCAGCTCGGAAGCCTGGAAGTTGGAGGGGCTTGGTCATGGTCTCTCAGCAGGTTAGGGGCCGAGCCTGGCACAGGCCTCTCACTCCACCACACCGCATCCCCTCACAACCCTCAGCCTGACACCAACCATCTCAGAGATGAAAAGTGCTCCCCAAATTTCAGCAACTTCCTCATGTCTCGTGTAAACTACTCTCCCTCCTTTGATCTTCATCACCTTTCTGCTTCCATCTTGCCCTATTTCTTTATTATCCAACTGAAGACTTCCTGCCTTACCCAAGGCTCCCCGTGTCACACAATTGTCACTGGCATTATTTTTTTCTGTAGGTGTTTATGACCGACCTGATGCTGGAACAACCTCTTGGAGTCTGTGCTCTCTCTGCACCACGGCCCTCAAACTGCACTAAACAAGTGCATCAATTTGTGAGACTCCACGTCTTAAAGGCTGATTCCATCTAGAGAGACGGTACCTGTTCTTTTCCCCTGGGTAGTCTAAACAAGCATCTTAAGAAAAAGGCATTTACTGCCAAGACAATTGGAGATAAGGGAAAATCATCTGTCTGCCAAAATGGCTTGGGCTGGGCCTGAGCTATGGCATTGTCAGGGTGATTTTACCACAGACCCTGCTAGACATGAGCCTATTACAAACGCTAGATAAGGCCCTTGTTTTTATAGAGCTTGGAGGAGTAGAGGGGAGACGGGGAGTTGCAGTGATAGTCGCCGCTGCAGATAAGAAGAATATATATTTTGTTTAACCAAAGCTGTCCGTTGGCTAGAGACTCCAATGCACTGGTATCCATCAAATCCTTTTCTGATTTACACGAATACCTGATTCCCCCGATAAGGAAAAGTGTAAGTCAACACTGCTCTGTTGTAATTGGGTGTTACCTGCCCCGATACTGGACTTTTTATCTGCAGCTCCTTTTTCAGGCTCGCTCCAGCTTTATTTGCCTCTTAGGCGTGACCAAATTGTCTTGTGTGTGTGTGTGTGTGTGTTGGCTCCAAAGGTTTATTCATGAATAGATCCCACAGAAATGTCACAGAGAAATAGTGACTTGAAGTCCAAAGAGGAAAAAAAGGGAGACGGCAGGCACATGATGGATCTGTGCAATGGTCATATGTAAGCTGCCATGATGTCCAGGCCACGGCGACCCCGTCAGCTATGCATCACCCACAGCACCGGCAGCCGAACCCCGGGGCTGCCCTGATAAGAAGCCGAAACTGTGGTAAATCATCCCGCACCTCCATCCCACACCTCTGGACTCAGTTTCTCCATCTATGAAAGGGAAAATTCGGTCCACTGCCAGGTATTTATCATGAGGATAAATGAACTGCATTGCGCCAAGTGATCTTGAAACAGGAAGGCTGGTGGATTAAATAAAGATTTACAAAGAATTATGTCCAAATGATCCTTATTTATGATGTGCTTGGTGAAGGTAATAGATGAGAACTCAAAGAGACCCCAAGAGGACCTGCTTCCAGTGCCTTTTTTTTCGGATGGAAACACACACACACACACACACCCAAAATTGAGGCCCAGAGAAAAGAAGGAACTTGCCCAAGATAAACTAATCCCTTCCCCACCTCCACCTTCCTTAGCTCAGTAAGGCAGGGCTCAGGAAAGACAAGCTTGTGCTACAAGCTGTCCTCAAAGCCACCTTCTAGCCCTGAAAAGGGTGTGCTCAGAAAGAATTTTTAGCAATGCAAAGAAAAATTGTAGTAAAATGTTAAGGAACACAGCAGAATAAAAAAAAAAGCTCACATCCTATGAACTGCAAAAATTGTGTGTGGGGGGGAAACAGTATTTCAAATGATGAAAATAGTTGTGTTTGGGAGTGGGTTTTACTTTCAAATTTTGTTTCTATTGTCATTGCTTTGTTACTGGTCTGTTACAAATTATTAATATTACATTCTCTTTGTAAAAGCTTTTGTTTTCAAGCAACGCAGAAGTGAATGTTTTTAAATAAATAAATAAACAAAAGCACTGCCTTACTCCCACTACCCAACCTCCTAATCTCATTCTCCCAGAGTAACTATTTTCACATTTGCAGGGTCTTTCCAGACCTTTCTTGGATACAAACTTGAACCTAAATGTTTGAATTTCTGTGTTTTGTAATTTAAAGGGGATGGTGGTGGTGCTGGTAGTGGTGGTGGAAGTTCCCTGGTGCTATCATTCAACAAACAAGAACAAGCCGTTCTGTGACCCCAGCCATTCAAGGAAGGCGAATGTACTCTTAGAGCCACCAGGAAAACGTGGCTTGTGAGCTGGGTGAGAGCAGAGTTCATTCACCTCCCTCAGGAGAGACATTACTCCCAGAAAGACTGACTCAGGCCGGTTCCGGGTAGCCTGGCTCCTTCCCCCTCAGCCCACAAGGCCCCCAAGTTTATTGGCGGCCTCATGGACTCAACTAGTACCATTGTAGTCAGAGGTCAGTTTAATGGGGGTGGCTCTGAGACAGCAGTGAATTGGTGTATTTGAGTGACTTGACAAAAACAAATAATAAGACAAGAATTCTGGAGAGAATAGGTAGAGCTGACATTATGTCCAATATATTGTAATGTATGTGGATAATATTCCTGGGAAATCCACTGCCCTTCAAATACCATCTTTGTAAAGCATTCGCTTATCTTCAACCCTGGGTTGTCCTAGTGTGCTAATCCAAGCTTTGGACAGGACACTTTCATGACGCCAGTAGCCCTGTGTAGGACCCAACCATTGATACAGCATCCCCATCAACACTTACCCCATCCCTTGATCCCAAAACACTTGGAGCAGGCTCTCCATATTCAGGGTTTCTAACTGTAGCAAATAAAAATGCAGGATACCCAATCACATGTGAATTTCAGATAAACACCCGATTATGTTTCTTAACTAGTTAGTGTTGGTATGAAAGTTAATTTTTTCGGATACTTCTTTTATAACCAGCTACCATATAAAACTATCTTATAAGCTGGCGTACCAGCCAGGGACCAGTCAGGAGACAGAAACTACATCAGTATTTTTAACAGATAATTTAATAAAAGGAATTGTTAATTAGGTATGGAAAAACCAATAAAGCAAAAAGATGTTCCTAACATATCATGAAGGTAGAGACTGCAAAGGCAGATATTACTTGTAAAGTTGGGCAAGTAGAAGAAAAAGGTTGAAATGATTAACATTTAGACACTTGGAGGAAAGGCCCATGGAGCTGGAAACGTATGTCTGAGGAGGGGTGAGTGACAGACAGTACTGGCATCTCTGACAGAGTCTTGATGAGTTTGTTTCTGTAAGAATAAGAAAAACCAGGCTGGGCATGGTGGCTTATGCCTGTAATCCTAGCACTTTGGAAGGCTGAGGTGGGTGGATCACTTGAGCTCAGGAGTTCCACACCAGCCTGGCCAACATGGCGAAATCCCATCTTTACTAAAAATGCAAAAATTAGCTGGGTGTGGTGGCACATGCCTGTAATCCCAGCTACTCAGGAGGCTGAGGCAGGAGAATCACTTGAACCTAGGAGGCGGAGGTTACAGTGAGTGAGTATCGCACCCCTGGGTAACACAGTGAGATTCCGTCTCAAAAAAAAAAAAAAGAAAGGAAAAACTGAAAACTGGAGTCAGCTCCTGCTATAAGAATGAACTGTTGCTGCCATGATAGAGAGGCTACAGAAGGGCATTTATGACCAGGAAGCAAACAGAAGGTGTATTTCCTTCACCTCCATAAGCCTTGTAGTCTCCCTCCATTGTTCTCTATGGGCAGAACCTGACATAGAGCCAGCCAGAAAGACAGAAAGATGGTGTACAGAATCTCAACCCCACAAGCACAAGATAGAAAATAGAAAGGTGGGTTTGAGGCAGGAACTATAGCTTAGACTTGCACAGTGTGTAGGTAAAAATGATTTTGCTTCCTCCCTTCCAATTCTTATGTCTCATGTTTTTCTTATATTATTGCATTGGCTAGCATTTCCGGAATACTGATGTTGGGCATCTTCTTTTTGTTCCTAACAAGAATGAGAATATCTCTTCTGGTTTTTCACCATTAAATAATGCTAGTGGTTGGTTTGAGTCAGATTTCAAACTTTTTTTTTATTTCAATAGCCTTTTGGGTACAAGTGGTTTTTTGGTTACATGGATGCATTGTACAGTGGTGAAGTCAGATTTTTATGCACCTGTCACCCAAGTAGTATACATTGTACCCAATAAGTAATTTTTTATCCCTCACCTCCCTTCCTTCCTCTTTCTTCTGAGTCTCCAAAGTCCATTATACCACTCTGTCTGCCTTTGCATACCCCATAGCTTAGCTCTCACTTATAAGTGAGAACATACAGTGTTTGGTTTTCCACCCTTGAGTTATTTCACTTAGAAGAATGGCATCCAGCTCCATTCAAGTTGCTGCAAAAGACATACTTTCCTTTTTATGGCTGAGTAGTATTCCATGGTGTATATATTTGCTTTCTCTACTCATTAATCAATGGGCACTTAGATTTGTTCTACATCTTTGCAATTGCAAATTGTATTGTAATAAACATATGCATGTGGGTGTCTTTTTGATATTACTATTTTTCCTTTGGGTAATTACCTGGTAGTGAGATTGCCGGATCAAATGATAGATCTACTTTTACTTCTTTGAGACATCTCCACACAGTTTTCCATAGAGGTTGTACTCATTTACGTCTTCACCAGTAGGGTATAATGGTCCCTTTTCACCACATGCAGCCAACATCTGTTGTTTTTTAATTTGTTAAATAATGGCCATTCTTACAGGGGTAAGATGGTATCTTATTGTGGTTTTAATTTGCATTTTGCTGATAATTAGTGATGTTGAGCATTTTTTCATATGTTGGTTGGCCATTTGTATATCTTCTTTCGAGAATGTCTACTCATGTCATTTGCCCACTTTTTGATGGGATTATTTGTTTCTTTCTTGCTGATTTGTTTGAATTTCTTGTAGATTCTGGATATCAGTCCTTTGTTAAATGCATAGTTTGCAAATATTTTCTCCCACTCTGTGGGTTGTCTGTTTACTCTGATGATTATTTCTTTTGCTGTACAGAAGATTTTAGTTTAATAAGGTCCCATTTCTTTATTTTGTTGGAATCAGATATTTTTTATTATGTTATAGGAATATCCTTTTGTTCTAATTTTTAGTAAGAGTTTTATTTGTTTTAATCAAGAAAGGATGCTGCATTTGGTTAAATGCCTTTTCATTCCTATTGGTATAATTGTATAGTTTTTCTTCCTTTGACTGAATACTGTAATAAATTATATTGCTTCCTAATATTTTGTTTTGTTTCTTAGAGATGAGAGTCTTACTCTGTCATGCAGGCTACAGCGTAGTGGTACAATCATAGCTCACTGCAGCCTTGAACCCCTGGGCTCAAGAAGTCCTCCTTCCTCAGTCTCCCAAGTGGCTGGGATTACAGGCATGAGCCACAGTGCCTGTCTGTTTCCTAATATTAATGACCTGGCTCCCTAAGGGAAAACCCTATTGAGCATTGATATTTTCTTTTAATATACCACTGGATTCAGCTTGCTAATATTTTATTCATTTAGAATAGTTGCATCAATATTAAGAAGAATAATTTAATTAAAATGACTCCAAATTTATACCAGTTTTATCCTTCTTTTATCCTAAAAAATTCTGACTGGATGGAGTGGCTCTTGCCTAAAATCCCAGCATTTTGGGAGGCCAAGGCAGGAGGATCACCTGAGACCAGAAGTTCGAGACCAACCTGGACAAAATAGTGAGACTCTGTCACTACAAAAATTTTAAAGAATTAGCCAGGCATCGTGGCACACATCTGTAGTCCCAGTTACTCAGGAAGGGAGGTTGAGGTGGGAGGATCACCAGTTACTCAGGAAGGGAGGTTGAGGTGGGAGCCAGGGAAGTTGAGGCTGCAGTAAGCCGTGATCACACCACCGCACTCCAGCCAGGGTGACAGAATGAGATCCTGTCTCAATTAAAAAAAAAAAAAAAAGTGGAAAAATTTAAAATCAACTGTCTAAGCTCTCACCTCAAGAAACTGGAAAATAAGAGTAAAATAAATCCAAAGCAAATAAAATAAAAGGAAGGAAGTAATAAAGACAGGAGCAGATATCAACGAAATAGAAAATATAAAGATAAAAGAAAAAACAATAAAACAAAAAGCTAAAAAGGCCGGGCGTGGTAGCTCATGCCTGTAATCCCAGCACTTTGGGAGGCTGAGGCAGGTGGATCACCTGAGGTCAGGAGTTTGAGACCAGCCTGACCAACATGGTGAATGAAATCCAATCTCTAATAAAAATACCAGTTCTTCAAAAAGTGTAAAGTATTGGCCGGGCGCGGTGGCTCAAGCCTGTAATCCCAGCACTTTGGGAGGCCGAGACGGGTGGATCACGAGGTCAGGAGATCGAGACCATCCTGGCTAACACAGTGAAACCCCGTCTCTACTAAAAAATACAAAAAAAATCTAGCCGGGCGAGGCGGCGGGCGCCTGTAGTCCCAGCTACTGGGGAGGCTGAGACAGGAGAATGGCGTAAACCCGAGAGGCGGAGCTTGCAGTGAGCTGAGATCCGGCCACTGCACTCCAGCCTGGGTGACAGAGCAAGACTCCGTCTCAAAAAAAATAAAATAAAATAAAATAAAATAAAATAAAATAAAATAAAATAAAATTGAAATTGTAATTAAAACTCCAAAAACACACCAATTCAACACATTTTTTTCCAGAAAAAAAGAAAACATTTTCCAATGCATTTTGTAAGGCCCAGCTATTTTAGATTCCACACACAAGTGAGCTTGTGCAGTATTTGCCTTTCTGTATCTGGCTTATTTCACTTAGTGTAATGTCTTCCAGCTTCCTCCATGTTGCCACAGATGAGAAAATTTCCTTCTTTTTGTGGCTGAATAGTCTTCCATTGTGTATATGTGCCACATTTTCTTTATTCATCTGTTAATGGACACTTGGGTTGATTCCACATTTTCACTATTGTGAAAAGTGTGGCAATAAACATGGCAGTGCAGATGTCATTTCTACTTACTGATTTCCTTTTCTTTCCCACTACTCAGTAGTGAGATTACCAGATTACATAGGTAATTCTAGTTTTAAATATTTTTTGAAACCTCTATACTGTTTTCTTAGTGGCAGTACTAATTTACATTCCCGTCAACAGTGTGTAAGAGTTTCCCTTTCTCCACATCCTTGCCAATACTCGTTATCTTTTGTCTGTCTGACCATAGCCATTCTAAATGGAGTGAAGTGATATCTCATTGTCATTTTGAGTTGCATTTCCCTGGTGATTACTGATATTGAGCATTTTTTCACATACCTGTTTGCTCTTTGTATGCCTTCTTTTGAGAAATATTTATTTCATCTATTCAGTTATTTTGCTCACTTTTAAATCAGATTTTTTTGCTGTTAAATTATTTGAATTTCTGACATAGTCTAGATACTAACCCTTTGTCAGATGTATAGTTTGCAAATATCTTCTCCCATTCTGTGGATTGTCTCGTCACTTTGTTGATTGTTTCCTTTGCTGTGCAGACTTTTTAGTTTGATGTAATTCCATGTGTCTATTTTTTGCTTTTGTTGCCTGTGCTTTTGAGATCTTATGCAAAAAATCCTTGCCCAGACCAACATCATGAAACATTTTCCCTCTGATTTCACAGTAGTTTCATAGTTTTGAGTCTAGTCTTCAAGTCTGTAATCCATTTTGAGTTGATTTTTGTATTTAATAAGAGATAGAGGTCTAGTGTGATTCTTCTTCATGTAGCTATCCAATTTTTCCAGCACCACTTATTGAAGAAAATATACTTTTCCCCATGTGTTCTCTTGGTCCCTTTGTTAAAAATCAGTTGGCTGCAGATGTATGAATTGATTTCTGGGCTTTCTGTTCTGTTCCATCGGTCTATGTGTCTGTTTTTATGCCAGTATCATGCTGTTTTGGTTACTATAGCTTTGTAGTGTATTTGGAAATCAAGTAGTGTGATGCCTTTACCTTTGTTCTTTTTACTTAATATTGCTTTGGTGATTCAGGGGTTTTGTTGTTGTTGTTGTTCCATGCAAATTTTAGAATTAGTTTTGGACAGAGCTTTTTCATCACTAGCCCTGGCTAAAACATCCCAGGAAAATTCTCAGTGGATCCTCAAATTGGCCAAACTTGGGACACCTGTTGCACCTCAGCCACAAGGAGTGGATGTCCCATAGGAAAGAGGATCTGTCCCTTGAAGAAGGGATGAGAGAGGCCATATGATGGGACAAGCCCTCCAAAAAAACCCTCTTGGTCCTAAAAAATGAAATTACCAGATGGCCCTTGGCCCTATAGACCTTATATCCTTATGTCCCAAGAGGAGCAAGAAGATGAATGCAAATACGTAATTAATACATAAACACCAGAGATGGGAGATGGCAAATATGCACACACTCAACTTATGAAAAGACATTGATCTGCCTCGAACATTAAAGGCTCAATAATGAAATGTTGAGCTGGTATTCCAAGTGACTGGAGGGTCTGGGATCAGATGAACCTGGTGCAGAGAGACTCCGAGGAGCAGGGTCAAAGAAGGGAAAGTATGCAAACATTCTCCTCGCACACACACAAGGTGGATGGGAGGATCAAATGAAGCAACAGAAGAGAATGCTTTGTAAACTGCAACCTGCTACCCAAATTGTTGTTGGTATTACTTAGCAAGGAGTGTCAGCTTGAGGGCAGGTATAATGAGTAGGTCAGAGTCAGCCTGGCACAGCAAAAACAAAATAATTTTTTTTTGACACGAGGTCTTGCTCTGCCAACCAAGATGGAGTGCAGTGGTGTGATCATAGCTCACTGTGACCTCAAACTCTTGGGCTCAAGTGATCCTCCCACCTCAGCCTTCTGAGTAGCTAGGACTATAGGTGTGTGCCATCATGCCCAGCTAATTTTTTTATTTTTGGTAGAGACAGGATCTCATTGTGTTGCCCAGGCTGGTCTTGAAGTCCCGGGCTCAAGTGATCCTTCTACTCCGGCCTCCCAAAGTGCTGGGATTACCGGCTTGAGTCACTGTGCCTAGCCACAGGAATATGAGAGTGGAAGCCAGAAGACCTAAGTTCTAGGCTTTCTTGTAAAATTAGATAATAAGAGAGAATGCACACATAGGTCTTGGCACAGTGCCTGGTACTGGGAGAGCCCAAGAAAAGGTGGTCATTGATCAAGACAGTCCTGGTTCACCAATGTCCCGGTTCAATGTCAATGTGTAGAAGCCAGAGGAGGGGAGTGTGGCTCAGTCGCAGATGTGGACCCAGTAAAGTGAGCCCGCGTGGAGCTGGGCCAGCCAAACTCCAAGGAGCACACTAACTGCAATACCTGGGATTTTACACAAGAAACTTCCAGCAAACATTTACTGAATCCAATCAAACTGCAGCCTCGGGGGATGAAAATGGTAAGATTTCAATATTGATGATGGTTGCATAACCTTGTGAGATACTAAAAACCATTGACTCATGCATTTTTTAAGGATATGGGAATTATATCTCATTTTGTAACAGTGGAAGCCTAACAGGCTGGAACAGAGAGCGTCGCTCGTTGCAGGATGGAAATGTGGAGTTCAGTCGGAACCTGGTCCATCAGGCCGTTTGCTTTCAAATTGTTCTCACTTCTGCCCATGCTGTGGGGACTTCAGGTAACTCCAGGGTCCCTTAGCTCTTCTGGAGACTCCAGTGTGAATAAAGTGCCACCCACCAGCAGTTCATCACTTAGCGCTTCCTAGTCCCGAGGGGACACTCTTTCCAGCAGTTCTGTCACCATGATGGGAGAAGCTGCCTGCTGAGCACTCTCCATAGCCCTGAGTTCCTGGGCCTGGAGCAGCCACAGCCGGCGAACACTCAGCAGGCAGCTGTCCACAGATTTTCTGCCCTAAACACAGGTCGGTCTCGGTGGCTAGAGCAGCGTCACCAGGCTGAATGCAAGACTCCTTTTGCCCACAGCTGCTAATAATATTAGCAGTGGTAGTAATAGCTCATTGTTTTTAGTACCAGGCATCACACTAAGTGATTCTTATATGGTTATCTCATTTTAACCTTGGCAAGGACCCTATGAGATAAGTATTATTATTGCACTCAGTTTACAGATTTGAAAACTGAGGATTAAAGATGTTCATTCATTTGCCGCACTACAGGAAGAAATGTAATTTCTGCAGACTGTCTCTTAATCACATGCTTAATGTCAAACAGCTCAGAAAAAGGACAGTCCTCAGATGGGAAGTCGCAATGGAAGAGCTGCCTGGGGACGGGGACATGGCAGATGGTCAGAAGACCTTTGTTTTCTACCTTCTGTAGTACTTTTGGGCAGGACGCAATGGCTCACGCCTATAATCCCAGCAGTTTGGGAGGCCGAGAGGGAGGAGCTGCTTGAGGCCAGGAGTTCAAGGCTTCATGAGCTGTGATTGTGCCACTGCACTCCAGCCTGGGCAACAGAGAGAGACTGTCTCTAAAAATAAAAAATAAAATACAGTACTTTTAAGTTAGTAATAAATATGTAACACATTGATAAGAAAAAGTAATAATTTTGTGCACGTGCATGCACGCATGTGTGTGTGTGCGTTTAAAGAACAGGGACAGCAGGCCTCAGAAACACTCCGAGGTGTTCCCCAGAAAGTCTCTCTCTGGCACTGTCCCTGCTCTGGATTCCAAGTGAGTTTTGGAGTTCTGGCTGGTGTTATCAGCAGTCACATCATCCTCATCATCTCTGGTGGCCCCTCTGACTCAACAGGACAAGTGTGGGAGCACAGAGGCACACCAGCCTCTGCCCAGGACAAGGACACTCAGGAGTCACGGCAGGCGGCTTCACTCATGATGCCTGGGTTCCCTGGGCCTGTCTCCTGGCCCCCTTCTCCACCCTCCCGGGCAGTAGGGGCTACTGGGCTTCGTTAGATTTTTCCCGGGGAAACACTCATGCTGGCCTGGGCAGGCATAATGCCCTGAGATAGGCCTCAGGACAATGGAGTTTTAGGTTCCCCAAAATATATAAAACCCCTGGAAAATCTGAAACCATGGGGGACAAAAATGGGCTTCCTTTCACCTCACAAGAAACAATTCAGAAATACAGGGAGAAATAAAAATACCTGATGGTTCACTAACACTCCCGTGATTCCTCTTATTTTTTTAATTTTGGAACACAAAAAAGTGTTCTCTAGGACTTGTATACTTTTCCTGGACATTGGTGGCCTCAACAATAATGCCATGAGGTCCCCAGATTCTTGTAGGCACATGTGGAGGACAGAGGCAATGGGATGTCAGAGGTGAAGGTCAAACACAGGTGCTCTTGTTACTGTACCACAACACTGGAAGTTATGCTTCCTAATTTTTTAATAAAGAAGTGAGTGTTCTCTCTGCTCCACTGCAATTCTCTAGAGAACTTCATGTTCCACCTTCTTCCTTACTGCACATCACTCTCTCCCAGAACTTCGGAGCAGGCAGGGCAATCTGCCCCTGAATATGACTCCAACTGCGATAAGAGGATGCTGCTACTCCCAGTTCCCTGCTACATAGACAGGATGATGGAGACCTCTTCTCTAAATTTTGGATCAAAACTCCATGAGAGGTGGAAAATGGTATGGCAATTCCTCGAAAAACTTGCACATAGACAGGTCCTTGTGAGCCGGCAAACACCCTTCTAAGGGTATGCCCAGAAGAATTGAAAACAGCAACTAAAACAGACATTTGCACACCTATGTTTATGGCAGAATTAATCACAGTAACCAAAAAGTGAAAACAACCCAAATGCCCATCAACAGATGAATGGATAAACACAATACAGTCTTTGTGTGGCCCCTGCTACACCGCAGATGAAGCTTGAGGACATGGTGCTAAGTGAAATAAACCAGCCACAAAGGAATACATACTGTATGATTTCATTTATAGGAGGTACCTAGAGGAGTCACATTCAGGGAGACAGAAAGTTGAATGGGGGTTGCCAGAGGTTGGGGAAAGAGGGGAATGGAGAATTAGTGTCTAATAGGTGCAGGGTTTCTGTTTGGAAAGGTGAACATGTTCCAGAGATGGAAGCGGTGATGGTTGTACAACAATGTGAATGTACCTAATACCATGGAACTGTACACTTAAAAACGGTTAAAGTGGGATCGGGCACAGTGGCTCACACCTGTAATCCCAGCACTTTGGGAGGCCGAGGAGGGCGGATCATGAGGTCAGGAGTTCAAGACCAGCCTGGCCAACATGGTGAAACCCCGTCTCTATTAAAAATACAAAAATTAGCTGGGGATGGTGGCACGTGCCTGTAATCCCAGCTACTCGAGAGGCTGAGGCAGGAGAATTGTTTGGACTGGGACCCGGGAGGCGGAGGTTGCAGTGAGCCAAGATCATACCACTACACTCCAGCCTGGGCTACAGAGCAAGACGCCGTCTCAAAAAAAAAAAAGAAAAGAAAAGAAAAGAAAAAAAACATGGTTAAAGTGTTGGGAGGCTGAGGCAGGAGAACTGCTTGAAACTGGGAGGCAGAAGAAGTTGCAGTGAGCAGACATCAGGCCACTGCACTCCAACCTGGGTGACAAGAGCGAAACTCCGACTCAAAAAAAACAACGGTTCAAGTGGCAAATTTTGTATTATGTGTTTTTTACCATAATAATCATAAGTAATAAAAATAACTCCATAAGGGAAAGCTACATGTGAACAAGGCTCCTCCCTGGTGAAAATGGCAGGGCCCCTGGAAAGACAAGGCCTGGCCCTGGCCTCTGCATCTGTGCCTTGTACTGTTGGGCTCATGCGTCAGGAATTTTAATGATCTGACACCACAGGGAGTTTTACACTAAAATCTTCCTGAGGCATAGTTTCTACGAGTCATTTGGCAGGGGAAGAGTATAAAGCCAGATAACAATAATGGACACTTTATTCATCACTTGCAAAAATATTCAAAACCAAAAATTCTTGGAAGGGAAAAAATATTCATGCTTCCTTCATATTTTTCCTCTCTCTTCCCAGCCTGATTCACCTCTCTAGTTCTGTTTCCACCTGATGACCATATGTTTACTCTTTGATTTCTGGCAGTTCACTTACCTTTTCTGTTTCAGTTTCCTGGCCTATATTTGTTTTTTGTTGTTGTTGTTGTTGTTGTTTGTTTTAAGATGGGGTCTCGCTCTGTCACCCAGGCTGAAGTGCAGTGGCATGATCTCAATCTCGACTCACTGCAACCTCCCCCTCTGGGGTTGAAGCTGTTCTCCTGCCTCAGCCTCCTGAGTAGCTGGGATTACAGGCATCCGCCACCACACTCGGCTACTTTTTGTATTTTTAGTAGATATAGGGTTTCGCCATGTTGGCCAGGCTGGTCTCGAACTCTCGACCTCAAGTGATCTGCCTGCCTCAGCCTCCCAAAGTGCTGGAATTACAGGCATGAACCACCAAGCTCGATTTCCTGGCCTACATTTGGAAAAAAATATTAACTTGTCTGGTTTCTCCCTACCTTGCAGAGATTGTTGTAAGGATCCTGGGAGACTGTGAACTGGGAAATATGTTAAAATAGAAAGGTATTGGGTTTCTTCCTTTCCTCCAAACTGCCTTTGGGAGATACCAACTCCCAACAGGGACAACTTCCCTAAATAAAACCAGGCATGAGAGCAGGGAATTCCACAGCAGACCTGTCAAGGGAGATCCGTTTGCCCAGTTCCTCAAATCACATGACAGCAGCAGCTCCCTGTGCCTTTCTGTGTTCCCAGTCCGGCAATGCTGGGTCATTTGGGAAGCAGGAAAATGTGGTGGTCAGCGAAGCCGCACACCCATGGCACACAGAGAATGAGCTCCCCATCACCAAGAGTATTCAAGTAGAGTACGGATAATCGCCTTGGAGGGTAGTCCTGATTTAAGCAGGAGCTTGGAATTCTGAGGTCTCTTCCTATTCTAAGAAGCCATGGATTTCTTTAATTTGAAATTCAATACCGGCTCCATTTCTTTCTTGCTGTGACTTGACCACAGGCACATTCCTAACCTCTCTGAGCCGGTTACCTCACCTAGGTTAATAATATAGCATCTGTCTGCCTGACCCTATTGTAAGGAGCTCAGAAATGCTGTTATAGCAGTGCTTGCGAAAAGATTGTAATTTGTAATTGCATGCTAGGAGGAGTTGTGCTGCTCTTACTATTATTTCCATGCCCAGAGGGCAATCACACAACATAAGCAAATGTCACAAGCAGTCCTCCCTACCTCAATCTAAAGGCCAGGCTAGAGTCTTAGAGGAGTCTTGGGGTGCAGGAAGCACATACAGTGAACTGAGCATTTCTCCCTATGAACGGCGATTCCTCGGGTCCTTCCGAGTGACCTTCCAGAATCATCTCTGGAACCTTGTGAACACTTTTTTAAAACTGTCCAGCCAGAACTTCATTCCCTAGCAGAATTTCCTTCCACTTTTACACACACACACCAAAAAAAAAAAAAAAAAAAATGGCTTGGTGAATTAATGAACCACTTCTCTTATCTATTTTTCCTGTTATCTAATTCTGAGAAGGAAGCTGGGAGCTCAGAGGGAGCTGGGAGACAGCTCACAACGTCTCCCTCCCACCCGGCTCAGAACAGCCTGGATTCCCTGGGCAGACTTCGCCTCACACCAGGCCTTGAGCAGCCGCAGGGACGCCGCTCCCACCGCGGGTGAGTCCCCTCCTGGCCCTCCTGGTGACCCCTCTGCCGGGGGAGGCTGGGATGATGGGGAATGGAAGGCTGGGGGA
Organism: Colobus angolensis palliatus; assembly: GCF_000951035.1. Classification (NCBI taxonomy): domain Eukaryota; kingdom Metazoa; phylum Chordata; class Mammalia; order Primates; family Cercopithecidae; genus Colobus; species Colobus angolensis. Next base: position 3,863,964 of record NW_012115267.1, read on the forward strand.
GCTGCGTGGGGAGCTCTCCTTGCTCACCACGATCTCCAGCTGTGGGGAGAGGGAGGTGGGGGAGGGGAAGGCAAGGCTTCCCCAGCGTGGGGCCGAGGCGGAGGCTGGGTAGAGGCTTTGAGGCCTTTGCGGGACAGGAAGGAAGGATGAGGCTCTGTGCAGGCCGGGCCGCAGACGCCGGGCTTCCGTCCCACTTTCTTTCTGCGTCCCTCCTTCTTACAATTACGTGGCATTTTAGTTTCTCTGTTTCCTGATTCAGCTTCCCATTCCCACAACTGGAAAAGGAGAGGGGTGGCTGTTCTCTCAGGCAAAACCTAAATCAATACATACACACCAGAAATCAAATGGATCTGCCCAGGTATGCCAGGACCATCTGGCCTTCTTTCACCGAGCACACCCAAATCCCCTGCGGGCCCCCCGCAGTGGTGGTGTCCTTTTAAGAACGCACTTGGAAAGTTCAGGCAAACCCTTCCTGGCCCATGTCAGACCCAGCCTAGTTTGCTTTTGGGGTCAGAAAGTCTCCATGCTGTTTCCTGTCGGTTGGTTTCATTAGTTAGTAGCTAGGCCTCAGAGTACTCAGGGTGGGATACTTTTCTTTGCCTATTCGCGCAGATCAAGGATCCGCCAAGGTTTGGTGCAGGGTTTAATTTTCGTTTATTCTGGAGCCAGACCTGTGATGGAAAAGAGGGGTGGGGGTGGATCTTGCAGGTGGACCGTAGGGATTGTATTTTTCTTCCCCAGGTCCACTGCATGCTTTGCAGAGCTTTTGGCTGCACTCTTTTGCATACAAGTCCAACTTACCTCTGCTTCCTATAAAGCCAAAGTCTGGACAAATGAGTCTTGAATCTTGTTTGTAACTGAGAAAAGGACTGAGTCAAAATAATAATAATAATAATAATAAATAGGAGTGACAGCTTTGAGAAGGAGTGCAGCTTTGAGAAGGCACCGGTCAGTGTCATAACCAAGGCTCTGAGAGTTTGAAACCTACCAGATTTCCTGTGTCTCCTCCACATGCTCGCAGGTTGAAAGCAGACAGTGGCATTGGTTCACTCTGTAGCCTCAGGAGGACCCAGCAAGGGCTCTTCTGGAATTGGGTAGGATTGAGGGCAAAGCCTCTCAGTCCTGGTGTACCTACTACAAATATTAGCTTTAGGAAGCAGAGAACAGAAAATTGTTCCCTTTGACTATCTTTCCATCTCCAGCAGCCCCGCCAGCTTCCAGGGGGTGAATTGAAAAGCTCTCACAAAACTTACACTCATCTGCGTTGCTTATCTTTCCCCTGCCCAACTCTCTGGCTTGCTTACCCTTGCTAATGTTTTCCCAGGGCTGATATTCCTGCTCTTCTGTACGCTGTCCAAAAATAAGGGAAATTGAAAGGGTTTTAGCTGGGAAAAGCAGGGACGGGCCAATCTGAGTTGAGGGAAAGCCGTTCTTATGTAAGGTTGCTAGAATCCTGTGATTTATCATCACAAAATTGGATTGGCTTTTTAAGTAGTAGTAGCAGTAGTTGTAGTATTTGTAGTACTAAGAAATATTTTGTTTCTGCTGGTCTCATTTTGATAAATCAATCTAGAGTAAAGGATACGTGAAAGTCCCACTTTATGAACTTCTTTTTACAGAGTTCATTTTTAGTGACATAATCATTGCCACAGATTTCCTTTTTCTTCTAAGAATTTGTCTCTGAAAGTGATTTTGCATTCACAAGTTCGATTGGAGGAGAGCCTTAAAGACAATTTTGTGTGCTTAGTATTGAGGAAGTGTTTATAAATTACTCTTTCTCCCTGTTCTAGTCTCAAGCCTAATAAAATATCAATTTCAAATAGCTTTCTAATGTCTTGTTATATTTGCCAAGTGATTTATAGGACAGAAAATTAGAGTTTGCGTGTGTAAAGTTCAGAGATATTTTAGAGCTTGGAGCAGAGGAGAGGAGAGGTTTTAGGGTTAAATTCAAGTCATCAATCTCCAATTGTCTAAACACTGCACGAAGTGGAGATTTGAGGCAATTATCCGAATAATTGGGGGGGCATTTCCCTGAATTATCTAGATAAAAGTGTGACACAGGAGAATGTCCGTGGCCCTGAAGGCCCTGCCTGGGATCTCCACGGTTGCGCGAATTCGGGCAATTTTTCTAAAGGTTCTCAGACTTGAGGATGGGGGAGGAAGGGGACGTTTCTAGAAGAAGCTTAAAGGGGGCTCGCGCCGCACGACTGGAGGTGGAGGGCGTGCGCCGCGGGACGCCCCAGCCGGGTCTGATAAAGCCCCGAAGCCGATCTAAGGTCAATAAACTAGGCGGCGTCAGGCTCGGGCCGAGGGCCGGGAGGGGAGGAGAGTGGAGCCCGCTCAGGCTGGCGGCAGAATGAAAAGGAACCAGGACTGCTGGGGTCCAAGCCCTGGTCCGCTTGCGGGGTGCGCAGCCGGGGAGAGGAGCTGGGCGCTCGGCCTGGGCCCCTCAACTGCCTGACCCCAGGACAGCCAAGCACCCGCGGCCTTAAAAGTATCCCGGCGAACCCTGAGTGGGCCGGGTCCTGGGCAAACTGTCCTAGCCCTGCACTGAGTTTGGAAAAGCGAACGGAAAGTGACATTTTTACAGGGGCGAGGTTGGGGTCTGGAGGGAGATGGAGACCCCCGAATAATGGAAACGCAGAAGCCTCAGAGACACCACCAACAGGCAGAGAAGTGTCCCTAAGTGGGGAAAATGAGGAGGAGGGTAACAGTATTGTTAATTGGCCGTGAATGTTAATCCCTGTTGTGTGTTGCCGACTAGTTTACAAACTCTTTCTGCATTGGGGTTTTGTTTCTCCCACTCCCTGCATGATGAGAAGAAAGATCGGGACAAGTTAATCGGCTCCAAGTCACGTCGCTGGGGTCTCCTGCCAGGGGGCTTCGACCGGTTGCTAAAGGACTTCCCGCCGCAGGTCCTCCCAAGGGAGATTCCCAATCAGAGCGCGCAGCCCGCGGGGAAAACACAACGCGCGCCGGTGAATGGCGCCGCTCCCACCTAGGCCGCTCTGGGGCCGCTTAACGTCCCGAATGTCCCCACCCCGGGCTCCACCTTTCGTGCAAAGCCTGCGTGGGCAGGTGGGAGGCGAGGCGGCGCCGGTGGAGCGGGCTACTTCAGCAGCACCAGGCTGGGAAGATCCTCGCGGACAGGCGCGACAACGCGCCCTGGAGCCCGCGGATCTTTGCAATAACTCACCTGGCCCTCGGATTCATTGCGACTTTCCCGCCCTTGGCCCACGAGGCCAAGGAGCTCCCTCTCTTCCCCTCTCGGTTCCTGGCAAGGCCGAAGCCGGATTGCTTTGGATGCATTTCGACCCATCTGGCGCCACATGGGCCGGGTCCCCTTGGACGGGTGTCACCCCCACGTCCTTCGGGGTCGCATGCCGGAGGCCAGGAAACCCAGGCCATGCCCAGCGGGGTCCGAGCCGCGGTCGGTGGCGTGACCTCTGGCCAGGCCTGGAGCTTCGGGAAACGTGTCTCTGGTTGCCCTTTACTCCAGAGACCCCACTTGGGGAGCGCGGAGTCCTCCAGCCGCTGCGCAGGGATACCCGGGGCGAGGGGAGCCCGGCTTCTGCGCACCCCTCTCCGGATGCGAGGTGCTCACCCACCCCTCTCCCCGCTCGCCCCGACGCCGCTGTCCCCACGCTCTCGGCAGCGAGACATATAGCGAAGCCCCTGACCCATTTCTTCTCAGTTGCGACTCTCTGTGTGAGACCCCTAAAGAGGCCGAGGATCACAGTCGGCGTTTCATCAAAATGGCCACTGTGTCCCCAGGTTAGGCCGCTGGTATCTCAATATCTCCCTGCGGAGAGACCCCGTACCCCGGAATCCCATACCCCAGTCTGCAAAGCGCAGATCTAATGCCTTCTTTCTCTGGCCGGGTTTGGAGGGACATTGAGGGGCATGGGTGGCACCCCAGGCTCGCAGGGTTCGTGGTCCCGAAAACCGAGCCCAGGAAATCTCCGGCTCCGTTCTGTTCGAAGCGCCTTCGGGTGTTAGTCCCAGGCCCTGGCCCGCGCGGGATCTGGAGGCAGACTTTTCTCGACGACTGGGGACTCGGGCTTTGCCTGGGAGCGACTGCATCTCCAGGCCTCTGCACGCTGCGGTTCGGTAAAGAGCACCGTCTCCCCCACTTCTCGACCTGCTCCCTAACCCAACAAATCTCCAGCACTCGTCCCCCCAGGTCTCACAAAAACTCCTGGCAGACCCTTCTAGGACCACGCGTGGCTCAACTCGGGGGCCGTAACTGCGATCCCCGCGCAGACGCCCAGATCCGGGGCCGGGTCCCGGCGCAGATGCCCGAACCCGGGGCCGGGTCCCCGCGCGGGGTACGGCACTCGCGGGGGTCGATGAGGTCGGTCCCTCTTGGGAACGGCTGCTGTTGTTTCTTTAGATACTGAGATACAATTTCTCCCTCATCCACCCCACCCGCTGTTCTTAACAATGTTCTTTATTGGTTTGCTGTTGTCTTGTTAACGTTTCTTCTCTTCTCCTAGCCTTTTTTCATCCCCTTTCTCTCTTCATTTCTCTCTTTTTCCTTAATTCTGTTGCAAAGTTTCCTTTTCTTGCTTAATCAAAATCCTCCCCGCTTACTTTGTCCTTTGCCCATAGCATTCGTTCTTCTTTTCTCCTTGCCTGCCTGTCTTCTTTCCCGCTGTTCTTGGCCGTGGGCAGACACGGCTGATTTAGGAACTGCAGTTTTTCCCAGGCATACTCTGTGCTTTCAGATCTGGTCCGCGTCTGGCTGGCTCTTCTCCCACCCCAACCCGAGGTCCTTGCCCCCCGCAATAAATTCGTTTTTATTCATTCTGATGTTTGCATACAGAAATTACTCGATAAAGATGTTTTGTTTGATGAATCAAAAGGCTTCTTGTCTTTGAATTATTTTAATTTCTGGATATTAAACTGCACAGTAGCTATTTGATTTGCCTTTAAGAAATTTCTTAAATTTTTACCTCTAACTAATGGCACATTATAAATAATTTTCCAAGCACTAGGTGGTGTCTGACAAGGTTGAGTCACTCAAAAACAATGCAGAATTTCTTAAATGTAGAATCTTTTAAAACGGTGTCAGATAGCTTCTCCTCCTACATCGTTTATTTGTAGCTTTCCACTAACTCTAAAGATTGAACAGGAAACTGATATGGTAGAAATAGATAACTTTTCCTTGTTCACTAGCTAAGATTTGATTTGCTTTCTGTTAGATCACAGTAGTTCTAGCATAATAATGATAGAACAATTAGTCTTTCCTTGTAGATAAATAATGATTTTGAGTGCTTATTATTTGTTTTATGTAGAATTTGTTGTTAGATCACACATGAGAATTTTATTTCACTGAATAGTGCTAATAGATAGTAGATGCTTTTCATTTTCAACAAAACGGAGACAAGATTTTGCTCGTAAGAAGTTTTTTTCCCCTTCAAGAAACTTAAAGCTTTAACTCTTATAAAAAATTCTAACAAAACTTTTCTTGAAGAACAAAATTATTAATAGGTAAAAACTTGACCATGAGAAATTCAGAAGGAAGGAGTGAAAGTCAGCTGTGTCTCCTCTGCTGACTGCAGAACAACAAAAATTAGAAAAGTTACCATCCTACTGGTCAGATGTAGTAGTCCCCGTTTGTGCAAAACACCTCTTGGTCGTGGCGATGTGGGGAGGGGCTGTGGTCCAATAGTCCTCACTTCTCAAAGGTTGACACAGAGTCTAACAGTTACCCTCTTAGAACTACTCAGTAGGTAGTGGTTAGAATTCAGTAGGTAGTAGCTCGTTTCCACACCGGGGACCTGCTTTGTTAAATGCTGTGGGTGTGGGGACAAGACCTTGGGTTCAGAAAAAGTTCTGGGAAGAGCCTTGAGGTGGAAACAGCCTCGGTGCGCGGGGGTTTCTCGACAGCTCTCTGGTCTCTCTGACCCCCTAGGTTTTCCCAACCTTCCCGCCGGATTGCCTGGGAAGGCTCTTGGTGTGGTGGCCACTGCGGTTTGCTCCAGCAAAGATAATGGAGGGGCTCGCTATCTAATCTGGACAGCAGCAAGCACAATCCATTAGACCTCAGCTTTTATCCGGGGCGGGGGAGGACGGAGGGAGGGGGCTGGCGTGCTCCACCCGGCCCTGGGAGGCGCAGGTCTGCCCCATAGGTGGCAGGGGGATTAATCAAACAGAGACTTTAGTGCGAAATCAAAACTCACCACTGCGTATTATGATTGTTGATGCCGGTAAATGGTAATTCTACCTATTGTGACTGTTAGGAAGTAGCAGAATGCCTTTGGGATGGAGGGATCTTTTTTTTGTTTTAAGAAGTTCAATGTGCTTTACATTGTCTCATTCAAACTCACCCATGGAGGGGCGCGGTTCGATTCCAACCTTCACCAGTATTCCTTGAGACTAGGGAGACTAAATCCATCCGCCCATTCTTTAATTCATTCATTCAGCAAACATTTACCAAGCTTTCCTCTGCGCTAGGCATTATGCCTTGTACTGACAGGTTAAATTATTTGCCCAAGATGAGGACTAAAGCCGGTGACTGGGGCGGGACGCTAAATCAACTATTTCAGTCCCGCAACTGCTCACTTGTTTGCCCCAAGACACACAAATTGGAGATGTTTGGCATTGGAAGGGCCCCAGGGGTTATCTAGTCCAGCCTTCCATTCAGTGCAGGAGTCCCTCCCCACAATGCCCGGGCCGGGCCCCTACCTGTACTCTCCGCCAGCTCAGGAAACTACAGCTCCCGGGTGGGCTGCCCCTTTGAAAGTGGCCCAGCGAACAGGAAAGAATTTCCCTGGGAGAAAAGCGGCTTAGTCTACCCACGCCTAAACTTGGACTGCTGAGCCCTTCACGCTGCTGTGACTCCCAGGTCTCCGGATTTATGCACCAAGAGTAAGCGTTCCCCTGCCCAAGGGCAACCCATGTCCTCAACCATAACTGGCTGGCCTCCACCCGGGCTGTGCCACGGCTCCCATCAGCTTTGCCCTGGTGATGGAGATCCCTGAGTTGCTCAACACTAAAGCCCTGAAACTTGAAGACGCTGTGGGCCTTAGTCAAGCCAGCCTTCCTCTGTTGCTGTGGTGGGTATTTGCTGCAAGGTGAGAGAAAACACCACAGGCAGTAGCCAAAGAATTGCCAGAGCCTGGATTCTAGATTCTAGTTCCCACACAAACACCTACAGGCTGGGCGACCTTGAGCACGTTATTTCACTTCTATTTCTAGCATAGTCTAAAAATAATGTGCAGGAATGTGCTTCTCAAAAGTTGAAGATAACATCTTTCTCAAAGACAAAATTTCTCCTTATAATCTGTGCTCACAAAAGGCAATTTCTGAACCATAAACTCATTACAAAGAATGCTCTGGAACCTTTTTAGATTTGATGAGATCCTAAATGTACACTGTCCCTGGGTCAGTGTAAGAGTTTAGACTCCGGTGTTAGAATGATGTGATTTGAATTCCATCTCCGCCAATCACTGGTTTTCTTGGTCAAATTACTTCACATTTCTGTGTTTCAGTTTCTTATGTTTTAAAATCCTTATAAACCTTAGAGGACAGACAGACTGCCCTAATCCCTGAGATAATCATATGTTCAGTTGGACACTAATGTTCTCCTTGTTTTTGTTTGGCTTTGTGTGTTTTGCTTCTTTACCTATTACTTCAAAACGCTTCAGTAATTAAATACATCTAATAAGAGGTAGAAATTTACCTGACATATTGATAAATATATTTGTTTATTTAGCTTGTCCAAAGTTGACTGCTGCTGGTGGCTGTGGAAATTCTGAGTGCAACGTTTCTGAAAGGCAATTTGGCAATACACATTCAAACCCCAAAAAGTGGTCATATTCTTTGACCCATTTTTTCTGGTAATAGAAATTTACCCTCAGGGAATAATCAGAGGTTTACAAGATGCTTTACTTAGCAAAATTTATGATTTGACAAGGATGCACCAAACATTATTTATTGAGGTGAATACCAGATAATAACCTAAACTCTAAACAATAAGAGTTTACTTACATAAACTATACTAAATCCATTACATGATCATTAAATTATGTTTTCTTAAGATATTCAATGACATGAAAAGTCTCGATTCTTAAGAAATAAAAAGTAGATTGTGAAACACTTCTATCACAATTGAGAAAGAGAAGAGAGAAGACTAATGTTTCCAATTCTTTCTGCCTAATGTGGCTAAGGATGGATTTGGTTATCCCTGTTATATTTTTCTGTATTTCCAAATGGACTAGACAAACTCGTGTTTATTTGAAAGTAGAATAAAGAAATATTTTGAGAGAGGTGAAGAAGACTGGCCAGATCGAAGACATGTCAGCCTTCATCAGGCTTCCTACAATGTTATGACTATTGCGTTTTCTTTTTCTTTTTTTTTTAAGACGGATTCTGGCTCTGCCACCCAGGCTGGAGTGCAGTGGCAGGATCTCAGCTCACTGCAAGCTCCGCCTCCCGGGTTTACACCATTCTCCTGCCTCAGCCTCTGGAGTAGCTGGGACTACAGGCACCGCCACTTCGCCCGGCTAGTTTTTTGTATTTTTAGTAGAGACGGGGGTTTCACCGTGTTAGCCAGGATGGTCTCGATCTCCTGACCTCGTGATCCGCCCGTCTCGGCCTCCCAAAGTGCTGGGATTACAGTCGTGAGCCACCGCGCCCGGCCGACTGTTGCATTTTCATAGCAAAGCATTTGTTCCAGAGGATTCAGTTTTAGGGTCCCCAAAACTCAGTGGACTCAAAACTCCAAGAACAGCCCTGAACTCCTGATTTCAGGCTAGAGATGTTCACAGTTGGTAGGAGTGACTTTTCCACAAGGAAGAGATTCCCCTCCCCATTTAGAAAATGTTTTCAGGTCCAAATTGTCTCAGAATTTCACTTGCAACCTTGAGTGTTTCTGAAATTGAAAACAATCGTCTACGTTCTTGTAACTTTTCCCTCTTCCACGACTCCCTTTTCTGGCAGGAGGATGTGGTGGGATGTGAGGCCAGGTGCAGGGTGGTGAGGGGGGGCGCTGCAAATAGAAGCTGATTATTCAGACCTCAGGGAGGGAGAAAAGGAGGAGACTTGGTAGGGAGGAAAGTCAGACCTTTGGTGGTGGCCAAGAAGCCAGGTGTTCACAAAGGAAGGCCGTGTGAAGGCAAGAGAGCTAAAGCGAAGGACTGGACTGCAGACCGAATGAATCACAAGACAGCTCTTAACAAATGTCAGGTGCCGGTTTTGAAACTGAAATAGTTTGCGCCTGCAGAGGAACAAGTAACAGATGCCTTCCTCCCTCCTGCTTTACAAGCAGGGCGCGGGATGGGGCTGGGTGAGAGTGGTCACAAAAGGAAGTAGAAATTAGGTTCCACCATAAACTTAGGAGTCCTTCAAAAGACCTTGTACTGGGCCTTTTCTTTTTTTTTAATCTTAATGTAGCACATCCCAGTCAATAGAAGATAAAAGTAACATCAATATAAAGATCAAATTCACTTTTATTAATTAGCAAATAAACATTTAGCAAATAAATTGCATTCTGAATATAGTATGAAATATAAACTTAAAATACCACTTAATAATGGTATTTTCTTTCTCTAAGTCCTACATTTCAAAAAAAATTTGAGGTTGGCCTTTGTTGCTTGGGTGGGTGGGTGGGTGGTTGTTGATAATGGAGTATGAATAGAATTCTTGCAAACCACAGAATTTTCTGAAGACTGGATCCAGCTCCTCCTAAGCTCATCTCTCCCCTTCTTCATCTACAAGGCAAGCAGGGTTCAGACAGGCACCATAGTCATCTTCATGTAATTTTCCAGCCCCCTGCACTGCACAGGCATAGTGGTAGGGACATTCTTGAGGGATGATTCTTGCAGGGTGAGTTCCAGACACCTTTGTTGACTTAATTCTCTACAAACAAAATCCTCAGGCTGGGTGCGGTAGCTCATGCCTCTAATCCCAGAACTTTGGGAGGCCGAGGCGGTCAGATCACGAGGTCAGGAGTTCGAGACCAACCTGACCAACACGGTGAAACGCTGTCTCTACTAAAAATACAAAAATTACTTGGGCATGGTGGTGCACGCCTGTAATCTCAGCTACTCAGGAGGCGGAGGTTGCAGTGAGCCAAGATTGCGCCATTGCACTCCAGCCTGGGCGACAGAGTGAGAATCCGTCTCCAAAAAAAAAAGTCAACCACAGTTGTTTTGTCTGCCCCTTTTCTAGGAAGGGGATCAACTCCTGAACAGTGTTCTTGATGTGGAGAGGACACCTCCCAAAGTAAGGGGTGTGAGAAGCAAGGAGAACACAGCTGGGAGGGAACAGAGTTCCCTTGCTTTTGAAAAATGCTTCATTCTCTGCTAGCTACGCATTCTGGGGTGGGTGGGTCAGTGTGTTGTTGACTGTTTTTCTTATCGCTGTACCATTTAGCATTCCCATAAATGGCTCCTCAGGCACAGGTTTTTTAGACACCCATAGACCAACCCCCCTCCCAGAGAAGTCTCCTAGGTGCTCCATCTTTGTACAATTTTGTAATAATTTCCACCTGTAATCAAAATAGAATGAGAGAGGTCAAGCAATCTTCCTCTTGGCCCTGCTACAAACTGCTGAATCAAACTGCTCTATGCCCTCATCTGTGAGTTGGGGGCAATAAATAATAGTTGTGGTTTATCAAAGTGCTGTCACATATGTCACATTTGGACCTCACAGCAACTCTCTAGGGTAATTGGTGTATTATTAGAGCATTTCCCCCTTTTTATAGATGAGAAAACTGAGACTCAGAGATGTTGTAAAGCCAAAGGTCACAGTACTAATAAGTAACAGAATTAAACTCAAAATGCCTTGCTCTAACTACCAAGTGCTGCCTCCCTCACCCTCCAGAGAAAAGCCAAGAATACAGGAGATTGTCTACATGAGCTGATATATAATGGCTCTGACAAGTTTTATTGGGATCCCTTACTTATCCAAAAATCAAAAAGCAACACAGGTACAAGGCTCCTAGAGCTGATCAAGCCCTGCCCCCATTTCATTTTGAAGGTATGGCCCAATGAGGTGAAGTGATTTGCCAAAGGTCACTCCATGAGTTTGTGAAAAAATGGCCAATGTCATTTTTTAAAATTAGTTAAAATTACCTTCTACCAAGCCCATTTTTATGGCTTATTTTAAGCGGGTTAATAAGTATACCAGGCACAGCTTAAACCCAACTGAGTAAATGCTGACACCAGTTTATAGATTCGGCAGATAAGTAGCAATAAGGAATTATTCATCTCTCATTTATCATCCAACCTCTCCAAGGTGCAAGTTATAAAGTGAAGCAAATAGCAGTTCAAGAGCCCCACACACACATGAGATCAAAACGGTGAAAAAACAAATTGATTTTCAAAGCTATACGTTTATAATGCGTGTATGCCTGAGGTCTCCTGAAATATGAAAAAGAATAATATTTGGGAAAATTTTTTGCATTTCACAAATAGGCACATTTCTTATACAGAGCTGTGTATTTGACCTTCAGACATATTAAATCATTAATTCATTCTTTTGAGTATGTATTCGGTACCTACTCTGTGCAGACCACTGTAGGAGATTATAGAATTATTAAATGATATTCCAGCCATCAAGAAATTTTGAAACCTAATGAGGTGACAAAATAAAGCACACATGTGTGCATGCACATGAATCTCAACCCTATAAATCTTGAATCTTGAATCTCACTTGAATCTCAACCCTATAAATCTTTGTGTGGGGACGTTATATGATGCCCAGAGCCAGTGGGTGTCAGGGGCAGTGTGTGCATGGGGACAGGAGGGAATGTGAAAATTACCTGGTGTGACTAGGGGAGCCACAGCTAGGAACACATTGAGGAGGTGGCCTTGCCTCAACCTTCTCCCCAGTGACATATCTTTATCATGAGAAGAGGGTTAGGAAAACTCAGAGGCAGAAAATAAGACAAAGAATTGATGGCCCCAATTAAGAACCTAATCCCCAAATCCCCTGAAGCACAAACTGTTGGAGGGATGGATGAGGGACCAATGGGGGCAATAGCAGTTATAATATTTGTAATGTCTGCAGAAAATGAATAAAATCAACTGATGATTTATTTGGGAGGTGAGCGCTAATGCATTCTCATGTGTTATTTAGAAAGGTTGGCTTACCTTATATTTTTATTGCTCCCAGTCATCTTCCAGTGGTGGACCTGAGACCCAAAATTCAATGTCAGTAACAAAGCAGCGACAAATCCAAAAAGTGACTTTGCTCTTAGTTGCCCAGACAAGAAGCTGCAAGATGCCTTCTGGAACCTCCCGTGGGTCAATTCACTGTCCCTCCCCAGGGATGAGGCCTGTTTCTTCAGGCCAGTAACCACTTATTTCTGGGCTCTGCATCCATAAAACTGAAGCATTTTCCAGTGTAAAAATAAATGGGAAGACATTTACTCATGGGGTTTACTCAAAATCCTTTACTTGGGATATTGGGAAACTGAGGCTCAGCAAATTCAAATGACTTATACATAGAGTGACCACATAATTTATGTGAAATTACAGGTGAATGTGTATATCACTGATGATTACCCAGAACAGCAGCATGCACAGGGCCTGTTTCAGGCACCCAGGACATTGGATCACCCCCAATAAACAATGAGAATCAGAATAAGGATCCACCCATTATGCCCCACATACACTTGACTACCTTCTTTTCTTTATTTTGAAGGCTGAGTCCACAAGACCATTAGGAAGATATTCAGTCTAGAGATGCAATATGTGCCTGGTGCCCATTTTGACTTGGTTTATCCCCAGTCTAAGTAGGGCATGGAATAACTGTGGCTTTGAATGTCTGTCATCTCCCTTTACCTCATCCTCAAGCCCTCACTCACCCCTACCCTTGACTGGGCCAACGCCCTGTTTCCAGTGCCCTGCAAAGGGCGTGGGCAGCAGCTCTAACCAGGTTGCCTGATTTCTAGGCTCTGCCCCAGAGCCCAGGGCTGCCTTATCTCTGATCTTCTCACCCTAGTGATTGCAACAGGGTAAAGGAAGTTTGGCCTTGAGAGTCAATGTATAGAGGGGAGATATCATTCCTATAGTAGCATGTTGAAATGGAAGAACAGTATGACCAGGGTGCCAGGGAACCTTGCCATGGTTGTGCCGCTAAATAGGTGTGTGACTCTAAAGGGCTCTGTATCTCTTTCTGGGTACTAACGGCCTCTTCTGCAAAATGAGTGAATTGGACCAGAGTCCTTGAAGTCCCTTGCCAACTCCAGGGCTCCACATCAGTGTCAGAGAGAGGCTGTCTTAGGACTGATAAATGGGCCAAAGGTACCTGGGGCCGTAATCACCCCCAGTGGAGGACGAAGGTGCTGATGAGGTACCACGTGGCATCTTCTGCATGTGTTTGCACACAGTGGAAGCGACCATGGCACCCGCGTCTCAGCCACAGCCATGATGCCACATCTTCAGTCACCAAGGATGGGGATTGACACTGTATTAGGACAAAGTGGAAACTCCACTTTTTAAAATTCAATTCAGCAAACTTAAAAAAAAAGTCTACTATAATTAGAAACTGGAAAATACAAAGATATCAAATGTAAGATTTCTGCCTTCAAGGAGATTGAAGTTTTGGGGAAAGAGGTATATACAGAGGCAGACGTGTAGAGAGATTAAACTAAAATACAATATGATAAAGGCTGTAAAAACAGAAGAGGAAAGAGACTGATTCTGGAATAAGGATGGAAGTTAAAAAAAAAAAAAAGCGGGGGGAAGGGGCTGGCCTGCTGTGGTGCCTCTAGCTCAGGCCTGTAATCCCAGCACTTCGGAAGGCTAAGCAAGAAGGCAGTGGGAGGGTCACTCCAGCCAGGAATTCTGGACCAGCTTGGTCAATATAGCGAGACCCCGTCTTTACAAACAAACAAACAAACAAAATAGCCAGGTCTGGTGGTGTGCACCTGTACTCCTCACTACCCCGGAGGCCAAGGTGGGAGGATCGCTTGAGCCCAGGAATTCGAGGTTCCAGTGAACTATGATCGCACTACTGCACTCCAACCTGGGTGAAAGAGAAACACCCTGTCTCTCTCTCTTTAATAAAAAAAAAAAGAAAGAAAGAAAAGAAAAAAAAGGTTATGTAAGAAGATACCCAGCACAGTACCACTGCCTTGCCCAGAGGAGTTTTTGAGTTCTGCAGTCAACCTACTTGAATTTAAGTCTTGGCTCCACCACCTATTAAGTGTGGCAAGTTACTTAATAGTTTGTGCCTTAGTTTCTTCATCTGTAAAACGGAGGAAATAGAGTGATTGTGTGGATAAGTGATTGTGTGGTTAATCAATCCATGCAGTATACTTGGCACTGTGTCTGGCATATAGCAATGCCCAGTGTTACTCAATAAATGTTTGCCTAGTAAATGGATCCCAGTTTTCACCTGCAAACCAAACCTTTTATTTTGCATATTCAAATGGGCCTCCCATTTTTAGTTCCTCACTGAACATATTCGTTATGAATGGCTAAGGTTGAATTCAGACTTAGGGTCCGGTGTTCCCACCCTAAGAGATAAGGCCTCATTCTGTTGCCCAGGCCAGAGTGCTGAGGTGCCATCACTGCTCACTGCAGCCTCGACCTCCCAGGCTCAGGTGATCTTCCCACCTCAGTCACCCTGGTAGCTGGGACTACAGGCATGTGCCACCACACCCCGCTATGTTTTTGTATTTTTATTAGAGATGGGGTTTCTCCATGTTGTCCAGGCTGGATTTCGGAAGCTTAAAGTCACAAAATGTTGGGACAGGAAGGAACCTAGGAGACAGTTTAGTAATCTCTTCATTTTACGGACCGAAAACTAAGGCTTAGAAAGTTAAATGACGTGCCTGTGGGCATGGCACTCCTCTGGGGGCAGTGGTGGAATTAGAACCCAGGAATCCGGACTCCCAGACCAAGGAGCTCCCCCCAGCCTCGACTAGACCCAGATCTTCCAGGCAAAAGCTTCGCTCTACAATGACACTCAGGCCACAGCAACCTGGGGTCCATCCCTCCTCTTTCTATGGCACCCCAAAGAAGAGGCTACCTGTTTCCCAGTTCTTAGGGCACATCTAAGGAAGAATTTAGGACTTTTCCCAGTCCAGGGCTAGCTCTCAACTCATACAGGGAAGAAAAAAAACAAATCAAAAACCACTGCAGACCATAAATGCTCCACGTTGTTTCCCAGTGTTGACTTTCTCCTTTAATTCTCATTCACGGAGACTGCTTCGCAGGGGATCTGTTCATGACCCTCACCTTAGTGTCACTAACAGAGGTGGCCGTGGGGGCCTTTCCGTAGAAAGGGCAGGTGACAGGTGAGGCAGGCAGGAGCTCGGCCCACTTGTTCTCCAGCCTGTCGGCCTCAGGTAACCGCCCAGCAGCCTCGCTCCTCCTTCCCCAAAGGCAAGGGAAGAAAAACGAGGCAATAACCAGAGGGAGGAAGGTGGAACTGGGGGAAACTGAGCGCAGGGGTGGAGAATGAACTAAACTCCGTCACACCTTTTCAAGCACAGCAATGACAGTGTGCGCTGTTATAAAAGAACACTTGCTCCATGAGAACATTCGAAAAGTACAAAAACATTCACGCAAGACCTCGCCGTCTTTATAGGCAGGTGTGTTCACGTTGATTTCTCTACCTGTCTTATCTATCACTGTATAATGCGAATGAACCCTAAGAGAGTATTGACCAGTGTCCTGAATTTTCTCCATCCGTGCACAGCGTGAGTAACTCCCCTGAAACTTTGCTCTTGCCGATCTAGATCGAATCCGATCCTTCCGGCCGCGGCGGCTCCGCCTGGGAGGGCGCGGCCCCTGTGCG
>NW_012115267.1:3880172-3881924 GCF_000951035.1 Colobus angolensis palliatus
GCGCCTGCGGGGCCTCCGCGTGGAATGGGCGGGGCGCGCGTTCAGCCGGGGCTGGGCCTCACACCCTCGCGTGGATCGCAGGCGGCGTTGTTCTACCCGGCCACAAATACGCGGCTTGATTCCATCTCTCAATCCCAGTGTCCGTTAACGACGCTGCGTTCATTTGTTCCTGCAGAGCTAGCTGTGCGGAAGCTTAGAAATGATTCGGCAAGCGGGCGCGGTGGCACGTGTTTGTCATCCCAGCACGTAGGGAGGCCGGGGCGGCGGGATCGCCTGAGCCCAGCAGTTTGAGACCAGCCTGGACAGCGGGCGAAACCCCATCTCTACAAAAAAATAAAATTAGCCAGGCGTGGTGGCGCGTGCCTGTGGTCCTACTGGGGAGGCTGAGGTGAGAGGATCTCCTGAGCCTGGGGAGGTAGACGCTGCAGTGAGCTGAGATCGCACCACTGCACTCCAGCCTGGTGACAGAGCCAGACTCTGTGGAGAAAGAGAGAAAGGGAGAAAGAAGAGAGAGAGAAAGGAGGATTGATTCACCACACACACCCACACCCACACACACACACCCCCCCCCACACACACACACCCCCCACACACACACAGAGAGCGAGCGAGAGACAGAGAGAGAGAAAGGACTGATTCAGCACAACCAGTGCATTTCACAGATAAGGAGACCGAGGGCCAGAGTGGGCGGCTGGTGGGCCTGAGGCCACACCAGGAGGTGGTGATGGAAACTGGACTAGGGCCTGCATCTCTTGTCCTACCGCCACTCCCAGCCCTTGTGCCCTCCAAACGGGCACTCCGCAGGTCCAGGATCAATATGCATGTTTGGCATCGAATGTGTGAAAAGGGTGAAGTCATGGGTTATGGGTGTGGGTGTCAGTGCATGAACAACAGAGTCCGCAGGCATTCTGTCCCCCAACTCAGGCCACACCCTCTGTGTGTGTATGTGTGGTGAGGTCCAGAAAGAGTATTAGGTAAAAGAGAGGGAGAAACACCTCTCCATTAAAAGCAAAGCGTTCCTTCAATTCATTTAGGTCGTCTCCCACCTGCCCTTTTCCCCAAGGAGGCACAGTGGGTCCCCTTCCTGCTGGTGTCTGTGCCAGCATTCACTCCTGCTCCTGTCTGCAGGATGCTTTTGCTCTCTGGTTTGCAGGTAGAAACTTGTGTTCATCCGTGTATCTACAAGTTTGCATGGTGCCTGGCACATAATAAACATTCAATAAATGTTTGCTTTGTGAATGGTAGCTCTTGTGAGGGAATTCGAGCAATTCTGGATCAGAGGGCATGTAGGCTGAAAGAACTCACAAATCAGTTGTTCAGTCTCATTTCATAAGAGGGAGACTGAGGCTCCCAGCATTGTCCTATTGAACCATTGCCTGGTTCACTCAAGGCCTTCCTCCGTAAGGTCAGAGCAGGCATGACCCTCGGGGATCCCTTTCTCTTCTCCCTGCAGAACATTGTCCTGCCACCAGCTCTCATCACTTCTTTCCCTTGCCACCTTTTGGTTCCTCTGCTGCTTAATGAGCAAGCTCTCCGAGGGCGAGGGACAGAGAGGATCACGGAAGCCAAACTGTCTGCTTTGTTCCTAGGAGGAAACACAGTATTTTGTGGGGGATTGTTTTGTTTTTGTTCATGGTATTGTTTTCTTAGTGTTGGTGGTGTTGGATTTTAAATTCAAATTCAAATGATGAAATTAAAATCAATGGCCAGTGGGTGTCTGCTAATCTTAACATCCAGTTTTCTTCCATGATC
>NW_012115267.1:3882269-3895879 GCF_000951035.1 Colobus angolensis palliatus
ACACACACACCCCTCACTTTTACTGAAGAGCAAAGGGAGCAAAGACATCTTGTAGCCCAGGCAGTCAGTGGCTTTGGGCTCTCATGTGATGTCCACTAGACTATAATTGCTGTAAATACAAGCCTAGAGTGTGACTTTGTCTGGCACAGAGCACTTTCATCTGGCCACCTTGTGCTGTAAACACAAGCCCAGAGTGTGACTTTGGCACAGAGCACTTGCATCTGGCTACCTTGTGCTGTAAACACAAGCCCAGAGTGTGACTTTGTCTGGCACAGAGCACTTGCATCTGGCCACCTTGCACCCTGATGGCAGCCCATCTATGTGAACATCATGACCTGCAACTGAGCATGATGGAAATTGACTTAAGAATCAGAGCCAGTGGCCGGGCACGGTGGCTCATGCCTGTAATCCCAGCATTTTGGGAGGCCGAGACTGGTGGATCACCTAAGGTTGGGAGTTCGAAACCAGCCTGACCAACATAGAGAAACCCCATCTCTACTAAACATGCAAAAATTAGCCGGGCATGGTGTCACATGCCTGTAATCCCAACAACTTGGGAGGCTGAGGCAGAAGAATCGCTTGAACCTGGGAGGCAGAGGTTGCGGTGAGCCAAGCTCGCGCCATTGCACTCCAGCCTGGGCACCAAGAGCGAAACTCCATCTCAAAAAAAAAAAAAAAAAAAAAATCAGAGCCAGAATAATGGGTTCTGCAGAATGATATCGTCTTGTACAGAAAAGACCACATTTCATTGACTGCTTTTCCCTTAGTCCATTCAGAAATACAGTCCTACTCTCAAGGGGCTGAAGTGTTTCTCCTTCAAGGCCAGTCCTTGGCTTACCCTTGCCTCAGGGGACCAGCTGGACCAAACTCAGTTTCCAAGGACCGACTGCTTCTCTCTGCTTCCCATCACCGTCTTCCAGGCAGCCATCAGATTGTTGAAAGGGACTTAGCAATCCCTGAGCTTCTGCTGTTTGGCTTCAAGACCTTCAGGATGTGAGAGGAGGATAACCCTCACTCTGACGTCACCCTTCCAGCAGCCTGCCCAAAAACCTGAGTGCACCGTTGCTCATGTGTTTGTGCCATACATGCTCAAGATAGGCACTGGAACTGTACCCAGGATGGACCACTGTGGCCATTCCTGTGGACCAAGGATGAGCAATAGGGAGGACCAACCTTGAAAAATGATCCTTTAAAAAGAAATGCAAGGTTTTCTTTTGTCTATAAATCACTCTTCTAGCATATTTTAGGTGGGAGTCAAAAGTGTACCAGGGATGTGGAGTCGCACTAAAGACAGGATGGGGCTAGAGAGAATGGGAGCTGAAGAGTCTTATCCTGCCCCACCTGTGCTCTTTTTCCTGCCTTTTTCAAAGCCAGATTTATTGAAGTGTAACTTATATAAGTAAATTCACTCCTTTTAGTGTGCAGTTTTCTGAGTCTTGACAAACACACAAATCGTGTGACCACCATCACAAGATATGAGAATAGTCCCAGCGCCCCTCCAAATTTCTTCCTCCCCTCTCTGTAGTCAACTCTTTCCCCTCCCCAGCCCCTGGCAACAACCTCTGATCTGTTTTCAGCCCCTATTGTTCCGTTTTCTTCAGAATGTCATAGAAAATGGATTTTGTCTATAATCTTTTGAATGTTCTTTCGCTTAGCTGAATGCATTCGAGATTCATTAGTGGTGTTGGGTGTTTGTTGTTCATTCCTTTTTGTTACTGAGTAGTATTCCATTGTATGGATGTACCTCGGTTTACCTATTCCCCCGCTTAAGGATCATTTGGGTGGTTTCCCGTTTGGGGCAATTATGAATAATTGTAGGTTTTGAAATTGAAAGCTGTAGGTTTTGAAGATATCAACAATACTATTTTATAGTTTAAAACACAACTTACATTTAGCTCTTCTTGTCCTGAAGCTCATTGCAAATAGTATATCTGCTGGGGCATGTTCAAAAACTAGGGTGGGGATGTCACAGTCCCTGACAAAAGGTGGTGTATGGAGGGGGTGTGTGCATCTCCATTCGATGTATGGAAAGAGAGAGATGAATTCAGAGTTTGGGAAGTGCAGTAAAGACAAAGTGCTCACAGGGTGATTGAGAAACTGAGGTGGCAAGTAAGTCTTTTATTTACTCTACCTGTTCTGAGCCCACCAGCCCCTGAGCCCAAGAGTGTGGGCCCTTGGAACTGCGCATCTGCAGAGACTTCCTAGGGGAGGGGTGGCGTTTGCCCCTCACTGGGGGAGGCCCCCTGGGGAGATGGTGTGAAATAGGGGAGGGAGGAGGAGATGAAGTCGGGATAGCTCCGCACCTTCCTGAGTGACATCCTGCCAGTTCCCTCCACCTAGGTGCGGAGAGCTCCGTTTCACTGCGCCCCTTTGCACTTTGGATTTTCTCTCTTCTCTTCCTTGCCCTTTGGCAATTTGCTGTTCATGAGCCCCTCTGCTGCAGACCAGGGGGCAGTCCCAGAAGTCCCCCTTTAACCGGAGAGCCCCTGTCCTTCTGTCAAACACACGCACACGCACAAGACTAACGAGGGGGATGACTGGAAACCAGCCGCAAAGAAATGGAGTGGGAGGTTCTTCTTTAAAATCCACTCCGTTAAGAACACAGTGAACACCCTTTGACAGAAGAAGGACTATCTAGCTATTCCAAGCTCCGTGCCTCCCCTTTCTTGAGACTGTTGTTACAAGAAACCAATAATTCCTAACAATAGGAACCTCCCAGCTCGGGAAGCGGTGTTTGGAGGGGAGTAGCGCTCTCGGTGGGCACCTGCTGCCATTGGGGTGGGAGGAGTGGTCGCGGAGGCCACTTTCCCGTCCACCGCCAGGGAAGCCCGGCCTGTCTGAAGGGGTCCTCGCCTGCGCCGAGGACGGCCGGGCCTCCGGTCCCAGCACAGCCCCCCTTTCAGAGGACCCCGGGTCTCTGCGCCTGCGGACCAGAGGCTGTTTTCGCACTTGGGCTTCGCGCTTCCTTGACACTTTCCTGTCTCTGCTCGCCGCGCCAGGTCGCGGCGCCTGCCTGGGCGTCTTCCCCAACTCCGGGTCACCTCGGGGCGAGGGCAAGGGTGCCGGGCCGGTGGGGTGTTCCGGCCACCACGGGGCGGGGGAGGGGGCGGCCTTTGCGGAAACGGGCCGAGCTGGCTCAGGGAATGCCAGATATCTGGGGGATCCACCAGCCCCTCGTGTGCGCGTGGAGGTCTTGGGCCTGGCGGCGCTCCAGCCGCGGTTGTCCACACCGTCACCACTGTCCTCCCTGGGAGCTGGGCAAGGGGAGCCCTGGACTCTGGGCTGACCTCGTCCCAGTCGGGTTCTCTCTCCTCCCACCCAGGCCCGGCCGCTTTCTGACGTCCTTCCTCTCCCAGGAGGTCCTGGCCTGTCTCCCTCTCCAAGTCTCTTGACTCCCAGCTGGCCTTACTTCCCAGAGTCTGTGGTCTCTCTCCTTTCTCTGTCTCTGCTCTCTCTGCCGGTCCATTCCCTGCTTTGGTTTTTCCATAATATTTCATCATTCAACACTCTGTATTTGACTTATTTATTGTCCGTTTTTCTCTTACAGCATGTAAGTTCCTTAGGATAGAATTCTTCTCTATTTTGTTCCATGCTGAGTACTCATGCCTGTAGTGTTCCTGGCACAGAGTAAGTGCTCAGTCAATGTGAAATGAATGAGTGGGTGAGTGAGTGGATGCATGAGTGGATGAATCGCCATCTCTCCCTCTCCGCTACCGGCCAGTCGTTTCTCTCTGTCCTGGTCTCTGCCTGTCTTCCTCTGTCTCTCCCGCTTTTCTCTCCCTCCTCTTGCTTCTCCTCCTCCACTCCTCACCCTGCATTTTTCCTCTGTCCTGCTGACTTGGTCCCTCCATCCTTCCAGGATTTATGGGTTGTGCTCCCTATGCCTCAGAAAGGGTGCACCTGGCTCCTGGTCAGCCTTCATCCCTGGAGCCCTGAGGCCTCCCTCGCCAGTCTAACAGCCTAAGCATCTAGCCAGGTTCCCAGCTCAATTTCCCAAATCCTGGCTGCACACAGGGAAGTCCCTTCTTCCTGCAGTCCCCAGGACATGGGGACCCTGAGGTGTTCTTAGGAGCAGCCTAGATTTGAGCTGGCGGTTTGTGGGAGGTAGCAGCTCCACTGGCAGATGAAGCCACCCGGGGGATTTGTGCCACCCAGGGTGGGCCACTCCTTCCACATCTGGTCAGTGTTCTACTCTGAGAAATGGCAGTCCTGCCCATCAGTGCACCAGGTCCCTTGAGGGGAATGTTTCATTCTCCATCTCCCAGCAACTTTGATGGATGCTATTGGCAGCCCTTTTTAAAATTTTAATCATTCACCCAACACTTATTGACCACCTACTGTAATCCTTGCTTTGGGCAGACCAGGATTTTGGTCACTGCCTTCACAGAGCATACCTTTTGGGGTGTGTAGAGGGGAGGTGAGTGGTGCATGTGTGTGGACAGCCAACCCCATATAAATTACTTCATGACTTCAGGAGGCATGGACAGATGAATAAAGTGCAAGATCATTTTACTAGTCCAAGGATGTTAACCGTGCTCTTGCTCTGGGCTCAGCACAAACAGCACTGTGACTTCGAAAGTCTCTCACTGGGGGGTAGCGAGGCCCCACATGTGAAAGAATTGGGGCCTGTGTCACCAAGAGAGATCCCAGAGGAGGCAATCCCCGAAGGAAAGGGCCCCTTACAGACTCAAAGAACCTGCAGTCTGGGAACCAGACTCCCTATGGTCTGGGTGGTGGGTGGCCTGGGCAGTAGGCGTTAGCAGCTCTTTCAGGCTGCTGTTTTCTCCAGGTCCTTGGATGGGGAGGGAGAGAGGGAACCAAGTTGGCAGCAAGAGAGGCAGCATACATGGTGGCACCCACGTGGCCACTACGCCTCCAGCGCTGGTGCTTCCCAACCTAGTGGGGCCCCTGCCTGGACTTGCCTGCACTGGACTGGGCTTCAGTCCTAGCCTCAGCTATGCTGGACCTGAAGAGGCCCTTCCTATTCAAAACGGCTATGGTGTCCATCCCAAACTCAGCAAAAATGTTCGGAGATTCCTTTTCACTTTTCCCCCTCTTCCTGTGGGCTCTTAGATTATGAGATATAAACTGTTTAAAACATCGATTTTATTTTTTAAATGTTAAACATGCTCATTAAAGGAAACTTAGAAAAATTTTTTAAAGACAGTTTTTAAAAATAGGTTTTCGTGGTAGAAAGTCGATATTTAATAGAATGGGGGAAAAAAAGAACTAAGATTCAGGAATCCAGGTTCTAGATCTGCAGTTTCGCCCTTGCTTTGCCACCTCACACAAGTACCTTAACCTTTCTGAACCTCCATGTGCTGGTTTGTAAGGTGAGGGTGATAACACCGTTTCTCCCTCCCTCTTGCTAATGATATTGTTGTTCCCTAGAGAAAAATGAGATTTGAAAGTGTTCTGTAATCTGGAAGTGACTATAAAATATGAGGGGGTGTGCCACAAACTCTGGTCCTCAGGGCTGGAAGCACCAGGAAGCACTTGCGGAGGTCTACGAGGGAGAACATGTATTCGCTTTGCAACCCAGAGTAGTAATTTCGAAAGCAAGACCATTAACGAGAGTTGCTGCTTCCTCTCCTCTCGTCTGTAACAGGCTGCAGAGCACGGTTCCGGGGGAACAGGGCGGGGCCTCTACGTCCACTCGTATCCCCAAGAATTCTGAGTGTCCGAGGCACGGACCATAGGAAGTGAAGGAAGGTAGGTCGACGTGGCCTTGCAGCTGAATTCGTTCTCCATTTTTCCTTTAGCAGGGATGCATCCTGCTCCGCACCGTGGTTCTCCGCGCTGCACCCACGGGGGCTTGTGCAGGGCACGGCGGGCAGCGCCGGTGAGGACCGAGCGCTGCGCAGGGAAAGAGAATCGCAGACCGGCGCCCAGGCCCAATGGGGGAATCCGAGGGCCGTGTGGGGGCAGGACTTGGCATTCGTTTTGCGCGGGTCACCTTGAATGTCTGTCCGCAACCCTCGCGACCTGCCGCAGAGGTGCGTCCAGATCTTGGAGGAATTCGTTCCATAGAAGGAGGGTTGATTTTCTCTGGGGTTTCTTGTTTTCCATTATAAGACTCTGACAACCTTGGTGGCGCCAATTTTTTTTCAGACGTTGCTTTTGTTCCGGGTGTAGCGGCCAAGATCATGGTCCCTGGCGTTGCACTTGGTTTAAAGCAAACTCGGACACGTCCCACCAAAAACTCACAGGAACTCGGCACTGGGAAACCATCAGTGGTTTCACTGTGAATTCCAGCATCCCCCGTTTATTTTTATTTTTTGTTGGAACCAGTGTTTAAATTCCTCTGTACACAATGCGCAGCCTACAATTTGCCTCTTCTAGGGTATGGACCAGCTCAAGTCCCAGGAGCCTTAATGAAACAGGGCAAAGCAATTTATTCTTACTTTGGAGATATTTTTTAAAAGAGTACAGTACACCTAAGTAATTTTTATTTATCTAAAATCTGACGACCTGACACTGGGTCATTAGACCCAGGCTCTTAGAAAAAAAAAAAAAAGAGTCAAAAGACGTTCACAGTGTTAAATTCTCCTCCTAGATTATGGGAAAGGAAACCCGAGAGAGGACTTGAATGGGGATTGGGCCGCTCTACCCAGGCCAGCCCAGGCATATCTTCCTTAAAAATAGCCAAGAGGCCGGACCTCAGAGCACCCACCCGCTGCCCCCCTTCCCAGCGGCCTCTGGAGCGAGAGAGAAGCCTGGGAACCTAGAGAGGCGCCGATAAACCTCCTCCAGCCGGCGGCCCAGCGAGGCCTTGAAATGCTCCCGGCTCCTGGCAACGCGCAGCCAACCTGCAGGCTCCCGCCTGGCCCAAGGGAGGGAGGGGGCGAGCGAAGGCGGAAAGGAGGGAAAAGGAAACACCCCCCAAAAAGCAGCCCGTTTGCCAACCACTCCTGGTTTGTCCTTGAGCTGAGTGAGGCCTTGGGGAGAAAGTTGGGGCGCTGGACCTAGAGGAAAAAGCCACAAAAACATAATTTTCTCTGTCCCAGGCGCCTTCCAGAGACAGCGAATATTCCTGGGTCAGGGGATCCCGGGTTTCAGTCCACTAGGAGCGCCAGCGGAAGGTGTGGGTAAAGGACCGGGGTGGTGGGGGGTGGTAGGAGGTGGTAGGGGGGGGGCCAGAGCTGGCAGAAAGTGGCGGCTCAGGGAATCTGGGGTTCCTAGCAAGCAAGCACCCAGCAAAAGCAAGCGATCCCACCCAGGGGTGTGGCAGCGGCCATCCACAGCACAGCCTGTTACAGCCCCACCAGTGTACAGAGCAGGGGATTGAAGCTTAGGGAGGATGGGGAAGGCGAGGGTGAAGGATCGCCGCAAGGCACTGCACCTCCCGCTGCGGCCCATCCCGCACTACTGAGAGAAGCCGACGTAGGAGAGCAGCCTGTGTCTTTGGCTGTGGGGAGAACGCTCAGATGGCACCCCGCCAGACACTAAGCCCCAAGCCCCTGGCTTGTTGCTAAGAAAATTCACTGCCTGGTCCAGACTCAGCCCTTTTTGCCCTTTGAGGGTCGCGCGTGGGAGGCAGCTCTGAGACCCCACCCAGCGCTGGAGCCACAGATTTCCTCGGAGAAAAGAGAGGCCGGGGCACCTTCCCGCTCGCCCAAGCCCAGAATTTCCACTCTCCAGAAAGGCCTTGCAGGCCCCTGCCGCGGGCCTTGGCTTCGCGCCTCTCTCGCTCACCCCCGCGAGGATGATTGCCGGTTTCAAACCGTGAGCAGGGAGTCTGCTTCCTTCTCCGCTGCGTCCGAAGGATCGCAGATGGGGAGCGTGCTCCCGAGATCGCTTTTCCCCAGCGCCGGCCTCCGAGATCCCCAGGACCCCTTCAGCCTTAAGTTCCCACGTCTCCGGTCCATGGCGCCAATTCTGCTAAGGAGCAGGCTAGGAGTTGGGGGAAGTCGGAGAAGAAATCCTAAGTGTGCGCCCCCAGCCTCCGAGGTACAGGTCGGCCGGGGTCTGAAGGAGGCTGCAGTGCGTCCAGCCTGTGCGCAGGCCTTTCGCCGCTCGTCGCCCCACGCAGCCTCTGTTTGGGCCCCCGTGAACCTCCGCACCTCTCATTCAGGGAAGAGAATTCCCCGCGCAGCCGCGCTCGTTTCTTCCTCTGGGATTTTCCTGAGAATCCCCAGGAGTTGGCCACGATCCCATGGGGGGTTTCCTTCTACCCAGCCCCGCGTCCTGGCCTCGTCCTTAACACCTGTGTTGCCTTCACTCACGCTGGGAATCCACGACCGGTTTCCTACTGCCGAAGCGGGTGGCGTCCCCAGCCTGCTTTCGGAGCAGCACGGGTTTCGTGCAGGGTGATATCCCGACCCCTTCCCCCATCCCTTTAATCTGGTTTGAGAAGCCTGTGCTGGGGAAAAAAACGCGGCCTTAAAAAAAAAAAAAAAAAAAAGTTTAACCGAAAGCGTGAGAGCCACCCGCCGGCTGTTATCTGGGGCTGAAGGCTGCGGTAATCGATGGGTTATTTTTACGCGGTAATAGGGCCCTGTGATTGCTCTATTAACCTTTAGACCTGTCTGAGGGACTCTCCGGCTCGCAGCCCCGCTGCGCTGGGGCCTCCAGGCCCTGACGCCGACTCCCAACTCAGGCCTGACACATTCCCCTCCCCCATTCCCTGGAAGAGCCCCCTCCACGGAGAAGCTCCCCTGGACCGCCGGGCTCCCCAGTCCTTGCCACATCCCTTGGATTGGTGCGGCGGCCGCCGCAGGCTGCAGAAAAAACGGGGAATGATTAGAAGAGAGGAGGCAACGGGAGATGGGAAGCGCCGCCAGGAAGGGATGCAGACTTTGCTTAAATACATAAAATTGAGGGTGAGGCCTGGGCTCCCGACCGTCTCCCTGTGCTTTTGGGAAGGTAAAAGGGAGGCTTCGGTCTCTACGCTCTGATTTTAGGAGGCAGTCTGGGTGTCTCCTGAACCTCCCCGGAATCCGGGCAGGATACCCCTGCCCAGAAACTAGCATCCAGCCGGGCACTCCGGGTGCCCCAGTGCCCCACGCAAGATCGGGAGTCGAGCCCAAGAGGTCACCTTCTTCTCTCCTGGCCCCGCCCCTCGCCCACCACCGCGGGATGAGGACCACGGGAAGGGGGGCGGGGAGGGAGAAAGGAAACTCATTAATAAAGCCGACCCTGGGCACCACAGCGAACCCAATCGACCTCCGGCTGGGCTGCGGGCGATTCCCCGCGCCCCGCCTGTAGCACTTGGGCGTTTTCCGCGGAGACCCCAGAGCCTGGACTTTGCCTGCTGGAGGAGCTTTCCGCACAGCCCCGCTGCCGGAGGTGTAGCCGGGGCCGCGCACCCCCGCCCCGCCCTTGCACGTGACTCCCACAGGCCAGTCAGCGCCCGCGGGCCGAGTCGCAGGGCCAGGGACCCGAGCCGCGAGCAGGGGACTCGGAGGCGACCGGCGCAGGGGCCGCGAGAGGCTTCGTCGCCGCTCCAGCTCCGGGGGCGCCCAGGGGAGCGCGCGCGGAACCTCCAGGCCCAGCAGGTAGGGCTTTTCTCTTCCCTTTCTTTGCTCCTTCCCGCGGTCCCCCAAACTCGGAGCTTCTCCGCCCTTGCTCGTCTGGAGATAGAGAGGCAGCCAGTGGGAGGAAAAGAGACCTGCGCTCCTCCCTTCCCCGAAACTGGCCAACCCCGCTCTGCTTTTGACTTTGCCTTAGCAACATCTTTAAGTCAAAGCAAGACTTGGGGGGCAAAACAGAGAAATATTGGAAGCGCTTTTGGATTCTTTCCGTGTGAACGTGAACGCTTTCAATCCCTGCCCCCGTGTGCACATTCTTCAGCCCTTGTTTGCACATCGCGGGCCGGCCTGGGGGGTCATGGTGGCTGTGTGAAGTTACCGGGACTGAGCACCCGAGACAGGCCGCACGGCAGCTCGCACACGGAGGGAAGTAGACGGAGGCGTGTCGCCCACCAGCGACTCCGGGGACGCAGGGTGGCGGCGCCAGGCAGCGCCGCTGGGCCTCAGGGGCCCCCGGGAGACGCTCCGAGGTGCGGGAAGGCTGTGAGTGGCGGAACTGTTCCTGCCCTTTCTGGCCAGCCTCCTCGCCCTCGGGGCTGGGGTCCAGGGACTGAATGTTCCTCTGCAAGCTCACCACCCCACCTACCCGCGCTGCTCCTGCCTGAAACTGGCCGAGGGCCCGAGCCCGGACCGGAGCCGTGACTTCCCTCCGCCGGCCACGGCGCTGCCAGGATCCGCCGGGTTATGTCGCTTGGCTTTGGGCTCAGGGGTCACCGTGGGCAGAGGGGAGTGCCGGGGTGGCGGACTGCACCAGGTGGAGGAAAGGAGGGGCCTTTTGGTTGAGGAGAGAGCGCGGTGGGGGGCCCGCGGCCGATGGAAGCCCTGGGGTAGTGCCGCCCGCACCGCGGAGTTTGGGGAAGCCCCTCGGGGAAAGTGTTTCCTGTATTCCCAGAAAAGGAAGACAACCGAGAGCAGGTTTCAGGCTTTTTAAGAAAGCCTGGGGTGAGGAGGTGGTGCTCCGCACATTTCTGTGTCTCCTTCCCGGCTGCGGCCGACTTGGTTGTGCCGGCTAGCGTGTGCCCGTCCTCCTTGCTGCAGGCCGAGAGCGGAGGCGTAAGCCCAGGCCAGCGAGCAGTGTCCTGTAAAGGGACGGGTACATCTGGGCGCTTGCAATTCTCCCATTCTCAAAACCGATCGGAAGAGGGCTGTTGGTTGATTCTTGAAAGGAGAGAGCATTTCCTGTTGGCCTGCGAATTTGGGGTGAACTGGGACAAGTGAGCAGAAGGAGAGCAAAAACTCCCCGATTCTGGCAGCCTCAGGAGCTGCTGGGCTTTCTCCACCAAGTGCAGGATCCAGGTTCAATTTCAGCAACTAGCCAGAGGCGTTTTCAAAAAGTAACTAATTTCTTGTCTTTCCAGAAAGTTATAGAGGGATATTTTCTCCACCTTCTTTTGTTGTAGTAATTCAACCCAGGCAATGTATCAGCCATTTGAAAAGGCAGAGAATGTGATAAAGACAAATATTAGATTTATGACATTTTTTGCATCTACATTTTAAAGTCTGCAAGTTGCTACCTGTGTGTATACTGGAAGTTGGATTATAAAATTCTGAATCTCCTTTCTTTGCCAACGTTATGAGAGAAAAAATATTACATTATCTTGAAGAACTGCAGGAGTTGAGTATTCCAGAAAATGCAATAAAATAGGTCAGCTACTTGATTTAAAAGTCAAATACTGGATCTTTTATTAAGGTAAACTCATAATTCTTTAACTTTATTTTCAAAGGGAAAAGTTAGTGACCTCAGGTCAATTTTTTATCTGTTCTCTAACCAAACTTGCTGGAATGAACTATTTGCCAAACCAATAGTTTATTGCATATTTTGAAAGCAAATAAGCTTTTAGGAGTTATCTTGTGACTATATAATACAATACAGTACTATTAATTCCATTATGATTACTAGTGATGTTGCAAAAAAGGTGAAAAGCATTATGTGGTGTGTATTAAAGATTCCATTTCCAGATTTTACAGTAATAAAGATGATCATTTATTATAGTACATACATCTGAGGTACTTTCTTGTGTTACGTTAGAAATCTGTAGCAATAGTCAACTGTGTTTTAGAACTTTCTTTTTGCCCGTTAGGACAGTTTTATAAAAATCTGTTATAAGTGTTTTACAAATATTAATTTATAACCCTCACTCCTAAGCTTCACGATGACTCTACAAAATAGGTGCCTTTAATATTTGCATTTTGCAGATGAGGAAACTGAGGCACAGAGAGGCTAAGTAATTTGTCTAAGGGTATTTATTCCGTAAGTGTCAGAGCCTGGATTCAGTATATAGTGAATATTCTTGTAAATCTACTATTGAAACAAAAAAGAAATGTTTGTCAGGAGTAGTTGCCTTTTCTTAAAGAGAGAAATGGAGTGTGCTGGACAGCTTCAAGCCCCTGGAGCCCTGCTGATCCCATCCCCTTCCCCCACCCTTTCTGATTGTACTTTGATCTTCCACAAGTTTCAAAACTTTCCAGTGCTTCAGTTCCCTCTTGTAAAATGAGGAGAGACACCTGTACAATGAGTAGAGTTGTAGAGAAAAAGACCTGGAGGTAATTCAGACAGCAGGTAATTCAGAAAGTGGAGCTCTTGTTTTATCAGAAAAATTGCCTGATAGCAAAACGCAGGATGCTGGGAAGTATATAATCAAGTTCCACAAACTGCTCTTTCCCCAAGCTTCCACCTTGGTGTTAGGATTCTGCTTATGGGTGGACTTATGATTCTATATGAAGAACACATTCAGTGAATTAGAATGGTCCAGTGGGTTATTCTGTAGAGCGACATTGTACATTCTTCTCACGTTTCTGGTTCTGATACACAATTTGCAAAACGACTAAATTATAACTATTTGCAAGAAACCTGTAACTTGTCCGATTTGACGTCCATATGGTGTAGTGTGTGGATGAGGGTTTCACAGCCCTCTTCATGAGGCTTAGCAGACACCGTTGTTGATTTATGAACATTTGGACTCTACTTCTGTTTTGTTTTTGTTTTTGTTTTTTTTAATTACAAACAAAACTTTGTTAGGTTGTTGTTTTGTATAGTTTGTCCTTGTGCCCCCAAGGACAATCTAAAGTTCTTTCTAGGTCAGTAATGCTTTGAAAGAGAAAGGGGAACGGAGGAGATGAGAGATTTCTTGGGTCCCAGGCACTCTGCATGAACCCCAAACTTTTGGGCTTACACTTACAAAAATATGCTCTCAGAATAAGGTAACATTAAAGTCCCTCCTGACAAGCAATACAAAAATAATTGACCAAGATCACAACCAATAACTGCACGCCCAAGACCCGGGAAGCCCCTGGTCCCCGGGCGCCTCTCCCCAGACTTGCCTGGGCCGCCTGACCCAACGCCTGGACAAAACAAAGGCCCCTGCTTCCCGGCACCGCGCGGCCTCCGGAGCTGCACCCCCAAACCCCCGTGGCGACTTCGATTGCAGCGTGGAAGAAACAACCACGCAAGTGGAGAGTGGGTTCTGAAAGCTCTGGGATGAACCGCCCTCTCTCTTTTTCTTGTTCCTCCTTTAGGAACCCGGCTGCAGCGAGGAGGAAGGAGCCAGCCTGGCCCTCTGCCTTGGAGCCAGCCTAGCAGCTTCTGCGCCCGTGGCCGCAGGTGTCCTGGAGGCCTCTCGGCGTGACGAGTGGGGGACCCGAAGGCCCGTGCGCCACCTCCAGGCTTGGACGCTGCCCTCCATCTTCTGCCCCCAATAGGTGCTCCCGGCCTCCAGGCCCTGGGGTGAATTCAGCTGCTCCTGCATCACCTTCCGGAACCACCAAAAATTCAGATTGGGATTTTCCGGAGTAAACAAGAACCTAGAGTCTTTTGCTCAATGCTGGATTTAATACGTATATATTTTTAAGCGATTTGGTTTTTTCCCCTTTGATTTTTGATCTTCGTGACAGTTCCTCCCACGCATATTATTGTTGTTGCCGTCGTTTTTTCTCCCCGCGTGGCTCCTTGACCTGCGGGGGAGAAGGAGGACCCCGAAGCCGGGAGCTCTCAGGGGCGATGTACCAGAGCCTGGCCATGGCCGCCAACCACGGGCCGCCCCCCGGTGCCTACGAGGCGGGCGGCCCCGGCGCCTTCATGCA
>NW_012115267.1:3896469-3897865 GCF_000951035.1 Colobus angolensis palliatus
TGCACAGCCTACCCGGCCGGGCCAACCCCGCGGCCCGGCACCCCAATCTCGGTGAGTAGGAGCGCGAGGGCTGGGGCGCGTGGGAGCCGGGGCAGCGGCCGTCTGGAGCCCGTTCTAGGGCCTGTCGTTTTTCCACGAACGCCTTCGTTGGGCTGGGGACGGTGCGTGACCACCTCGAGTTTCCAGGGAAGGCAGAAGCCAGTGCGGGGCTGGCGGCATCACGGCCCCAGGAGATCGGCTTCTGTGCAGTGGGCCGGACCTGCCCGCCGGGGCCTCTTCTGAGACGGCGGCCGGGTCGGAGTGGGCCTTCCCGCCATCCCGGACCTCGGCCGTGGCCACGCCGCGCTGTGGGTGACGCGGGAGGACAGCGGGCTCCCTGGAGAGCCGGGGGCAGCCGCCTGAGATCCCCTCGTGGACGGTGCTGTCGCTGGCTGGGTTTCTGCGCCCACTTCCTCCCCACCCGCCCTCGGGCCTCCGCAGGGAACTGATGACAACGGTCTGGACCTTAGACCTTCTGGGCCATTTGGCGGCCCAGCTGGAGGAGCCCTCGGGGTGGCTGATGATTTTCCTGTCGGGGGTCTCACACCGAGAACAAAGGAGGGATGGACGAAGGAGACGCCGGGGAGATGCGCGGAACCGGAGCGGGCACCTTGAGGGTGGCACCGGCCCGGCGCGTGGGAGCATCATGCCGGCGGCCGGGGGGGAACACGGGGACCCCAGACGGGCTTGTTGATGACACCCGAGTTAAATGGAGACTTTGCAGTCGCTTGCACGCGTGGAGCCTTCTCTTCTCGCGTGGGCGAGGGTTGGAAATAACCATTGTGGTAGGTTCTATACAGTGTTTGCATCGGATGTCAGACGGGGAGGGACGGCAAACGTGTCTCAACGTCCACCGATTCACACATAATCCCGGGGCAGCGGGATCTGAGAAGGGGCACGGGCTGGGGAAGAAAGGGAAGTGGCAATCCCTAGTTCAAAATGCAAACGACCTCTGGAATTTCGGAAGACACGGAGGAGGGAGTTTGAAGGGAGCCCACCCTGTGGGGGAGGGGAAGCCCGGACTTGAGAAGCAAAGCTCGCGTTTATTGACCACCTACTAAGTGCTAAATCCTTCTGCATTTGTTCTCACTTTGAAGAGGAAAGGTTGCCCCTGCCAGGTTTCCAGTCTTGGGCTGGCTCCGATAAAGGCCCCGGCTTTGAAGCGCTTTTAAATTGTTCTCTGGCTCTGGGTGGCCAGGGAAGGTCCCCCGGGGTGCAGCCGAATACACATCGCCGGCAAACTGATTCACCCTGGAAGTGGCGCCGAGGCCCGGTCTGTGGCTCTTGGCGTTCCCCTCCCCCTCATCCCTCTTGGGGGAGCCAGACGGCCGCCCCCCGGGGAGGAGGGGCCCGGCCG
>NW_012115267.1:3898677-3945322 GCF_000951035.1 Colobus angolensis palliatus
AAAAAAAACCTGAAATACCATGTGAGTGTGCACACAGGGTTCAGATTTTAAAACGTCAGGCATGCCATGTGTCATGCCATGTAGAGGCTGCTGCTGAAGTGAAGTTTCCCAAATTCCTGTGTCAGCAAATGTCAAGCTGACTTCCCTGAGCGTCTCTGTGCCAAGAACTGCCACCTGCCTTCTCTGGGCTCTTCCCGGATAGCTTATGAAGTCCACAGCCTTTGAGTCTGGCCTAGAGGGTGGATTTTCTCTTCCGCACGCAGTCAAGTGTGTTAGGAGAGGTGTAACTCTCTGTGAGGGAACACAGGGCATGTTGAACTTGTTGGCATTCTTAGCTTCGGCGTGTTCTGCAGGTGGCACTTACATAAAAGCAACTGAAGTTAAAAGCAATGCATGTGGTCAGGCGCGGAGGCTCATGCCTGTAATCCCAGCACTTTGGGAGGCTGAGGGGGGAAGATCATTTGAGGCCAAGAGTTTGAGGTGAGCCTGGGCAACATAGTGAGACCCCATCCCTACAAAACATTTTTAAAAATTAGTCAGGCATGGGGTTGGGTGCCTGTAGTCCCAGCTTCGGAAGCTGAGGTAGGAGGATCACATGAGCCTGAGGCCACTGCACTCCAGCCTGGGTGACAGTGAGACCTGTCTCAAAAAAAAAGAGCCAGTGCATGGGAATGTGCTTTTTATATGTTCTTCCCATCACTTGGGCTCTCCTAGCTGCCTGGCAGCTTTAGTGAGGACCAGCATCACATACTAGCTGAGCCTGAGTGATGGAGGGAAGATGAGAATCGACCCCAGCGTTCTGAGGAGTTGCCACTGAGCCCTAAGATGGCCAGACAGTGCGGTGGGAGGAGCACAGGGTTTTAAAGTTGGGCAAACCTAGATTCAGTTCCAGGAGCCTCGTGTCATCTTGGGTAAGTTACTTACCTCTCTCGGTCTCACCTCTTTTTCTGTAAAATGGGATCATCGTAACTTTTTTTAGTATTGCCTTAAATTAGAAAAATAAGGTAATACTTGTGAAGAATTTGGCTTTGGCCCTTCATAAATGATGGTTATTTTATTGAATAGCCACTCACTATCATGTGACGTTACTAATTTTGCTGGTGTGCCCAGGACTGAGGGTTTTCCCGGAATGTGGGTTTGTTAGTGGTAAACCTGGGACAGTCCCCAGTGAACACAGACTGTTGGACACTCAATACAATGGTGCATGACCCATCGCTGCAGTTTGGTAATGAGCTGAGGACAAAGGAGAAACAGCAGAGGAGAAGCAGCTGAGAGCAAAGGAGAAGCAGCATTCTTCTTCCCTCTGCTGAGACTCTGGAAGTTGTCACTTAAGTGCTGCCATCTGCATTTGGTATTGAAGGGTGAGGAAGAGATTGTCAGGAATTTTTTAAAAAAGAAATATTGGGCCGGGCGCGGTGGCTCACGCCTGTAATCCCAGCACTTTGGGAGGCCGAGGTGGATGGATCATGAAGTCAGGAGATCGAGACCATCCTGGCAAACATGGTGAAACCCCGTCTCTACTAAAACATACAAAAAATTAGCTGGACGTGGTGGCGAGCACCTGTAGTCCCAGCTACTTGGGATGCTGAGGCAGGAGAATGGAGTGAACCCGAGAGGCAGAGCTTGCAGTGAGCCCAGATGGCGCCACTGCACTCCAACCTGGGTGGCAGAGCAAGACTCCATCTCAAAAAAATATGTATATATATTGACCATTTTATAGGGAAAAAAAGGAAAAAGGAAAAGAGGACAGGTGCAGTGGCTCACACCTGTAATCCCACCCTTTGGGAGGCTGAGGTGGGAGGATTGCTTGAGCTCGGGAGCTTGAGATAAGCCTGGACAACATAGTGAGAGCACATCTCTAAAAAAAAAAAAAAAAAAAAAATTAGCTGGGCATGATAATGCGTGCATGTAACTCCAGCAACTCAGGAGGCTGAGGTGGGAGGATCATTTGAGTCAGGGAGGTTGATTGAGGCTGCAGTGAGCTGTGATGGCACCACTGCACTCTTACCTGGAGAACAGAGCAAAGACCCTGTCTCGAAAAAAGAAAAAGAAAGGATATACTCTACTTTACTAATATGTTGTGTAGCACCATGAAATAATACAATGCAACCTGGCCTTTGGTTTAAATAACATATTTGTCACTATAAGTAAAACTCTACAGACTAATTCACCCTTAACTCGGAAACTGTTTTTAATTTCACTGAGGAGAAATAAGAGAACATTTTTATTTTTCTATGTAACTGCTGTAGTTTTAACAATATCTTGCCATAGTTCTTATGTTGGTTATTTGAATAGGGCAAAAATCAAAATAATAAAAGTTAACAGGGGCCTCTGTAAAGCCCTGAACTTAGGTTGGAAGAAGTAAGTGTGGCCTGATTGCAATGTATGTGAACTTTAATTCACTCCAAGTTCCATATGAGCTATGACCCTAAAACAACTGTTAAAATCATTAATTAGACTGCATGAATGGAATTATGTGACCTTACTGAGGGCCGGTACAGAGTCTTACTCATATTTAAGTGCCTGGCACATGTTGGACACTTAGCAAATATTTGCGTAGGGATCTTGGTGGTAATTGCCCCAGGACTCTGCCCTACCTGGGTCCAACCACAGAGAATGGCTGCAGGAGTCCATTAAGAAGCAAACTGGAGAGCCCTAGGGGAAGGGTGGGCAGGATGGAAGAGGGTTCTGGAAACTTCAGGGAACCACTGGTGGAAAGTAGGGCTTTTAGGCTAGAGAAGTCACCGAGTGGATAAAAGTAAGATGGAGTATGACTGTATCCAAATTTCTAAAAATCAAAAAAACAAAACAAAACAAAAAAAGACCATGGCCTTTTACCTCTGTGTTACTGAAGGTGAGCGATATTAGATGCGAGAACACTCCTAGATGATTGTGGTTGTGTGGAAATGCAATATGGAATATGACTTGTGTTCATCAGAAACTCCTGGGCACTGGAAACACCGTGGTGGAGGTTAGCGGACAGTTCTTGCCTTGCAGGGGCTAGGATCTGCATGCGCCTGTGAAACAGACATAGCCGGAGAATGTAGCAGTTGCCTTTTAAAGAACCCAGTCACGGTGGTTACACATGTATCTCCATATGGCAATATTGTGGAGCTGTGCTCTTAAAATGGGATCTTTTATTGCGTGTACATTACACCTCAGTGAAGCTGATTTTTGTACCAGTTAATGCTTATGAGTACTTAAGGCTGAAAAGGAGACTGAAATGGAAATAGACTGTAAATATGCCTTGATGGATATATGGTGGTAGGTGTTACTGGAAAGGCTAGGAAAATATATTTTACTATGGAATAACAATTATTTTGTGTAATGGAGAAATAAGCAATTATGATATTCTCCCAGGATTTCAAAAATTTTGAGTCATTTTTAGAGTCAATAAAAATAACAACACAATGAAATACATGTACAGTATATCACTGTGTTACCCAAACAATTTATTTAAAAGCAGTTTTGCCCCATTAGGGATGGAGTGGGGGCATTCAAGGTGTTCTCGGAGTTTGTTTATGGTGCAGGTCAGTGAAAAACCCTGAAGTGTTTTCTGGATCTTTTGGGACCTGCTTATCAAGTACGCTAGTGGCTTTCAGAGTCGGCTCATTTGTGTGGGGAACTTTGTGAAACTGGAGAATGATTTGTCAGTCTTAAGGAAAACCAAAGTTGTTTAACTTTCTGGTTACCACCCTGAGCAGGTCAGTCAGAGCTGGGGTTGGTCTGTGGTGCTAAGCTGGGAACGAATTAAATAAGGAAGGTGTGTTGGGGTAGCCAGGGGTGTGTCACTACCTCTAGTGAGCCCAATTGTGTCCCATCAAAAGGTCAGGCCACATTTGCTAGGCACTTTCTAAGCACTCAGGTGGAATGATGCCCAGGAGACAGTTCTAGATAACGTTTTATTCTGTATCCCTTCCCATTTCTTTTCTTACTTAAATGCACTAAGAAAACAAACATACTGAGGTGTGGGGAAACAGGAACTCTGATACCTGTGGGTGGGAGTGTAAATCGCTCTGACCTTTATGGAGAGTCTTTGGTGTAGTAGCCATAAAATTGCAAAGTAGACAGCCCTGACTCCGGAATTTTCATTTCTAGGGATTTGTTCCACAAATACACCGGCACATATTAATTTCAGTATTGCTCGTAATGACAAAATTGGAAATAATCTACATGTGCATCCTCAGGGGACTGTTTGTATGCACATGGCACATAGAAACCATAAGCTATGTGGGCATAAAAATAATGAAGTTCGTTATCTAATGTATGGAATCCTCACAAAGACATTTATAAATGCAGGAAGTGTATATAGCACTTTACTCTTTGTGTTGAAAAAAAAAAGGAAGCAAAAGATTATATTCACTTGAAAATACAAAATTTCACAAGAAAGTTGTAACACAGATTTGCCTGTGGGGAGGAAAGCCGGTAGATGAGGGATACTGGTAGAAAAGGGATTTTCACTATGCATGCCTTGGAACTCTTTGAATTTTTTAACCACCTTAATCATTTTTATAGTCATTTCTGTGCTTCATTAATCCATTTAATAACAAGAAAATACATTTAACATACAAGGAAGTTAAAGTTAAGTTTAATCTAAAAATTTCAAATCATTGGCTGGGTGCAGTGGCTCACGCCTGTAATCCCAGCACTTTGGGAGGCCAAGGCGGGCGGATCGTGAGATCAGGAGTTCAAGACCAGCCTGGCCAACGTGGTGAAACCCTGTCTCTACTAAAAATACAAAAATTAGCTGGGCATGGTGGCACGTGCCTGTAATCCCAGCTGCTCAGGAGGCTGAGGCAGGAGAACTGCTTGAACCCGGGAGTCGGAGGTTGCAGTGAGCCAAGATCACACCACTGCATTCCAGCCTGGGCAACAGAGCAAGACTCCATCTCGGGAAAAAAAATTCAAATCATCTTAGCCATTTTTAAGTATACAGTTCAGTAGTGTTAAGTATATTTGCATTGCTGTGTATCAGATCTTTAGAACTTAAACTCTGCCCATTAAAATACGACTCCCATTCCTCTCCACACCAGCCCCTGGTAACCCCCATTCTATTTTCTTTTTCTTGTTAATTTGACCACTCTAGGGACCTCATACAAGTAGAATCACACAGTATTTGTCCTTTTGTTTCCGGCTAATGTCACTTAACATAATGTCTTCATGATTCATCCGTGTTGTATCATGTGCCAGAATTTCCTTCCTTTTTAAGGCTGAGTAATATTCCATTGTATGTGTGGACCACGTTTGGTTTATCCATTCATCCATGGATGGACACCTGAGTTGCTTCTCCCTCTTGGGTATTGTGAATAATGCTGCTATGAACATGGGTATGCAAATGGAACTTTTGAATATTGAAGGATGTGACTATATTACATATTTTTAAAAACATATTAAACTAATTAAGTTTTAAAAAACAAATATATGGTATTCATGAATCAACTTCCTGAAAGTAGAGTTTTTTTTTTAAAAAAGAAGATTCTGTATTGAGTGTTTATGGATGTACAGGAAAACTGCTTTAAGGTATAGGTTGCTTTTTATTAAATTTGTCTTTTGGCCAGGCGCGGTGGCTCAAGCCTATAATCCCAGCACTTTGGGAGGCCGAGACGGGTGGATCACAAGGTCAGGAGATCGAGACCATCCTGGCTAACACGGTGAAACCCCGTCTCTACTAAAAAAATACAAAAAACTAGCCGGACGAGGTGGCGGGCACCTGCAGTCCCAGCTACTTGGGAGGCTGAGGCAGGAGAATGGCATGAACCCGGGAGGCGGAGCTTGCAGTGAGCTGAGATCCCGCCACTGCACTCCAGCTTGGGCGACAGAGCGAGACTCCATCTAAAAAAAAAAAAAAAAAAAATTTGTCTTTTGCCCATTCTTTTACAATTTTGGGGGTTTTCCTTTGTGCTCAAGCTTCCTCAAGATTCTTATAGGTAGATCAAAACCATCCTGAGTGACAATCCTGTATTTGGCTTTTGATTTTGCTTATCTCACAGGAGGTTGCTTTACTGAGAGCGGGGAGTCTCTCCTCCTGGTCTCAGTACTGGTAGTAGAGCTAAGTCAGCAATGGGCAGGCACCCCAACCCCACACTACTGTGGCGTCCTCACTTGTGGGCACAAACACTCACATACTAGGCAATGGTGACCTCTCCAGGTAGGCAGTTTTCCCTCAGGTTATATTGGAGTCAGAACCTGCCTGAAAACCGCTAACTGGCTGCAGTGGTAGGATTGTGTGAAGAACAAGTTACCTTCCTCCAGGGCAAGGTGATTCTTTTCAACAAATTTTAAGACAATTTAGTTGTACTGAATTTAGAGCTGAAGCCAGTGGCAAATGTAGCTGCTTGTGTTTGCATAAGAAAGAGGAAGTATGCTGGTTTTCCTTTCCTGGTTCCAGAAGGGGGCAATTCTTGCCGATGAGAGCTGCTGCTTTAAGAACTTGAAGCAACTTTTCTGACATCTGAGACTATTTGTCTTTTGGGAACTTATTTGTCCTAGCCTGCTTGCAGAACCAGCTGATAAGGCTCTCTTGGGAAGGAGTATCGCTCTGCTGTGTTGACCTCTGGTAGACCATGACACGGCCCCATGTACCATACAGCATAAACCAGTTACGAAGACTAATTTAATGGCTATCTCTAGAGCTACTCTTTTGTCACCTTCTAAAGAAGACAGGGAAGATAATATGAATGGGGTTATAATAGGAATAATC
This sequence comes from Colobus angolensis palliatus, assembly GCF_000951035.1. Taxonomy (NCBI): domain Eukaryota; kingdom Metazoa; phylum Chordata; class Mammalia; order Primates; family Cercopithecidae; genus Colobus; species Colobus angolensis. The sequence continues at coordinate 3,905,378 of NW_012115267.1, forward strand.
TTGAATCTGTTTTGATTTATACAAAGTACATTTATAAATTTTGGTACATTCATGTTTGGATCCTGGCTAACAACTTTTTAGGGAGAGTTGCCTGTATCTTGCATGACATTCCATTGAACCGTAAGGTGGATCCCAGTCAATGGGAAATCATCTGATGCCAGGGACTTCGAAGTCTTTCTCCAAGAGGTAGATATGATGATCTCTGTTTTGCTGAAAAGGAAGCTGATACCAGAAAGAGGCTGTAATCTCAGGTCCCCATGAGTAGTAACAGCCCTGGTTTGGAACCCAGTAAGTCCAACCTGCAGGATTGTACTTTCCCCCTTGCCCCACATTTTGCATTTGCCAGATCTGATATAAGGGCACTTAGCTCTTCAAAACCAGAAGCTATGTGTGATTGAAGAGCTCTACTGAAACCTTAGGATTTTCCATGACTTGTCGCTCCCATCCGCTTCCTCTCCCCAGGGTAGCTTCTTGTCTGAGTTTCCGTTTGCTTCCCACCAATCACTGTCTCTCTAGGACCAATGTCGTCCTAAGGTCCCTTCTGTATCATTCCTCGGCTGCAAGCTCTGCAGTTGAGGAATGCAATGTTAGGAATCCCAGTGTTGCACAAACTTCCTTTTTAGCCCTTGGATTCTGGTGTGCAGAGAATTAAAGAGACTTCCCGGGATTCAGACCCTTCCAATTCTCCTGACTCTGGGGGAACTGTTGACTGCTTAAGAGCAAAACCATATGGCTCACTCAAAAATCCCTTTCCAAAGAGAAATCTATAACTGACCTCTCTGTCTTCCCTTTTCCCTGAAGATTTCAAATATATTTGTGGTAAAAGCAGAGAAAGAAAAGGAGAAAAGCACAATAAAAGCACAATAATGATGATTTTAGTAAAGATGAGAATAGGGGCATGGATCAAGACAGTGACTTAAACCCCAGGCAGGAAAAGTCCCGTGGAATTGGTCTGAACTGAACGCAGCAGCCCATCAGTGGAAGTTTTCTTGTTTCTGGCAGGTGGCCTATGCTTTTATCTGTTACTGCTCTGTAATCAGAATTGAGCCACTATATTCAAGCTTCTTATCTGAATGATGGGAATTTGGTTTTCTGGCCTTCTGCATTTTGCAGGAGCCCAAGAATTGACTTGATGTTTTAAAATACATTTTTCCTCCAAAGGAGGAGTATAATCCAGACAGGTGGGCCATTCTCTGTGTTTAAAGGCACTGAAAAGCCTCTGCAAGGAAAATTTGAGGCTGTCGGTAACCCACATTGAATAGTTCCAGATATGTTTTATTTTGGAGGATGAAAAATCAAGAAGTGACTACCACAGTTTGGTGGGAATTTTGAATTTTGAAGTTTTCCTTTGTACTCAAGATTCCTCAAGATTCTTCCACGCAGATCAAAGCCATGGGTTTGGGGATCCCCTAATCGCAAATCCAGTTTTGCTTCTTAAAATGTAATTCAGTCCTTAAGTTATTTTTTAAATTTTCCTTTCTACTCCCCAGTTTAAATCTCCATTTCTACTTCTAGAAATCCAGTCAAACCTTATCACCTCCATTTAGAACTGATCAATAGCAACTGGTGAGCAGGTTAATTATAATCGCAGAATAAACGCTGAAGTCTCAAAGTTCACCACTTTTGCAATGTTTCCAAACCCCTCGGGACCATGCCAGGCGGCGCTCATTGACCCATTCCGAGCAGGTGTGGGAGTTTGAACCAGGGGCAGACAATCGGATCTGATTCAAACAACTCAATTTGGTTTCTTATCTAGAGGTTTTCCTATCTTATGATGTCTGTCATTTCAGATAAAAAAGAGTTCATCAATTGAGCTAGGAAATGGCAAGTTACATTTTATTCTGATAAAAGTTTTCTAGTTGTTGTTTTATCAGCTTGGGTTGAAATTGTGTCTCTGTCAAGGTCTGCAATGACCTTTTCAGATATTTTATCAGGTATTAGGTGGGGGAGTCCTTTTTTTTTCTTTCTTTGACCTAGAAAAGAATGACCTGACTTCCAAGATCATAAATCAAACCAGGTAAAGAGAGGCAATAATACAGGTTGCCCCTCAAAATTGAGTAGGCGGGGAAAACAAACAACAAATAAAACCTTTCCCTAGCATTTAGGGAGAACTTAACTTGACCCTAAATAAAGAATGTGGTTCCCACGGAGTGCACAGATACACGAAAATACTGCTTATATTAAAAAAGAAAATGTTTTCCAGGCCAAAAATGGCTTCAGAAAAACACGTAGTATTTTTTTTTTTCAAGTAGTATCAGGGAAACTTCTTTCTTTTCTTAAACTCAATGTATATTTATTACAGAAAAATGGAAAACTCACATAAACCAATGTGAAAATAATTGGTAATCTTACCATCCAAAGATAACCACTGTTAGGCATTAATCCTTGACTTTTAGTTATCATACATATACAGGCATGTGTATAACTACATTATTAAGTAGTCATAAAAGTTACTGTTTAAAGTCATTTCAGCACTGATGGCAGTTTCTGTAAAATTAGTGACCCAGACTGGATCCTTAAACCCTGAAGATATTTTTAAATAAAGCAGCAATGAGAAATTGACCAGCACTGTCAATAACAGCCGAATGGAAGAGATGGGTGTAAAAATACGTTTTTCAATCTTATGGTATATCATTTATAGCCACTTTAAAACTAAAGCATATTTGTAAGTTTTAATTTAGGGTCCTTGAAGCGAGGTGCCCCCAAGATGTGTGATTTAGAAGTCCTCACTGGGGAACGGGAGTTGCAGCGCTCAATATGCCATTTGAAAAGGGGTGACCCGGGCAGCCGCAGGGAGGTGAAAGCACGTTGGTCTGGCGCGGAGAAACCCTGGGCTCCTCTCCCAGACCCTTGTCCTCCTGCCGTGTGACTCACTGTGCCTCTCTCTGCTTGTGCGGCCATTTGTAAGGTGAAGAAATCAGGCAGGTACAGCAGTGGTGAGGACTGCTCTACTGCCCTTTGGAGATGTTTAAAATCCAGTGTCTTCCGCATGCCCCGTGATAGCCGTTCAGGCTGACTTTGTTTTTCCCGGTACCACAGAGGCCACACATGAACAGTAAGCCTTCCTGCGTCTGCCTGGACATCAAACTCGAATTCATCCTTGCCTGTGTCAGGCAGGTTTCCATGGCTGCCTGCCTCGTTTTAAGCAACTCTGTGAAATCTTGGGTTTGATGGACTCATCTTTTCTTTTTACCTTTTATTTTAGGTTTGGGGGTGCATGTACAGGTTTGTTACGTAGGGTAAACTCGTGTCACGGGGGTTTGTTGTACAGATTATTTCACCACCCAGGTATTAAGCCCCAGTACCCAATGCTTACCTTTTCTACTCCTCTCCCTCCTCCCACCCTCCACCCTCAATAAGACACCAGCATCTGCTGTTTCCTTCTTTTTGTTCGTAAGTTCTCATCATTCAGCTCCCACTCATATGTGAGAACATGTGCGTCGGTTTCCTTTCCTGCATCAGTTTGTTAAGGATAATAGCCTCCAGCTCCATGTATGTTCCCTCCAGAGACACGATCTGGTTCTTTTTTATGGCTGCATTGTTTTCTTATGCAAAGTGACCTCGGTTGCTCTTGAGTTTCCTGCTGCTTGGGCTTTGCTTTTCTGTTGATAAACCCACTCAGTGTTGTCTGCAGGTTTAGGCCGTGGTGGAGATTTCATGGAAGGTCAGCTCCCTTCACACCCCAGCTCCACATGCGTGATTTTGCTTCATCCATCCACCAGCCAATAAATACTTCCCCCCGCTCCCTGCGAGCCTGGCACTGGTCAGGCTGTAAAGATAGAAAATGAACAGAAGTGTCTCCGAATCCCAGCAGCTCAGAGCTTGCTAGGGGAGGGAACACGTGGATGTGCACTCTTAGAGCAGGGGATGAAGCGAAACGGGGTTCTACGGGGCGCTTAGGATACCGAAACTGGCCTCGGCGCCTCAAGTCCAGGCTTCCTAGGCAAGGCAGACTTGTGGAATCCGAAAGGATGAGTAGGAGTTTGCTGCCTATGGGAAGGTCATTCTGAGCCCAGGACTTAGCTTGAATCAGGCTGTTCTGCAGTCCTGAGTGGAGGGCGCAAGGCAGGAATGCAAGCAGAGGCATGGCGTTGAGGGATGTTAGAAGGCTGGAGAGGTGAGCAGGATTCGAGCAGCACTTCAGATACAGCGCATTGGTTATGGTATAGAAAGGCGCAAGCTCCTGGCTCTTGGTTTTGTTTTGCACCCATGCAGGGTGATGAGCGCCTCCCGCTGAGTCGCCCATTTCCCATCGGAGAAGGAACTCTGGTTAAAGTGAAGCCACACGCTACAGGCCTCTTTTGGAGGATTTGTGTGATGTGCTTCGGCAGTAGGGCATGGCGGCTGTGCGGTTTGAGTTCAAGTTGAGGGCCAAAAGGGGACAAAACTCAAGCCACTTTTAGTCCCCAAAGCTGGACCCCTGCCCTGAGAAGGAAGAGGAGCATTACTCTGACCCAGAAGGCCAAACATCTTGTAATTCTGCCCTCTTGAACTTCTCTAACGGTGGTGGGATAAAGTCGGAATACAATATAGACAATTACAGGGGACAAGACTATGATGCAAGGATGGATTGCCAGACGCTGTAGGGTGCATCCACCTATCTCCCAGGAGGTGTGGAGGTGAAGAGGAAGGCTCCGATTAACCAGTCTTTCTTTCTCATTTGAACCTCTCTCACTTTGATCCACCGCCCTGCCTTTAAGTTCAATTTATACCTTTTCAATAAGTTTTAAAAAAAACTTTTTTGAGACAGACTTTCACTTTGTTGCCCAGGCTGGTCTCTAACTCCTGGGCTGAAGCGATCCTCCCACCTCAGCCTCCCAAAGTGCTAGGATTACTGGTGTGAACCACCACGCCCCACCTAAGTAAGTTTTTTAATGTGAAAAATTTCAAACATAATAAAAATAGAGAGTAGAATATTCATCCCTCAGCTTTGACAAATATCAATTCATGACCAGCTGTTTAATCTGTACATTACTCACTTCCCCCATACAGTGTTATTTTGAAGCATATTCCATACAGCATGTCATTTTACCCACAAATACTTTTGTATATATCTCTAAAAAGTACAAGGACTCTTTTATTTAAAAAAAAATACAGCCGCAGTGCCATGTTATCACCTGAAACAAATCGTCACTCTTTAATAACATTAAATATCCAGTCACTGTTCAAATTTCCCAGTTTGTCTAATTGTCTTTTAACGCCTTGTTCCAATCAGGATCTAAATGAGGTCTAAGCGTTGCCTGTGTTATGCCTCTTAAGTTTCTTTTAATCTATGCATTTCTCTTTCATCTCCTTTTCTTCTCCTTGCATTCTGTTTGCTAAAGAACTGAGGCTTTTCCCAGAGGACTGCTGCAGACTGGATTTTGTTGACTGCATTCTCTTGATGACATTGAACATGTGCCTCTGTCCCCTGTTGCTCATGTAAGTCTGTGGTGGGAAAAATGGGCATAGTCAGATTCAAGTTTGTGATGGCAGCAGCCCTGGGTGCTCATCGCCTAGACCCTTTGCTTCGTTAGGCGTTGCTAATGGTGATATTCTAATGCCATCATTCCTTCTTCATTTGTTAGCTGGAATTCTTCTATGGCAACAAGCACATTTTTAGCTTATGGAATATTTGGTTACCTTGAAGTACAGTTTGTCTAGGAAAGGCAGGATACATGCCTACTACTGTCACTTTACTTTTCATTGTTCAAAAGAACAAATTAGTTCTCTAGCATCCTTCAACGATTACCAATGAAGTTAAGTTGTTTTCAGCATGTTTAAGAACTCATGGACTTCAGCTGAGTGTAGAGGCTCATGCCTGTAATCCCAGTACTTTGGGAGGCTGAGGCTGGAGGATCATTTGAACCTAGGAGTTTGAAGCCAGCCTGAGCAACATAGTGAGAGCCTGTCTCTACCAAAATATAATAATAATAATAATAATAATAATTAGGCAGAGGCGGTAGCATGTGCCTGTAGTCCCAGATACTTGGGAGGCCGAGGTGGGAGGATCACCTGAGCCTGGGAGTTCGAGGCTGCAGTGACCTGTGGTCCAACCACTGCAATCAGCAAGACCCTGTCTTTTTAAAACGAAACAAAACAAAACAAAAAACCCTCATTGGTTTAAACAAATATGATGTATTTCTAGCCTTGTATCCTGATTGATGCTCAGATTGTCCTATCTTTGCTAGAGGGAACTTGCTCAAACTGAGCTCTTTTGACAAAATCTTAGTTTAATAGTTTCTTGCTTTCCATCCTATAAAACGTCCTAATCTCTTTTTATGAGTTTTCCCTTGTCAGGCCTGGATTTGGCCATTTCCCCCAAGAAACTTGGTTCCTGTTAGTGAGGAATGGCATTTGGAGATCAATCTCAGAGCTAGTTCTGCCAGCTGGGCTTATTGCTACTGGGTTAGTCATTCAGTATGCAGAGTTAGGAAATACGTACCCCTCCTACCCCAAAGATAAGATAAAACACAGCATGTCTTCGTGCTGATGCTTTCAATTCAAATTTAGGGCTAAAAGGCTTTTACTTGCTTTATTCATCTTTTTAAAAAAATTATCATAAACTATACATAAGATAAATGTACCATTTTAGCCATTATTAAGTGTACAGTTGGGTGGCATTAAGTGCATCCACAGTGTTGTGCAACCATCACCCCCATCAGTCTCCGGAACTCTTGCATCTTCCCAAGCGAAACTCTGTACCCATTAAATAATGCTCCATACCCGCTTCTCCCCAGCCTCAGGCAGCCCCCATTCTGCTCTCTGTCTCTCTGAGTGTAACTACTTTAGTTACGTGGAAGGACACAGTATTCTCTTGTGACGGGCTCATTTCCTTTGGTGTAGTATCTTCAAGGTTTCTCCGTTCTGCAGCATGTCAGAATGCAGCATGTCTCTTTTTTTGAAGGCTGAATCATATTCCATCATATGGATCGATACTGTATTTTGCTTATCCATTCATCCCTCTACAGACACTTGGGTGGCATCTGCCCTTTGACCATTGTGAATAATGCTGCCATTTTTACCTGGGTGAACAAATACCCATTCAACTCCCTGCTTTTACTTCTTCAGGGTATATGCCCAAAAGCGGCATTGCTGGATCCTAGGGTAATTCTATGTGGTTTTAGGGACCATCATCCCGTTTTCCAGAGACTGCACCATTTTATATCCTTCGCAGCATCTTTACATCCGTCAATCTTTCCATCCACACCAAAAATCCCATTCTCAACATCTCCAACATAATTCTTCATTTTCTTTATGTCATAACATCCACATCTCTGAGTAATAATAGCAACACTTCACCAGCAGTACCAATTCTGAAACCCACCTGTGTGGCTTGCCTTTTGACACTGGGTTCACCTCCAGCGTTTCTAGCTCTTGGCTGTGGGCTTCTCATCACTTTCCTGAGCTGGTGGCACGTGGGCAGGCATGATTAAATAAGTGCCTTAGGGACACACGCACACAGAAGTGTGTGTGTGTGTGCGTGTGTGTGTATCAAATGCATTGCTCACATGGGGGCTGAAGGCAGAGGCTTGAGAGAGGAGGCGATCACAGGCCTAACCCAGCCGTGGGAGTGAGTGGGTGATGGCAGAGGACATGGAAGGAGGAAAAGTCACAGGCCAAATAGGGAAGGAAACCCATGGGGGAGCCAGTGGCCATCGTCTTTCTCTTGAGCTCCCGTAGCCACAGTGTGAAGGGAAGAGCTGTGCAGTGTACACCGGCTGGGGGTGGGTCATCCTGACGTGGCCCGCCCAGGGGTGGCCTTCGCATTTGCTTCACCGCCTTCATTCTCTGCTGTCCTTCTGTGTTGTCATGGAAGGAGTCATGCTCTGTCCTCGGAGCCCACGCATTCCCTGTGGGGCTGGGGTGGAGATGAGGGAGGAGGCGTACCCTGTAGTAGTAAACCCATGGGATCCGGTCATCTGGCCCAGGCCAATGCCATTGCACTCCCCATCAGGGATTTAGATCCACATTTTCCCGGTAGCTTCATTTGCTGGGTTGAGAAGGTCTGGAGGAACTTTTGAATAGGGAGTTGAGTACATTTTGAGTAGGTTGTGAAAGTTACAAAAGACTATCTCACCACCAGTCCCGTTGAAGCTCCCTGCATCACGCAAGGGCTGGGGAATCTGATCCCGCACTGGCCCCCACCCTCAGCAGCCTACGGCTCCGGGCACATGCGGGGAAGTGGATGCCACTGCCAAGGAGGGAACTTGCAGAACCGAAGGCCTCTTTTTGACTGGTTTCCTGTTGGGAGAAGAGCAAATGCTACAGTATTTCTGGAGAGTGCTTGTGTTTCACTGCGTAGGCTGGGGTGAGTCTTGGTCTTAGTGGGGATGGCAGAGGTTTGTGAAACTCCTGCCCCTCGCTCTTGGCTCTGGAGGTCAGACTTGCTGCTGCCTGCCTGTCGTGGCAGGGAAGAGCGTGGACCCAGCAGCCTTGGCTCACAGCGAGTGCTGACCCTGAGCCATTATTACTCCGCACCTTGGCAATCCGTCTGGTACTGATGGCCTCAGAGGGAAGCAGAAGGTGCATCTTGCAAGTGCATGAAAGCCAGTAGCGGGAAAGGGGTCCGGGGGCAGGGGAGCGGCCTCAGGCCTCTGCATCTCTGTGTGGCTTGTCTCTGCAAGCAGCTTTTGACTCATCTCCAGGCGCAATTCCTGAGCATCAGCCAGTGGCCTCTGTTCTCACTATACCTTCTGGTACTGTCCTTTTATTTGGATTATAGTTCCACTAGTCTGGAAGTATTTGCAGGGCAAGAATTATGCCACATTTCCTTTTGGGGTCCGGAATACAATCACCTGGAACAAAACAGACACATGCATGTGCTCCTTCACTGAAAAAATGCAACCGGGAATTCATCCTGAAGCTTTTGGCAACTTTGGCTCACCTATTCAGACCTCCGTGGATGGCTCTGCTGAGACATCTCCAGCGGGGAGCAGAGCCATCCTTATAAAAGGAACCTGAGAAACAGGAGCCCAGGGATGAGCCCGTGTGGATCCCTGGCCAGTTTTACAGGGAGAAGGAGCCTGAGAGACGTCGGGGGAGATTGAGGGAGCAAAGGCGCCCAAAACCTAAGAAGGCCAGGAGACCAGAGGAGAGCGCAGAAAGTTCTAACATTATGTTCTCAAAGGTAGTAACACTAGCTTTGAACAGGGCAGTGAGGTGCGGCCAACAGCGGAGGCCTCCTGGGTCTGGGGCAGGGAGAAAGGTGCAGGTGGAGATGTCCCGGGGACAGTGGCACAGGTGGTGGTGGCTGGAGTCTGAGGGCTAAGGGCTGGTGCACACGTGGGACCCTCCAGCCTCCGTTTGAACCCTTGAGAGTAGGAGAGAGCCCCCAGGGGAGTGGGGGCGGTGCAGAGGGCTGGAGGAGGAGCTCTGCAGAGCTGGCTTCTGATGCAGTTGGAGGGCTTGGGAGGCCCAGAGCCAGGCGAGGGAGATGAGGAGGTGGACAGGCAGTGTGCCCTCGCGTTTGCCTATAAACACCCCTGGCCTCCTCACTTGATCCGTTGGTGCTCTGCTGGGCCCTGATGGTGCCCTCCTGGCTTCCAAAGGCCCCCCGCCATCTTCACATTCCATCAGTGTTCTGGACCCGGAGCAGATGACTCACAATCTCCTGCCAGCTCAAAGGGACTTCTGGAGTGTTCACTCAGCTAGTTTATCCTTTCCCATCTTGGGTGCCTCAGCCCACTGTTTTTCCCTCCAACTCACTCTCAGTAGATTCCCCAGGATCCTTCCTGGAGAGCCCCTTGAGGCACCAGGAGAGCTGTGTGTGCCAGCCACGTTCTCAGCCTCATCATAACAAATGCGGCAAGGAAAGAAGCTCCCTTCAGACCCTGTTTAAAGGTGTTTAAAGGCAGTAAGTGCCTGTCAGTCTTGGAGGATAGTGACTCCCTGCCTGAAAAGCTTCACAGAAGTGACAAGACACTTTCCTTCAGGGAATGTTGATATTGAGTTTCCTTCTCTGTGTAAACACATCTCCAGGAGTGGCATAAATAATGGGGACCCTTTCCCCAGCACAAAGCAGAGGATGGGGGGAGAAGGAAGAGGAGAATGGACCTGCCTGCTGGGAAGGGGAGAGCTGGCCATATAAGCAGCTGTTCCTGGTGAAGGGGGAGCCCATTAGCAAGACCCCTTTTTCCTTTGTTTTCAGGAATTTTGCTTATAATCCTTATAGGGACCTCCAGCTTTTTATTTGGCAGTTGATAAGGAGAGGCAGTAGAGTCTAGTAAGTGGTTAAAGAAGCTGGAGTCAGGCACCTGATTTAAAATTCCAGCTAGCCTGGGCACGGTGGCTCACGCCTGCAGCACTTTGGGAGGCCAAGGCGGGCAGATTGCTTGAACTCAGGAGTTCAAGATTAGACTGGGCAACATGGTGAAACCTCTTCTCTACCAAAAATACAAAAAATTTGCCCGGCATGATAGTGTGTGTCTGTGGCCCCAGCTAGGGAGGCTGTGGTGGGAGGATCGCTTGAGTCTGGGAGATGGAGACTGCAGCGAGCCATGATCTAGCCCGGCCGCCAGAGTGAGACTGTCTCCAAAAAAAAAGTAAAAAACAATTTCAGCTTTACCCCATATAATGTCACCCAGTTTTCATGCCCATAAAATTGGAATAGAAACTACTCCACAGAAGCTAAGAAATAATATTCATAAAGCATAGTACTTGGCATGTAGTAAGTATCTATAAATGTTAGTCTGTATTTATTTGTTATTTATAGATGGAGTTTCATTCTTGTTGCCCAGGCTGGAGTGCAGTGGTGCGATCTCGGCTCACTGTGACCTCCACCTCCCAGTTTCAAGCGATTCTCCTGCCTCAGCCTCCCGAGTAGCTGGGATTACAGCCCCCGCCACCACGCCCAGCTAATCTTGTATTTTTAGTAGAGATGGGGTTTCACCGTGTTGGCCAAGCTGGTCTCAAACTCCTTATGTCAGGTGATTCAGCCATCTCGACCTCCCAAAGTGCTGGGATTACAGCTGTGAGCCACTGCACCCAGCCAAATATTAGTCATTAAGCCAACCATTAATAAATGCTAGCTATTATCATTAAAGGAAATATTTAAAATAGGATCTTTTTTGTTTTACTTTTATTTTTGAAACAGGGTCTTACTGTGTTGCTCAGGCTGGAGTGTGGTGCTGCAATCATAGCTCACTGCAGCCTCGAACTTCTGGACTCAAGCACTCCTCCTGCCTCTGCCTCCTAAGTAGCTGGGACTACAGGTGTGCCCCACCGTACCCAGCTTTTTAATTTTTTTTAATTATCATTTTACTTTCTGTAGAGGCAGGGTCTTGCTCTGTTGCCCAGGCTGGAGTACAGTGGCATGGTCATGGCTCACTGTAGCCTTCAACTCCTGGGCTCAAGCGATCCTCCTTCCTTAGCCTCCAAAAATGCTGAGATTATGGATTTGAGCCACTGTGCCCAGCCCTGGATTCAATAACATAAAGAGTCAGATTGCACAGGAGGCTGCCAAGTTGAATTAAGTGGGGTTTTATATTAGTGGGAATTTGCTTTCTTTCTCAGTATTAATCTACATTTAGGTCGTAGACCCCATATCCAACTTACTGTCTATAATTTATCTTACATAGGGGAGCACATAGGTAAGCAGAAACTAATGGGGTTATAGTCATAGTTTTAGAATATTTTAAAGATCTAGCTGAGGGCTAGGCATGGTGGCTCACGCCTGTAATCCCAGCACTGCAGGAGGTCGAGGCAGGAGGATCACTTGAGGTCAGGAATTCGAGACCAGCCTGGCCAACATGGTGAAACCCCATCTCTCTAAAAATAGAAAAATAAGCCATGTGTGGTGGCAGATGCCTATAATCCCAACTACTCAGGAGACTGAAGCAGGAGAATCACTTGAACCCGGTTGTGGTGAGCCATGATTGTGCCACTGCACTCCAGCCTGGGCGACAGAACAAGAAAAAAAAGAAAAGATCTAGCTGAGGAAGTTGGAACCAGATGACTTTCTCCAGTGATGTCTGAACAAAAAGAAAAAATGCAGAAGCCGGGCATGGTGGCTCCTGCCTGTAATCCCAACACTTTGGGAAACCAAGGCGGGTGGATCACGAGGTCAGGAGTTCAGGACTAGCCTGGCCAACATAGTGAAACCCCATCTTTATTAAAAATACAAAAAATTAGCCAGGCATGGTGGCGGGCACCTATAATCCCAGCTACTCGGGAGGCTGAGGCAGGAGAATCGCTTGAACCCGGGAAGCGGAGGTTGCAGTGAGCCGAGACTGTGCCACTGCCCTCCAGCCTGGGCAACAGTGTGAGACTCCATCCATCTCCAAAAAAAAAAAAAAAAAATGCAGAATCTACTTAGGTTGAACTCAGAAAGGAAGAAGGACTGTGTGGTTCAATAGTGTGTGTTCTGAGAAAGCCCTCACGGGGTTGGTCTCTAGCAATGTCTGGAAATAAGTGAATCATTCCAGCTTGAATTAGCATGGTGTAAAATTTGTTCACTGAAAAGCAGGGGTTGAGTCTGCTGCCCTGTGAATTTCTGCCTGGAAATGCATGTGACCTATGGTGGCTGCTCAACTCTGAATGAGTTTGGAGAAGAAATGAAAATGAGGAGCTACTTATTAGTTAGTTGTTACGCATTGTTGGTTTTTAAACCCAGTATATAATTCCTGGATATTCCTGCCACTTACTATTTGTCGTTGTTGTTGTTTTTATTGTTTTTGAGACAACATCTTGCTGCATTGCCCAGGCTGCAGTGCAGTGGCGTGATCATGGCTCACTGCAGTCTTTACCTCCAGGGTTCAAGGAATCCTCACACCTCAGCCTCCTAAGTAGCTGGAATTACTACCATGCCCAGCTAACTTCTATATATTTTGGAGATAGGATTTTGCCATGTTGCCCAGGCTGGTCTTGAACTCCTGAGCTGAAGTGATACTCCTTCCTCAGTCTCCCAATGTGCTGGGATTACAGGCATAAGCCACTGTGCCTGGCCTCACTGAGTGGTTTTATGGGCTGGAGTCAGGATCCAAATTTCCTGTGCTTCCATCTTCACTGCAGGAGTGACATGGACGTGGTGTCCATCTGAGAGGAGCCACATGGGCTTGCCTAGGCTTTTGATTCTTGTGAAGATGAGTGAATTGAAAGCAGATACCTCTTAGATCTGTGACCCCGTCTACCTCTGATGACCTGTGAGATTCAGTGAAGGTGAACACTCACTGTCGGGATGTTTTAACGATTTTATTAAAAATCTGAATAGAATGTGAAACAAGGGGAATTGAAGGGTGATTATTTGTACTGTTCTGATCTGGAGCTGGGGGCTTTGTCTGGCCTCCATGTAGGGGCCAGAGGACAAGAACTAGGCAGAGGTGTAGACAGCAAAGAGGAGGATGGATCCTGGGTCTTCAGGCCGCAGCCAGCCTGCTCAGCAGAGCAGTTGTGGGGAAAGGTGTGCTATTTGGTGGTGGCATTGAGGCCCCGCGAACACGGAGCGCTTACGGCGTTCCCCACTGTCCTGGCATTGTTTTTTTTATTTATTCCAGCAACTTCCTGTGGGCAGGAACCGTAATGTCCATGGGCAGGAGAAGAAACCCAGGTCACAGGGACCTGCCCAAGGCCACAGAGGGCCCGAGGCTGGCGGGACCTAGGTCAGCCTGACTTCCCTGGCCAGTGCCCTCTCTGTTTGTCTCGTGTCATCTGCCCCAGGAGCTCCCATTTCAGGGCATGTGGCCCAATGCCCACTGAGGTGCAGCCCGTGTGCCTGGATGGCTGTCAGGGCGAGCTTCTCGGGCAGTCTTCCTTCCTTCCCTCTCGATTTGTTGCTGCAGGATTCTCCTTTGGTCCTGACTTCTCTGGTTTTTCGTTTCTTTACCTGTAATCTGTTCACTCTTGGTCAGCAAGAGAATAATATTGCAGCTACCACTGCCTCTGAGTTTCTTCCTGAAAGACTGAGTCTTATGAAGACCTGGTCTTGAGGAGTTTCCTGGCTGGATCAGCAAAGCCACAGGGATCCACATTTGATTGATGTATTTTGAGACGACGTTTATTCCCAGTGTTTATTTTCTTGTAAAAATGAGCACATTATTGATTAAAAGAGAGAGACACAATATCCAAAAAGTAGAAGCAGCCTAGGTGTCCATCCACGGATGAATGAATAAACACATGTGGTCTGTGTGCACAGTGGAGTATTAGTCAGCCTTGAGAAGGAAGTCTTTTTTTTTTTTTTTTTGAGGCGGAGTCTCGCTCTGTCGCCCGGGCTGGAGTGCAGTGGCCGGATCTCCGCTCACTGCAAGCTCCGCCTCCCGGGTTCACGCCATTCTCCTGCCTCAGCCTCCCGAGTAGCTGGGACTACAGGCGCCCGCCACCTCGCCCGGCTAGTTTTTGTATTTTTAGTAGAGACGGGGTTTCACCGTGTTAGCCAGGATGGTCTCGATCTCCTGACCTCGTGATCCGCCCGTCTCGGCCTCCCAAAGTGCTGGGATTACAGGCTTGAGCCACCGCGCCCGGCCGAGAAGGAAGTCTTGCACTGCCACGACATAGATGAATCCTGAAGACATTACGCTAAGTGAAACAAGCCAGTCACCAAAGGGCAAATGCTGTATGATCCCACTTCTGTGGAGCCCCCAGAGCAGTCAAATTCACGAAGACAGAAAGTAGAATGGGGGTTGCCAGGTCGTGGAGGAGAGAGTGGAGCAGGAGGATGGGGTGTTAGTGTTTAATGGGTGCAGAGTTTCAGTTTTGCAAGATGAAAACAGTCGTAGAGATGAGTTTCACAACAGTGTGAACACATTTACTATCACTGAACTGTACAATTAAAAATGGTTAAGATGGTTAATTTTATATGTATTTTATCACAATTTAAAAATAAAGAAGAGAAAAATTGAGAGGCAGTGTACAAGCTTAGCTAGTAGAAAGTAAATTGTGAAAACCTTTTTCCTAACACCTCATTCTGTTTCCTTCTTTGGCCAAAGGTGTAAGTAGCATTAATGGAAGATTAGGTAGAACTATCCATCCAGAATTTGTTCTATGAGATTGCCTTTCTGGCTCTTCAGTGTTTCTGTCTGCCCAAGTCTCACTGTCACCCTGCTATCAGAATAGGGCTGATCAATAAGGAGAAGGTTATCCTTGGTGAGGAGGTAGAAAATGGTGATTTTTAAATGTTGTACTACAAGCAACTACTCCAATTTTGATCTGCAAATTTTCCATGTTTATAATCTGCATTAAAATTTTAAGTTACATTCATAAAATATAGCAGTGAATGCACTTTCATAATTTCCTTTGGTTTCCTTTGGAATGCAAATCAGATTAGATTAAAACTACTAACCACGCATAATAAAAGACTGTAGATTTTGTAGCAGCTTCATGCTCCACCTAAGATGTCTGCCAAGTAAGTGAAATTTATTTGTAAAAAGGCAGATTGAACTACTAGACGTTTTGTCATCGAGCTGTGCTCCAGGAGCACTGATTTCAGCGCAGGTGCTTTAGATGGAAGGAAGGCTGAGAGCAGGGTCTGTGGGGCCCCTATTGCACAGAAGCTCCATTTCATCTACTTTATATTTGATTTGTAAATGTTTGCTTGGCTAAAGAATTCCGAGGCTAGAGCAACAAAACAAAACAGAGAGAGGTTGGGAAGAAAAAGTGAAGTAACACCAAAAAATGAACTGCTGTTGCAAAATAAATAATTCAAGATAAAATAGATAATTCAAGATAGATGCGATTGATTGCCATAAAGATTCATGAACACGTCAGGTGCACCTGAATCTGAAGGCTAGAGGAAGAGGAGCTGACGGAATTTGAGAAGGGTGTGTGTTTGGTCTGAAGAACAGGTGGAGACTTCCTGCGAAGGCTAGCAGAGTAAAGGTTTGCTTTCTCCCCCTCCTCCCTGAAGACCAGCACATCAGATGAAAAGAAACCCCCAAATCAAGTAAAACTTTTATCTGCAGTGAAATTAAGAGACAACTCATATCCCCAACTATAGAAAACTGCCAAATATAATATAAATCCAGACCACATTGAAGGGAAGACTTCAAGAGCTGGTGCATACCTCTCAGCTCTCCAGCCAGGAGTAAATTTCCCTGTTAATAAAATAAATGGGATAGGAAGAAAAGTGGCAACGTTTTCATTATTTGCAGATGAAAGACCGGTCAACTTCAGTAAACAAATGTAAGTTCCCTGTGGAGAAAGCTATAAAGCTTTACTGAAGGGCATAAAAAAAGACATGAATAAATGGAGAAACATACTAGATGCTTGGATTGGAAAAGTTGGCAGCATTCTTTATTCCAAACTCCCTCAAACAAATCTATAAATTTAACACAGTCTCAGGAAACATCCCAACAAGATTTCTTAAATACGACGTGTCCAGCTGATTACAAAATTTATATGAAAGAGTTATTGTACAAGAATAGCCAAGATAATTTTTTAAAAGGAGACTTAAGAGAGGGGAACTTGCCTTATCAGAAATCAAAACAAACTAGAGACACGCTGGCACAGAAGCTAAAGCAGTGATGTTCATTGCAGCTCTGTTGTGTGTAGCAGTGAAAAATTACTTGCTGAAATGCAGCCAAGGTATTAGGAATGGGGAGGCTGTGGTATAAAAAGATTGGCATTAGTATTGAATCCTTTCAGATATCATCTACAGCTAAACAGCTGTGAGAATTATGGAGTAGAATGTAAACGTTATGTGTCTTAACAATACAAAACTAATAAATGCTCTTCAAAGAGAGAAGTAGATGTGTGCTGATATGGAAAAATGTCCAAACAGATATGCTTCCCTGCAGAAACAGCTGCAGAGGAGTATTGATGGTGTGATCCCACGTGTGTTCAGCACACTGCTCTGTACTGCTCTGTTCTTCCCATACTGAGGGAGCCCGTATCTGGTGGGGATTATTTCCACCACCCTGATGACACAGGCTTGGCTATGAGACTTGCTTTGATCAAGAACATGTGACTCAAAGTCACTATGCAACTTCCACAAAGAGGCATTAAGAGCCATTACATGGTTCTGTCATTACTTTTTGCCCCCTGCCACAAGGCTGGCATGGACCACATAGAGGTTTTGCCTTCAACCTGCATGTCCGAGTGAAATACACATATAGAATTTCAGCCAACTTGCAGCTGACATGTAATGTGTACAGCAACAAATAAATATTTGTTACAGCATAACAACTTAAACAGCACCAAACCAAGCATAAGTGTTTTATGCATATACATTTGAACATGGCTAAAATATATCTCCTATATCCTACTTTTCTCATGTGTATAAACAGACGTGTACAAGGATGCCTGATGAAGCATTGCTATTACAGCAAAAAGCTGAAAACAATCTGAATATATGTCAGTAAGTGTCTTAGTCCGTTTAGGTTGCTGTAACAGAGTATCATAGAATGTGTGGCTTTAACAACACTTATTTCTCAAAGTTCTGGAGGCCAGGAAGTCCAAGATGAAGGCACTGGCAGATTGGTGTCTGATGAGATCCCAAGCCTGCTTTGCAGAAAACCATCATCTCGCTGCATTCACACATGGGGTGGGTGTAGGGAGATATCTCTTCTGTCTTTTCTTTTTTTCTTTTTCTTTTTCTTTTCTTTTCTTTTCTTTTTTTTTGAGGCGGAATTTTGCTCTTATTGTCCAGGCTGGAATGCAGTGGCACAATCTCGGCTCAATGCAACCTCTGCCTCTTGGGTTCAAGCAATTCTCCTGCCTCAGCCTCTCCTGAGTTGCTGGGATTACAGGCATGCACCACTATGCCCGGCTAATTTTTGTATCTTTAATAGAGATGGGGGGTTTCACTGTACTGGTCAGGCTGGTCTCGAACTCTTGACCCTCAGGTGATCCACCTGCCTCAGCCTCTGAAAGTGCTGGGATTACAGGAATGAGCCACCGCACCCAGCCTGTTTCTGTTCTTGTAAGGGTAATAATCCCATTCATGAGGGCTCCATCTGATGGCCTGTTCACCTTCCAAATGCCCAACCTCCACATACCATCACATGTGAGTTAGGGTTGCAAGATCTAAATGTGGGGTATTCACAGAGATGTAGTCCATAACCATAAAGAAATGAACAAGTAAAATGTGATTTATTAGTATAATGGAAAACTATAAATCAACTCAAATAAAGCAGATCCATATGTCTAATTAAAACTGGGAAACATAATGGGCAAAAAAGAGACTGGAATTGTGGGTTACACAGAGGCCTCTACTGTATCTGCAGTGTTGTATTTCTTTAAAAACATCTGAAGCAAATATGGTAAAATATAAAGATTTGAAAAAGCTGGTGGTGGGTTTAAGAGTGTTTGCTATATTTTTTTTTCTCAGTGACTGAAATATTTCATATTTTTTAAAGAAAGCATTCATGTAAATCTTTAGAATTGCAAAGCAATGCTTACGTTCTTCAGAGGAACATTTATACCTGTGTGTAGAAGTATATAAATTAATTAGAAGGATATACACTAAATTCAGTATATTGATTGGATAGCAGACGGTGGGGGAATAAACAGAATTGTTACAGTGTCCTTTGTGTTTTTATGTAATTTTAAAATTTCTAAAAATAAAAATGTTCGTTAATGAAGTAGAAGATATCTGGAAAAATAGAAAAATTGTTAGCCACCTCTGCCCCTGGAGATGGGATAATGGTGATGGTGGAGACCTTTTGTTTCTTTCTTTTTTTTTTTTTAGACTGAGTTTCACTGTTATTGCCCAGGCTGGAGTGCAATGTGTGATCTCGGTTCACTGCAACCTCCTTCCGGGTTCAAGCAATTCTCCTGTCTCAGCCTCCCGAGTAGCGGGGATTACAGGCATGCGCCACCACGCTGACTAATTTTGTATTTTTAGTACAGATGGGGTTTATCCATGTTATTCAGGCTGGTCTCGAACTCCCGACCTAAGGTCATCCACCCGCCTCGGCCTCCCAAAATACCGGGATTACAGGTGTGAGCCACCGCGCCTAGCTGGGACCTTTTGTTTCCATGTGACATTCTTCTGTACTGTTTGTTTGAATTTTTTTTTTTTTTTTTAAGATAGGGTTTCGCTTTGTCACCCAGGTTGGAGTGCGGTGGTGCGATCATAACTCGCTTGCAGGCTTGCAGTCCCGCAGTCCCAGGCTCAAGTGATCCTCCCACCTCAGCCTCTGGAGTAGCTGGGACTACAGGCGAGGGCCACCACGCCCAGCTAATTTTTTTTTTTTAAGAGTTACCATGTTGCCAGGCTGGTATTGAACTCCTGAGCTCTAGCCATACTCCGGCCTCACAAAGGGGTGGGATTACAGACCAGAGCCACCACGCCTGGCCTGTTCGAATTTTTGTAGCAATTAAAAATTGCATAATTTAAACACAAATTGAAGGGGACAGGGACTAAAAACATAAATGAGAATTAGAATGCAGTGCCATATTGAATGCTTTCACAAGTAGGAGCCTAGAAATCATCTTTTCCGACCGGGGGTGGATCACGAGGTTAGGGGATCGGGACCATCCTGGCTAACACGGTGAAACCCCCGTCTCTGCTAAAAAAAAAAAAATACAAAAAACTAGCCGGGCGAGGCGGCGGGCGCCTGTAGTCCCAGCTACTCGGGAGGCTGAGGCAGGAGAATGGCGGGAACCCGGGAGGCGGCGCTTGCAGTGAGCTGAGATCCGGCCACTGCACTCCAGCCCGGGCGACAGAGCGAGACTCTGTCTCGAAAAGAAAAAAGAAATCATCTTTTCCAACGACTGCACTTTTGAGTTGTGGAGACCAGACCAAGAGAGGTGAAACGACTGTTGGCCAATGCGTCCACCTCTGCTTGCCTCTGAAATTGCGCCTGCCCCTGCCTTTCTGTCTGGTCTGCGAGGCTTCTGATAGTGAAGCCGGGGCGGACCCCGTTCACCGCAGCAGGCGAGCCCTGAACAGCGCTTGGCGGGAACTCTGCAGCGCCGGCGCCCTCTAGAGGCTGGAGGACCTTCCTGCAGCGCCGGCGCCCTCTAGAGGCTGGAGGACCTTCCTGCAGCGCCGGGAGCCCTCTAGAGGCTGGAGGACCTTCCTCAAGGCCCCGGGAAGTGTGGATGTGGACCTGAAGGAGTGCTGGGCAGAAGACGGAGCCACCCTTTCACCCCGTCCACTGCATTCCTCTGTCTTTAATGTTGGGCTTCCTCAGATTAGATTTTCTTTGAAGAAAGAGTTCTGCAGCTTAAAAAAAAAAGTGACAGAAAAGTCACTGGTGCAGAGTAAGGTATAGCATTTAGCATTAGCATTTGATCTGATATTATCTAGATTATTTTCACACGAGGAGGGACCTAAGTCGTCTGGTCTAACACCTTCCTTTCACGAAGAGGATCTGAGGCCTATATAAGCAAAGTGTGTGCTGCCCAGGTCCATGGCTGCAGGAGTGGCACTGTCTCCTGGCCCTGGAAATCTGGTCTTCATTCTTATTTTTTGTTTTGTTTTGTGTTAAACGAACTCAGAACTTAACAGATCCCTTGCAACGTGGCTGAGACTCCACATTTCATGCAAAAAGCTTTCAGGGTGCAAGGGTAACTGGGTGGATTAGCAGGAGAAGAAGATGTAAAGTGATGGCGATTGGAGCTTAACCTTGGTTTGATTAAGTAATCCCCCAGAAACCCCCGAGACGGGAAAACAGTCCCCACGTATAAATTTCTACACCCTTGCTCGCCTCCTCTTCTGAAAGGCGTAAATCTCCCCTGAAATGCCTCCCTAGCATTCAGGGCAATAAAGAGGTCACATTATATCTCCATAAATCTCCCAGCTGGCTGCTGCTGCTGCCATTCCAGAGGCGAAGGGGAAGTTGTTTCCTCCCGACGGCAGGCCATGGGCCTGGAAGGAAAAGCCTCTCCCTGCAGACCCATTGTCTCGGTCCCTGAGGGAGCTGCCCTGGCAATTTGTTCAATATTCCTTTTCCGTCCTGCCAGCTCCTAACTGGGGTTGCAGAGTCAAACGGCCCAGACTAGCCCAGCTTAAGTCTCCTCTGGCCAAAGCTCCATTGCGGTCTTCCTAATAAATAAAAGGAGCCAGAACCATATCACTGAGCATTAGAAGCCAGGCCAGTGTTCCCTGGGGCTGAGTCTGGGGCTCCCTGGGGCTCCCTGGGGCAGGAGCTAGGGTGCTGTGAGAGATGACAGCGGGTCAACAGCTTTAGGAGTGCAGCAAAGCTAAGGACGCACTTGGGAAATGGGTTCCATTTTCTCATTAGGGAATGAAGATGCTTTTGTAGGAAAGTAAGGTGGGAGAAAAGATGCTTTTGTGGAAAAATCTGAAAATGGAACCTGCCCAGCTTTAAATTAAAAATGTTACTGCATGAAAGAGTGATGATGCTAGCCCATGACATATTTCTGTACTTTATTTAACATGCCAAAGAATCATAGGCCAGGTGCGATGGCTCACGCCTGTAATCCTAGCACTTTGGGAGCCCAAGCCTGGCGAATCACCTAAGGTCAGGAGTTCAAGACCAGCCTGACCAAGATGGTGAAACCCCATCTCTGCTAAAAATACAAAAATTAGACAGGCATGGGGGTATATACCAGTAATCCCAGCTTTTGGGGAGGCTGAGGCAGGAGAATTGCTTGAGCCCGGGAGATGGAGGTTCCAGTGAGCCAAGATCATGCCACTGAACTCCAGCCTGGGTGACAGAGCAAGACTCTGTCTCAAAAAAAAAAAAAAAAATCACTATCACAAATAAGAAATACAACAAATATTAAAATAGTTGAGTATTTAAAAGTTACACAACAGCAAACAATGAGAAGTACCTCCATGAGCCACCAAGACGCCTCTCTGGAAGCAACCAGTATGATCAGTTTCTTGTCTGTCCTCCTAAAAATGTTCATTGTATATATAAACAAATCCATGTATAGATTCTTCTCCCCTTCTTTTTGTAAGAGAATATCAATGTATTGTCCATGCCTTCTAATATTTCACAGCATATACTGGCAAGAATTCCATATCAGTACATGAAGGCCATTGTTTATGGCTACATAGTCATAACTAAGTCATACATAGTATGCCTTAATTGAATTAACCGGTCCTGTATTGATGAACATAAGAGTGGTTTTTCCAGTCCTCTGCTATGGAAAAACATGCCATAGTGAATCTCCTTGTATATAAACCATTTTACACAAAAGTAATCTGGAGGATAAATTCCTGGAAGTGGAGTTTCTGGATCAAGTGACACATGCATTTATACTTTTGATAAGATATTGCCAAATTGCTTTCCCCACTGGCTGTGGGGCTGTACCATGTCACGCTTCCCATCAAGACCCAAAGTGACTGCTTCCCCACATCCCCCAACCCCAAGGCACACTAAAATGACTGAGGCAAGCTGGGAGGAGCCTGGAGAGGGGCATCATCACAACACAGTGATTTGGAGGAACCAGGACCAGTGCCAGACTTTGTCCACAGTGTGACGGGCAAGCTCTTCATGTACATTCTACCCTGGCTGGGACTGTACCCCGAAGGGAGGGTTCTCTCCCTTTCTTTCTGTAGGGTGGGAGGAATAGTTGGTGCCATAGCGATGCCTGAGCCCAGATGGGGCTGCCACTGTGGTGGGGAGGCAGCTGGGCCCAAAGTGGAAAAAGTACTTCGTATTTTTTCTTTCAGACCGGGAGGATCCCAGGAAATTGAAGAAAATAAACATCTCCGATCCTGCAGTGCCTAGGCAGAGATGCTTGTTTAATTAACTGCATATTTAACTAATTTAAACCATGTTACAGGAAGGGAAAATATGAAGAACATAGTCTATCCAGTTGTCATTTAATAAACCAACTCCAATTCCCGTATGGCTTTACTGAAACTTTGTTTTTGTATTCTTTCTTCTACCATTGGGCATCTTGGTTGTTTCCAGTATTTGGCAGGAACATCTGAAAAGTAGACATTTTCCCTTTAAAAACAATTTATTCCAGTGAATTAATTAGAGCAGTTTTATTGCTAGCAAGAGTGGGCTGGCTTTTAGTGCAACGCGGTGTAATTTTCCATATACATCCATTATATATGATTTTACATACACACATATATGCACACATGTATGTGTACACACACACACACACACACACGGAAACTTCTGGCCCTGCATAGATAATTCTCACAGCTGAATTATGGTGTGTGTCCAGGAACAGGGCATCCCAGTGGCCAGGCAGCCCGGCCGGCCGGAAGCCCAGCCCTGTCCCATCGTCATTTCGGCCGCCTCACGGGACTCTAGGCGCTGGGTTTGTTGAAACCCGATGGTTCCGTGTGCAGAGCTTCTGTTATGTGCAGAGCTTCTGTCGTGCGCGGAGCTTCTGTCGTGGGTGCGGAGTTTCTGTCGTGTCTGGAGCACCTGCTGTGTGCCAGGTGCTGCAGGTGGCGGGGTCCAGCGGAGAGCAGTGCGGTGCTGTGGAAGGTGAGGACTGGGAGCTCAGATGAGGCACTTGCCCGGCCTGCTCTGCACCTTGGTTTCCTCTTCTGAATGTTCACGGAATAGCCCAGACCCAGCTGGCAGTTTTAAGACTGTACCACTGTGCCAACTGCCCCTTGCTCCTGGACCCTCACAGCCTCTCCCACAGTAGGACGGGGGATGTGCAGAGTGAGCCAACTCAACAAGGCAGTGGACAGGGAAGCGGCGGCGGGGGCGCCCTTTGCTTGCAGTCCCCAGAGGCCAGGAAGGAGTAAATATTTTCAAGTGCTGTTCCCCGGCCAGGGCTACCCTGGCTGTATCTGAGCTTGAAGCTGGAAGTCCCAGGAGCTGCAGGAACCAGTGCCTAATGTGGTGTCCTGGCCTCTTTCCTGGCATGCTGCGTGTGGCTTGTCTGGGAGGGGGCAAGTAAGCCGTATTACCTGTCAGCTGGGACACTAGGGAGACACGGAGAGGAGGGATCAGCATGTCAGAGATGCAGGTCTGACAGTGAGGTCTGCAGAGGGTTGCCACACACCCTGGTGTTAATTAAGATTGTGCTTTAAGAATAATTAGTAATGTGCCCCCTCCCCTCAGAAGTGTCCCATTTTGTATGGTGAGTCACAGGGCTCCCAGATTAACCCGGGGAGGGGGACAGCACAAAGAGGAGAACATTGTCCCAGGTTTCGCGGTGGGGACTGCCGGGCAGGGTCTCTGCAGACACAGCAGCTGGGAGGCCCAGGCCCCTGCACTCTGGGACTGATCGTAGCTTCCCACACGGAGGCCCCCAGGAAAGCTCCACAGCTCTGTCACCTGAGGGTCTTTGTAAAAAATGTATTGGTATAGGGGCAAAATGCCGGCACTGGGGAGAGTTTTCAAATAGAAATGTAGAGCTCACTGCAGTCTTTCAGTATTCCCTTCCTTTCTTTGTTCCTTTTCCATTTTTTTTGGAGACAGGGTCTCACTGTGTCTCCCAGACTGTACTACAGTGGCATGATCACAGCTCACTGCAACCTCTGCCTCCTGGGTTTGAGCAATTCTCCTGCCTCAGCCTCCCGAGTAGCTGGAATTACGGGGGTGCACCAACATGCCCACCTATTTTTTATATTTTTGGTAGAGACAGACTTTCACCATGTTGGCCAGGCTGGCCTTGAACTCTTGACCTCAAGTGTTCCACCCGCTTCGGCCTCCCAAAGTGCTGGGATTACAGGCATGAGCCACCATACCTGGCCCTTTGCCTGTTTTTAAAATGATATCCCAGCCTGTGGTTCTCTGGTGGGAAGGGGCCATGGTGACCATTTTCTGGGAGTCTGCATGTTTAGTGTCGAGATATAGCAAATGAAGTCATATTCACCACAATACGTTTGTTTCATTTGTTTCAAGAAAGTGCTTGTGGCCAGAAGTGGTGGCTCATGCCTGTAATACCAATACTTTGGGAGGCTGAGGCGGGAGGATTGCTTGAACTCAGGAGTTCAAGATCAGCCGGGGCAACATAGTAAGACCCCATGTCTACAAAATGCTACAAAAACTAGCTGAGCGTGGTGGTGTCCACCTGTAGTCCCAGCTACTCAGGAGGTTCAGGCAGGAGGATCGCTTGAGGCCAGGAAGTCGAGGCTGCAATTAGCTGTGACTGAGCTACTGGACTCCAGCCTAGGTGACAGAGCAAGACTCCATTGCAAAAAAAAAAAAGTCCTGTGAGAGTAATGCAACAGTCCACAGGTTCATGGATTTAGCTCTATGGCATTGTCATTGCAGAGACTCAAATTTGAATTCAGAAGCACCCTACATTTCTCCTGGAGCCAACAACTGATCCTGCATTTTATGGGGAAATCTTTATGCCATAATTATAGACCCACGTGTAGGGGTTCTTGAAGGTCTCAAAATCTAATCTTGACAATGATGAAGGCCAGGAAGCATTTCCCAAGTGGGTGAGCTGAGAAGCATTGAAACAGAGATGCTGGGAAGTTTCTGGGATCAGACACGCTGGGAAAACAGAGCACGCTTGGGCTCTGGACTCCTACAGCCCTTGCTGCTCACAGGTCAAATCGAGACTGATTTTCTCTCTGCTGCCAGCTACTGCCGCTGGGGAAAGGGTCAGGGATGGCCAAGACATCTGTGGGCAGAGCTGGTGGGACCCTGGCCTGCGGTTAAGAGGCTGACTGGCCAGCCTGGGTTTGATCCCATCTCCGCTGTTGATTAGCTCTGTGGCCCCGGGCAGAATCTGTTTTCTAAAGCACACGAACGTTCCTCCATTGCCATCCCTCTCCGGGACCAGCCTCCCACGCTGACCCTGCTATGAGCACAGACCAGGCAGGTGCAGAGGTGCTGGGAGTTCTCAGACCTCCAGGGAGGAGCCGCTGGCGCCCAAGGTGTCGGGGGCTGGAGTCTTTCCATAGTTCCTCCAGTGACAGGTGTGGTTGCATGTTACAGCCTTCAAGCTCATCTTTCTCTTTGTCATTTGTAAAACCTCTTTGCATATGAGCAGGTGTATTTTCCTCTATCATTTGATCTTCAACCTCTTCCTCCTCTGTCTCTCTGGACATTCCCCCCACCCTCATTCTTGTGTTTGTCTTTTTTGTTTTGTTTTATTTTGTTTTTTTCCTTTCACAATGTCCTTGCCTGTTTGTGATTCAGGGAAAAAAAAAAAGAAAAAAAACCGAGTCACATTCCGTCACTCCAGCCAGCCAGCGTCCCGGGGTCTTGTGCTTTATAAGGGTCAGCAGCGGAGGCCTTGGACTCTGTGGGGTGACTCTGCAAGGTGGGCAGTAACTGGTAACCTCCTCTGTTCAGCGGCTGCAGGAGCTTCCAAAATAGGTGATTTCATCCCCTGGCCGGAGCCCGCTGGGGCTGTGCGGGCCTCCCCGTGACAGCCTCCTGTCACAGGCATCTGCCGAGCCTGACGAAGCCCAGAAGACGCAGGGCTCAAGAGCTGCCAGGAAAACCTCAGGCTTTGTTTGGGCCTCGTGCCCCACACCCAGGCGCCAGCCGCAGGGACAGATCCGGGCCTGTCGGGAAATCCAGGCTCCATCTCTAGTGAACTCTGGATGGGACGTGGGCCTGGGGTTCAGCAAGGGACCTTTGGGTGGGGCTGAGACTTCGCTCTGAAACGCTTTTAGTTCCCAGGGAACGGTCTCTGGGCAGGTCCCTCCCCTCCTGCCCAGTCTGGGCCGAGGTCTGGCCTTTTCCAAGAAGCCTTCTGGGTTGCATCTCCCTGGCCCCCCAGCCCTTCTTGTGTGGCACTGCCCAGCTGCCCCGGGCACGGGCCCTTTCCACTGTTGATGTGTCTCTCCCTGAACGTCCGTTATGCTGAAGATCTGAAGCTGGAGGTGGTGGACTGGGCACCGGTGGGAGGCCCAGGCCCACTGCAGTTTGTCACCTCAAAGGTAGCGATTAGTTTTGAGTTGTGCATGCCCAGCTAGACCAAAACAACTTAGGGCAAGGAGTTAGCGTGGGTTTTTCCACCATGTTCGTTATGTCTAGCACTCGCACAGGGGCGCGTATACAGACACACGGCAAACGTTTGCGCTTCAGACATTGCAGTGAAGGGGCTGAGACCCATCACCTCTGCCTCCAGGCACGAGGGTGAGGCTCTTTCCAGCGCAAGCTGGGGCTCAACACCAGCTCTCCCCAGCAGGTGGAGGTCTGAGGGGCGCATCTGCAGGAGAGCAGACCAGGCTCTGTGGCGCCGATGGGGCGGCAGCAGTGGCCTGAGCTGTCTCCGCAGCAGCCAGCAGTGCCCAGGGGAGGGAGTGGAGAGCGGAACCGTGACCCTGGCCTCTGATTCCTCTCCCTTTCTTCCTCCCATGCCTTCCCTCTCCCGGCCCTGATTGGCTTCCCCTTGTTGGGGTGGGTGGGCTCCCCAGGATGGATGGAGCAGGTCAGGGGAGAGGAGAGGTCGGAGTCTTTGCCTCTGGTTGCGTCAGTTCTTTGTAGGGAAGTCAGGGGTGGGATGTTTCAACCTCCTGCCTGCATTCTTCTTCCAGGCACGAGGGTGGGAGTAGTTTGCCTTCATTCATAGGAGCGTCCGTACTGCACGGGATGTCTGAGAAATCAGACTATCAGACTTGGTTTCCGCTCTAAAAAAGCTTTGTTTTAGCAGGGTATGGATGGAAGTGAGGAGTGAGATCCGCACCCTTGGAGTTAGGACATAGTTTATTTTGTGCTTTTCATTGCTAAACTAATCATTAATTCATACTTCCATGAGCAACAACTTGGAGACCGAGGAAGTGTACACGGTCAGCCTTGCCGTCAGTTGGTTCCCGGCTTGCAGTCTCAAATCTGACGGCTGAGAGCGACAGACAGTTCTGAGCATAGCCCCAGTGGTCTAAGAAGGGTCAGATTCCCCAGTCTCCTGGCTCTTTTATCTGTCTTCCCCTCCTCCAATAACCAGCGCCAAGGTTTGTCATGGTCTCTTCCATTCCCTCCTGACCCCTCCAACTTCAGCCTCCTAACAATAATCCATCATTGTTATCTCATTTGATGTTTGCAAAGCACTTTACAGCCATTGTTGTAAGTTTTTCCTCTCATTTGCAAAGTACTTTACAACTATTATTACAAGTCTTTCCTCCAAACGTGGGTGATGCCTTCCAAGTGGCTGGAGCAGTTCCAGGGATGCCAGCACTGGGTGGGAGTGGCTGCATCCGAGGCCACAGCTGTGCCCCTGGCTTCAGAATCATTCTTCCCTCTCAGTACCTTTCCTAGGAAGGAAGGAGAAGTGGTGCTTACCGAGGTTCATACCAGATGTGAGTGCTAGTTTGGGACTTAGTGCTGTGTTTGTCATTTAACATTATAGGGTCAACATTTTCCTCTATGATTACCTTGTTTTTATAGTCATTGTTTAAAAATGTGTGTAACATTTCATTGACCAGGTTGGATGGCAAGATTTTGTGGTCAGAAATATGGAAACCTCTGCAGATTTGGAGGTGTTGCAGGGTGTCTGTTGGGTGTCTTTAGGAAGCATAGCCTTTACTTGGGCGGTTTTGGTAACCCCTGACCCTTCTATCACAATGGGACTTTTATGCTGGTGGGAATTCCACACTTTCTGCCCTAGACAATTAGGGTCTGCCATGAGTCCCCCACTCTGCTGAGGGTATGTTCCAAAAACAAACCGAGTAATATTATTACTCATTATTGATATTCAAATCCAAGTTGTCCAAATAGATCACTAGCATTCTGAGACCTGGGTTTCCTCCTGGCTCCTGTGACATCTAACAGAGTGATTAAATAGCAGATGCTCAGTAAATATTTGTTGGTGACAAATACATATTTGGCGACCTCCAGTGACTTTACCTGGACAGTAAAATAGTTGCTTGAATGCGGAACCCAACTTTGAGGTGAGCCTGCAGGACCGTCCGAGGCAGACCTGTGTGTTGGGTTCTCAAGGCAGCCAAAGGTGAGTCAGCAGCTGAGAGGACGCTGCAGGGATTCCTGGGTCCGTTAATAAGATTCTGGGGGGGACACGGTGGCTCACGCCCATAATCCCAGCACTTTGGGAGGCTGAGGTGGGAGAATCCCTTGAGCTTAGGAGTTCAAGACCAGTCTGTACAACATAGTGAGAGCTTGTCTCTACCAAAAATACAAAAAAAAAAAAAAAAAAAATTAGCAAGGCATGGTGGCAGGCACCTGTAGTCCCAGATACTTGGGAGGCTGAGGCGGGAGGAGTGCTTGAGCCCAGGAGGTTGAGGCTACAGTAAGCCAAGATCGCAGCACTGTACTCCAGCCTGGGGGACCGAGTGAGACCCTGTCTCAAAAAAAAGTTTTTCTTTACATCAGTGTAGTGTGGGAAGAAGAAAAAAAACACTCCATTCCTGCATATAAAACAGTAATTGTGAGAAGAAAAGAGAACCTCCCCTCCGAACAAGAGGAACACATTATGAGATGTTTTTGACTTAAATGAACCAGAATGTAGGAGAGAAGCCAGTTTGCTTATTTTTAAGAGTGTGATTCTTTATCTGTTAGAGCAACATACTGAGATACTTGTGAATAAAATAATGGAAGTCTGGGATTTTCTTCAGTAGCACAATATGGGGGAAAGTGAATGGAGGTATAGATAAAACAAGATTGACCACAAATGATTGGAAACTGGATGTGATGGTTAAGTCAGAGTTCTCTTTCATATTCTGTCCACTTCTGAATATGTTTGAATTTTTTCATAATAAAGAAAAATAGGGCTGGGTGCAGTGGCTCATGCCTGTAATCCCAGCATTTTGGGAGGCCAAGGCAGGAGGATCACTTCAGCCTAGGAATTTGAGACCAGCCTGGGCAACATGGTGAAACCTTGTCTCTACAAAAATTAGCTGGGGATGGTAGCGTATGCCTGTAGTCCCAGGTACTAAGGAAGCTTGCGGTTGCAGGGCCCACTGCACTCCAGCCTGGGTAACAGAGTGAGACCCTGTCTAAAAAGATAGAAAAAGAAAAATAGGCTGAGGCAGGAGGATCTCTTGAGGCCAGGAGTTGGTGGCTGCAGTGAGCTACGATTGCACCACTGCACTCCAGCTTGGGTGACAGAGTCCCATCTCTAAAGAGAAAAATAAAATAAAAAAGGAAACCAGAATGAGAGAGTTGTGCTAGGTTTGGACCGGAAAGGTGATCTTACAAGGCCTCTATGTCCAAGTGTCATTCAGGCCAGACTGTGCGTCTTGGTTCAGTTTTGAGGTGGTAGTGCCACCTAGTGTTTATTGCTGACACCCAACAAAATGACGACGTTGCCCGCGCCCACCTCCTGCTGTGGAGTTGGCTTGGTCTAATGTCCTTCTGTAAATTCCTGGCCTTTCGAATCCCCTCATGAGCAGGCCTGGATGAAAGAAGTGAGGCTGACAGGCCATAGGCACCGACTGTAGAGGTGGCAACAGTAGTGTTAATTGTGGGGGTCCAGCTGTGAACAAGTCTTGGGCGGGAGTGGCCGCATCTCATGTATGGGTCTGAGGGCAGGCGACCTTGGTAGAGGCTGTCAGTGTGACCCAGGTGTAAAAATAGCCTCTGCTGTGACGCCTGTGCTCCGCTCCCTGGCCTGAGCAAATAGCCCCTCACACCTGCACACTGTTTACTCGGTGTGGACACACAGCTACCTGTTTGCAGGTGCAAATGACTGTTTGTGTACCCAGAGTTGGGGGGAGGGCCCCCCACCATGCTTTTCTCTGGCCCACATTCCCTTAGAGCAAGTAGCTGGGCCACAGAACTAACAAAATGTGCAACCTTAACCCCCGCCCGGGCTGGGTCCTATTGGAAAGAGAGCTCTTCACCACCCGTCCTCCCAACTCAGTAAAAGCTCCCCTCTCCACTAGAGAAGAATCTGCCCTTGCCTCTGGCGGCAGCATAGGAAGAATCTGGAGACCAAGGTAGATGTGTTTAGGGACAGTAAATTAGGATAACATGAAGTCAGAGAGACTTCTGGAGATTGTGAGCCAGGCTTATATAGACTACAGGGAATAAGAAAACTGGCCCAGCCTCTCTCATCAGGGTGCGGAGAACGGGCACAAGTGGAACCTGTCAGTTGTAACGTTCATCCAACCGGGTTGGATGGCAAGATTTTGTGGTCAGAAATATGGAAACTTCTGCAGATTTGGAGGCGTTGCAGGGTGTCTGTTGGGTGTCTTTAGGAAGCATAGCCTTTACTTGGGCTGTTTTGGTAACCCCTGACCCTTCTATCACAATGGGACTTTTATGCTGGTGGGAATTCCACACTTTCTGCCCTAGACAATTAGGGTCTGCCATGAGTCCCCCACTCTGCTGAGGGTATGTTCTAAAAACAAACCGAGTAATATTATTACTCATTATTGATATGACATGGACATGTCATATGGATATGTCTAATATTAATGAGTAATATTATTACTCATTATCCATAGACATGGACAATAAAGGTGATGGCGGGGAGGAGTGAGCGAGTGAAGGCAGCGGCAGACCCAGCAGCCTTGTGGTGGTCGGGGAGACGCTCCGCTCATGTGAGCAGCTCTAAGGTGCCATTGCTTATAATATGCACCTTTATTTTATATACCAATAAGCAAGAAAGACGTCAAACTATGATATAGCAGCCCATACAGGTATATTAAAACAAAAAAAATGAATGAATGAAGCGTTTTTTTTGCTGGACAGTTAGAAAATTCCAAAAACTTAAAATAAATCTAGTGCCTTTGACTCAGAAATTCTACCTCTCGGAGACTATCCTAAGGAATAACTAGAAATGCACAGATTTATGCACAAAACAAGCAGTGTTTACGTAACAAGAATCCAAAATTGGATGAAAATTAATAGTTGAATGATACTAGTTAAATGATGGCACGTTTATATGATGGAATAATGATATGAGTTTATAAAGAATTTTATAAAATGAGTTTATAAAGAATTTCTCATTGAGAAAATGTTTTGGTATTAAGCAAAAGACCCACACAGACTCAGAATTATATAGCTTGGCAAAAATATGTATCAACATATGAAAGTTTCACAAGCTTGGGTGTGGTGTACTCACCCAGTACTTTGGGAGGCCAAGGTGGGCGGACCACATGAGGTCAGGAGTTCGAGACCAGCCTGACCAACATGGTGAAACCCCATCTCTACTAAAAGCACAAAATTAGCTGGGTGTGGTGGTGGATGCCTGTAATCCTAGCTACTTGGGAGGCTGAGGCAGGAGAATCGCGTGAACCCGGGAGGCAGAGGTTGCAGTGAGCTGTGATTGTGCCATTGCACTCCAGCCTAGGCAACAAGAGTGAAACTCCATCTCAGAAAAAGAAAAGTCTCACAAAGGGCTGGGCACAGTAGCTCCTGCAGGTAGTCTCAGCACTTTGGGAGGCTGAGGCTAGAGGATCACTTGAGCCCAGGGGTTCAAGGCTGGACTGAGTTATGATCGCACCACTGTACTCCAGCCTGGGTGACAGAGGGACCCTGTCTCTGATAAAAAGAATAAAATACAGTCTTACAAAGGATACAATAGAACCAAGTGCTGAAAACATTAGTGACAATCTGGATTTTCCTTATATATTTTGGCACTGATTTTCCTAAGGTAAATATTTATACCTTTATGCAAAGGGAAAAGTAATCTTACTAACTTTGAAAAGGAACAAGAGAGCGCAAGAAGGTTTGCGTGGACCTCAGCGTGAGGTGAGAGGCCTGGGGCTGCAGGCTCTCAGTGTGATATCTGCACCGAAATCCAGGTGTCCTGCCTCCCAGCCCAGGACGCGGGTGATCACTGCAACCTTTCCTCTTCTCATGCTCAGGGGAGCTCGCAGTGTCTAGGATTAGGGGGCAGGGGCTGAAGTCAGAGTGAGGAAGAGCAAGAGCAGCCCAAGGTGGTCTTCTCCTTCCAAGGAAAGGGTATTGTTTCTGCGCTCTCTAGATGCTCAGATGTAAGAGAGGGGCATAAACAAAGAGTTAATCCTCTGTGTCTTTTCTTGTCTGTTCTCCCCGACTCGGTAGACATGTTTGACGACTTCTCAGAGGGCAGAGAGTGTGTCAACTGCGGGGCGATGTCCACCCCACTCTGGAGGCGAGACGGGACGGGTCACTACCTGTGCAACGCCTGCGGCCTCTACCACAAGATGAACGGCATCAACCGGCCGCTCATCAAGCCCCAGCGCCGGCTGGTAAGCCCCTGCCTCGCGGCCTCCTCTCGGCACCTGGCTGCAGGGCTCTCGCCTTGGTGGGACGTCCTCTGGTTTTGAGTTTTGGAACTTGAGGGTGCGGATCAGGGGATCAGACGGGTGAGAGCGCCACCGTAACTCTCACAACTTCAGAGTGAGCTGGAGCCACCAGAGTGATCCAGGCTGTCCAGTTCAACCTCTTCGGCGCACAGAAACGGAAAGTGAGGCTCAGAAAAGCTAGTGGCCTTGCTCACAGCCACTAAGGTACTGAGTCTCCCATCTGGAACTCTGGAACCAAAATCCAGGCTTCCTGGTTCCCACTCCAGTGTCGACTGGAGTATCTCCTCCATCCACAGCAACCCTGCAAGGAAGGTCACCTCAGAGGCTGGTTCTATCCTGACCTCAGTTGATCAGTTAATAAGTCCCCAAGCTCAGAAGTGCAAGCAGCTTGTGTCGGGCCCCGTGGCTGGGGAAGAGTTTGGGCCTGGGGCTTGGCTCTTCGCTTCATGCTCCTTTTTAATGTAATTTGATTCTGATCAACACCAACCAGATTGCACTATATTAAGGAGGGAAGAACAGAGGGGATAAACCCTGGTGCCTCCCTTTCTTGAGGTCCCAGGGCCATTCAGACTTTGATACCATTTGGACACCGTGATTCCTCACTCTCCGTCTGTGCCTGGCACCTGCAGCTTCTTTCAGGAGAAGCTTTCCTTCCCGCAGTGTCCGGCGCCCACTGGGTTATTTGCCTGATGGTGAAGGATGGTAGGACTGGAAACCAGGTCTTCAGTGCCCACGTTCGCTCTCCTCGTGCAGCAGCAACCTTGTTCTGATTTACTCCTCGCAGCGGCTCAGGTGACAGGAGAGTTAGGTGCTGTCACAGGTCAGAGATCTCATGCAGGGTCATTAGGGCCCAGCCCTGCCTCCCGTTAGGGAGGCCCAACTCCGCAGTCGCACGCGAGGTGGAAGGGGCAGTGCCCCCCTTTTACTTGGACATGAAGGGTCTGTTTCCTGTCTTGCAGTCCGCCTCCCGCCGAGTGGGCCTCTCCTGTGCCAACTGCCAGACCACTACCACCACGCTGTGGCGCCGCAACGCGGAGGGCGAGCCTGTGTGCAATGCCTGTGGCCTCTACATGAAGCTCCATGGGGTACGTGGGTCCCACGCCCACGCGGCATCCTTGCCTTCTGATGCCCATCTCTCAGTCATCGCTTGTCTTCTTCCTTTGGACTAGCATTCATTTTCCCTTCTTAACAAAGATACTTAGATTTGGAAGGGACTTTCAACAACTTTGCTGGCCTCTTCCGTCCTTTACATTGCATAAGTGAATTTTCCATTTTACAGATGAGCAGGCCATATTTATGTATAGCAGCTTGATAGGCAACAAAGGCGGCATTTCGATTCAGTGGATAAGAAGCTTAAGGATAGTTGCATTGACAAAATTGGCTGTTCATTTGGAAAACAAAAGGAAAGCATCACCTCCACCTCTTACTTAAACAAAAATAAACTTAGGTGAATTAAAGATATTAAATGTAAAATATCTTTGAAATAAACTAAAAGTAAGGCAGGCATCATGACTCATGCCTGTAATCCCAGCACTTTGGGAGGCCGAGGCAGGAGGAGTGCATGAGCTCAGGAGTTCAAGACCAACCTGGAAACTCTGCCTCTACTGAAAAAAAAAAAACTAGCTGGGCATGGTGGTGCATGCCTCTAGTCCCAGCTACTTAGGAGGCTGAGATAGGAGGATGGCTTGAGCTTAGGAGTTTGAGGCTGCAGTGAGCTCTGATTGTGCCACTGCACTCCAGCCTGAGTTACAAAGTGAGACCCTGTCTCCAAAAAATAAAAATATTAGATAATAAAATACTACAAAAAAAAATCAGACGATAAAAACACTGGAAAAAAATGTAAGGGGAAGTATTTATATAACTTTGGGGATGGGAGAACTTCTTAAACAATATTTTAAAACTTTTTAGCCATATAAAAATAGTTAGATAGATTTGATTTTGCAAATATTTACTATTAGTGCCTGGAAATGATAGCTAGGGAAAGTAAAGACCAATACACACAGTACCAGAAAAAGGGTTAATATTTCCAGAATTACACGGAGCTTCTACAAAACTCTTTACATTTTTATTGGAACATTCTCCATTATACAGTGTTAACAAAAAGGCAAGGTGCAGAACACTACTTACTATGGCACTATTTTTATAAATATGAGGAAGAACATAATTTATACATGGTTGCTTCCATGTACACAGAGCACCTCTGGTAGGATATGTAGAGGTTGGTCACATGGTCACATGTATGCATATATGTGTACATGGGGTGCCTCCAGGAGAAAAACTGGGATCCTGGGGAGAAGGGATTGGAAGGACACTTTTTTTGCTGTGTACCCCCTTGGTACCTTAGACGGTACATTTGCAAGTCTTAATTGTTCAAATACAAGTTAAATTAAAACCAAACCAGAAACAGATAGACCTTATAGCCTAATAAGAAGAGAACACTTGATCTTTCCCCCACTTCCCCCAAATGGGCAAAAGATACGAACTGACATCTCACAGAAGCTGTCCAGATAGCCATGAAACATGTGCAGACATGCTGAATCTCACTGAAAATCAGGGAAATGTACCTGAAAATGACCACGAAAGTCCCTATTTTGCCCATATATTTGGCAAAAATTAAAATGTGTGCTGCTATGGATTTGGGGAATTAGATACTCTCATGTATTATTGATTTGTATTTGAATAACTGCATCTATTAACTTAGTGGTATTTTTAAAGGTTAAAACCATCAACACCTTTCTATCTGGCAGGTCTACTGTTGGGAAACTAGCCTATAAAAAATAACCAGTACATGATGACCTTTGAACCATTTATTGCTGCATTGTTTTTGGTGGCAAAAACTAGAAACCACCTTAAAACCCCATAAAGGAATGGTTGAAAAAATTCTGGTATATCCCCAAATGTGGAATATTGAGGAGAAATTTAAAAATAGTAATCTAGAGCCATGTATCTCGATCTAGAAAATGAAAAAGCACATTGCAAAGAAATATATGTAGCGTGACCCCATACTATGAGTGTTGAAGGTGCAGTAAACACACATACCTATGGGATGAGTGGACAGACCAGCGGATGGGTGAATACATACACACAGATATACATGTGTAGGTGTATCAGTCTGTTTTCACACTGCCGATAAAGACATACTCAAAATAAAAAAGTGGTTTAGTGGACTCACAGTTCCACATCGCTGGGGAGACCTCAAAATCATGGCGGAAGGGGAAAGGCACGTCTTACGTGGCAGCGGGCAAGAGAGAAGGAGAGCCGAGCAAAAGGGGCTTCCCCTGATAAAACCATTAGCTCTCATGAGACTTCCTCACTACAGTTAGAACAGTATGGGAGAGGCCGGGCGCGGTGGCTCAAGCCTGTAATCCCAGCACTTTGGGAGGCCGAGACGGGCGGATCACGAGGTCAGGAGATCGAGACCATCCTGGCTAACACGGTGAAACCCAGTCTCTACTAAAAAATACAAAAAACTAGCCGGGCGAGGTAGCGGCCGCCTGTAGTCCCAGCTACTCGGGAGGCTGAGGCAGGAGAATGGCGTGAACCCGGGAGGCGGAGCTTGCAGTGAGCTGAGATCCGGCCACTGCTCTCTAGTCCGGGCGACAGAGCGAGACTGCGCCTCAAAAAAAAAAAAAAAAAAAAAAAAGAACAGTATGGGAGAAACCACCCTGTGACTCAGTTATCTCCCCTCAGGTCCCTCCCACAACACGTGGGAATTACGGGAGCTACAATTCAAGATGAGATTTTGGTTGGGACACGGCCACACCACGTCAGTAGATACATATGTGTACACGTGTTTGAGAATTTTTTTTTAAATGTAAGAATATATAACAGGCTGTTAAATCCAGTTGCCTCATTGGGATAGGATTTACGGTAGTGGAGTGAGAGGGCTGTTACTAACTTAATCTCGTCTATCTTTTCATGATTTCTTGTTATAACGAACAAACAAATAGCTGAAGTTATGAACATTCATAAGAAAACATCTCTTTCTGCAAAGAATATAAGGGTGTTTGTTAATCACTGTAATAGCAAAAATGGAGGGGAAAAAACCTTTGGAAGGAAAATGGTTGAACTATTATTCTTCAATATGGGAATGGTACAAGAAACTTATTGGGAAATATTATATAGGTATTCAAAAGATAATATTCTCAGAAAATAAAACAATAAAATTACCACATGATCCAGCATACCATTTCTGGATATATACCCAAAAGAACTAAAGGCAGGGTCTCAGAGCTATTTGTACACTCCTGTTTATAGCAGCATGGTTCACAAATGCAGAAAGATGGAAGCAACCCAGGTGTCCATGGGGAAATGAAGGGATGAACAGAGTGTGATATATATACACGTAGGATATTATTCAGCCTTAGAAAGGAAGGGAATTCTGGCCCCTGACACCACGTGTCAAATCCTTGGAGGCAGAAAGTAGAATGGAGACTGTCGGGCTGAGGAAAGGGGGAATGAGGAGTGATGTTTAATGGGTATGGCGTTTGAGTTTTGCAAGATGAGAAGAGTTCTGGGGATGGTGGTGAGGGATGCAGAACAGTGAATGTGCTTAACACTACAGAATGATATACTTAAAAATGGTTAAGATGGTAAATCTTAAGTTACATGTATTTTATTTTACTGCAACTGAAAAAAAAGGCATACCTAAGTGAATGGAGATTAACATGAGGGGAAGATTCTTCTGAGGCTAGAATGGGCTTGAACATTTGAGGCATAGTTAGGGGGATGGGGTGGGGGAGGACACCCTCCCACAAGGTGGAAAATAGGGGTCTGGGTATAGAGTCACAGATAGGCAGATGGTGGGGTAGGGGGGTGCAAATGCTGCCCCATCTACCCACAGTTCAATAGGAGGCAAGTCCAAGTTCACATATGCTGGTGCATTTCTCGCTTAACCATTCCATGTTCATGTCTCTGAAGCAGTAATTGCTTTTCTTTCTGTATTTGCAGGTGTGGCCTTTATCGATCCCACATGGTAGACAAGCATAGCATAGAACGGGCTAAAAGACTTGGCTCAGCCTAAGAGAAACCAGATGTGGGGAGGCAACCTGCAGTCCTGCTCCCAGGACTGGCTTAGGCATCTGTGAATGGCTGTGGGGCCTGCCTCCCAACAGAACTGTGGTCAGAGTATTGTCCAGGCACATTTTATCTCAGAACCTGGTCACAGGGCAGTCTCTAGAATAATCTCTTACTGCTCCCCACCGTTCACAGAAGCACCAGTGGCTCCAGCCAGACCCAATGCAGTACAGAGCTACTAGAAGTAGAGTGATGTTACATCTCAATTCGCTGGGGCTGTTGCTGTTGAGGCCAATTTTCCCAGCACAAGTATTGATAGCACCCCCTCACTCTCGCCCCTTTTTGAGACAGGGCCTTGCTCCATCACCCAGGCTGGAGTGCCATGGCACAATCACGGCTTGCTGCAGCCTCGACTTCCTGGGTTCAAGTGATGCTCCTATCTCAGCCTTCTAAGTAGCTGCGACTACAGGCATGTACCACCATGCCCAGCTGATTTTAAAACTTTTTTGTAGAGATGGGGTCTCACTATGTTGCCAAGGATGGTCTTGAACTCCTGGACTCAAGTAATCCTCCCACCTCGGCCACCCAAAGTGCTGGGATTACAGGCATGAGCCACTGTGCCTGGCCTAGCACCCACTTTTTGTTTTCAGGGTCCTTGTGTGGATGATAAAGGCTTTTGAACATTCTGTCTCTGCTGCCTGAAATGCCTGCCTCTGTCTACTCAAAACCTTTTACAAACTCAGGTGTCACCTCCACACTGAAACCTTCCTTGATATCCTCACGTGCCCCTCTTTCCTGCTTCTCACCCCAGGACAGTTTCGTGTTTCTCTGTCTTTTTATATCACCTACCAGAGTCTGCTTATTTCTACTTGTCTCTGAATTTCTGAGGGTAGGAACTGTGTGTCTTTCGTTCCCTATTCTCCAGGCTCTAGTCAAGTCCCCATCACATCACGTAGGTGCTCGATAAGTTCTTTAAAAACAGAATTGATTTCTTTCTTGCTGAATTCCGGGGGCCTGTGCACACCGTCTGAGCCCCAGCCTTTGTGGAGAGATTGCTTAGGGGTTGCCTTCTCGCAGCAGGTGTGTGTCTTTCAGTGCTGTAGCAGATTATGTAGAAATGGAAAACCATATGTATTGACTTGTGACCCTCCAGGTCCCCAGGCCTCTTGCAATGCGGAAAGAGGGGATTCAAACCAGAAAACGGAAGCCCAAGAACCTGAATAAATCTAAGACACCAGCAGGTGAGGAAAAGATCTGTGAGTGATTATGTGAATACGTCAGAAGCCCTCAGAGTGCATAAGAATGATATTTTCTGGGTTAGGCAGGCCCAGGTATGCTGCCCAGGGTATGGTGACAGCATTGTACATCCCTGGCCTTTCAGGACAGGATGAAGAGCTCAGCAAAAAAGTAACAATTGCCATGGAACGTATTGGGAGCTTTTGCAGCAGGCTCAACTCAGGCTGGGGTCTGATCATTGCCAACTGCAAAAATCTCAGTGGGCAGGCTGGACCAGTCGAGGGCCTGCAAGAAAGAGGAACTTTACTAGGTCCCTTCATCTTCAGTGCTGCAGCCACCCAAACGCTCAGTTCCTTTCAATTTTCTTTGGGCTGACGGGGATCCAGGAGGACAGGGTCCAGTTAATCATGTTCCTAACAGATTGATCTCTAAGCCACTGGATAATTAACATCATGCAGTGCTCTGTGCTTCAGAAACGTGTTCTCCATGAACGTAAGACTCCATGAGAACCAGTTTATGATGCCATTTTAGTAACAAGCGAACTGAGGCTCATAGAGGGCGATGATTTAACGAGGGTCATACAGCCGTTAATGGGTAGAGAATTAAAACCCAAGCTTTTATGCTTCCGGGTCAATGTTCTCTTCAATATACCACTCTGCCTTCTTAATTTCTAGATTAAGAATAAGGGCTGCTCAAAAGTTGGAGGCTGCAGTGACCTGTGATCGTGCCACTGTACTCCAACCTGGAGAGCAGAGCAAGACCCCATCTTTTAAAAAAAAAAAAAAAAA
>NW_012115267.1:3945432-3950721 GCF_000951035.1 Colobus angolensis palliatus
TAAATTATATATAAATTTATGGAAGAACAAGGGCTGTTCTTCAATACATTTTTGTTCCCTACCAAAACATTCCCCATTCAGTACTGCTACCCAGTTAAAGATTGGACTGGTCAATGCTACAGTCTCAGAGAAAATCAATTGGCTGATCTGATGGAAAATTTATCTTCTAACCTAAGGCATGACAGAGTCAGATAAATTGGCCCTTTCCACCACCAAGGACATGATCAAAGTTCTACTTTTCTAGATTCAACCATGGCTTGCCCCTTCTGGCAGGCGTATTTCCTACTGGAGTTTTCAGTGTCTCACACCTGTGGTCTTCCCCCTCTCCTCCTGCTTCCCTGCTGCCGCCGAGTACCCTCTGCGCCCTGGGCAACCTTATTTCCTCGCACGTAGCAGTCACGGGTAGAGAGACATTCGGCTCAGGTGCACCATCTGCGGTCCAGAATTCCAAACCCAGGAAGCTAGATTTGGCAGCAAAACCTACTTTGAACAGACGCAAGGCTGTGGATAGTCTCTGTTTACCCCATTCAGTATGATAGTCACATGCTTTGCTGTGGGGATATTAATGTATTTAATTACAGGGTATTATCTCAGGCCCTGCTGGAGGTATTCTATAATACACAGTATTTGGACTTTAAAAAATTTGAATCTTCAAGTTGAATGAGGAAGAATTTTTTTTTAAAGTTTTGAATCCTGAAAGCCATGTGGCCTCAAGGGTTTGAGACGAGATAGGGGGAAGAAGCCATCCCTGTGAGGACTGTAACTCTCCACTGATAAGGAGCCCTGCTGCTCTCCCTGACACATGTAGATAAAGCCATTAGCACAGAGCCATCCCCGCCGTCTCACAGGCTGCTGTCTGTTCATTTGTCTCTGTTCATTTGTCCCTGCTGCTGATTTGGGTGTGCTGACTCTGCTTCTTTCCAGGTCCTTCAGGCAGTGAGAGCCTTCCTCCCGCCAGCGGTGCTTCCAGCAACTCCAGCAGTGCCACCACCAGCAGCAGCGAGGAGATGCGCCCCATCAAGACAGAACCCGGCCTGTCATCTCACTACGGGCACAGCGGCTCCGTGTCCCAGGTGCACACCACGGGTGGGGCGCCAGGGCTGTTTGTGGGGAGGCTGACTGCAGAGTCCCAGGGACCAGCCTAGTCTTGGGCGGGACTTGCAGCCAGGCCTCACAGGTGCAAGCAGGGAGCTACCCTCTGGGCTAGGAAGCTCCAGCCTTTGAGCTGCGTGGTGCCCTCAGGGCCCCTCGAGGCTAGGGGCATCTGCATGCGGCCGTATTTCAGGACATCTTATCAAGCTATGGTGGTGTGGACACGATTATGACTCACAACTTTTTAACAGCTCCTCTGTGCCACTATCTTTGGCAAGAAAGAGAGAGGAGTCCGGGGCTGGCATACAGCATGGGTGGCAGGGGAGGAAAACAACGCACAAGTACAGCCCGAATGAGACTGCCTGCTGGGGCGAGGGGAGGCGTGGTTCCGGTTCCGCTGTGGGAGGCAGAGCAGGGGTTCTCTAGGCAAGTCTGTCTCCTACGTTCAGGGAGGTTAGACTTCAACAGGAGAGGGTGGGGAAGGAGGAGGAAGCTGGCATGGGGAAAGGCCTGGACCCTGCAGAGGGCAGGGAGGGCAGGCTGGCGGGAGGTCACAGGCAGGACGCCAGTTTCATGAGGCCCAGCTCTGCACGTGTGTCAGGGGACACCCGGGGCAACCCAGGTTCCCCCTTGTGGAGATGATGGCATCTCAGCTTCCCTGCCTCGTCCCCTCTGCCGTTCCCTCTCTTGGGACCAGGATGCACCAAGCTTGACCACAGTCTCCTCTGACCAGCCCCTGCTGTTAATCTTGCCTCTGCTCTTAACTGAGAGAGGCCGTGTCTTAATGAGCTTCTTATTGCCTGGGAGAACCTGATCCCACAGAACCAGGGGCAGCAGGAGCCCCTTCTGGGCCGGGCGGACGGCTTCTCTGTTGGAAAGTGGATGTCGTAGTGATAGGATGGTAGAAAGTGTCTGCTGTAACCATCAGAGCCTTCTGGGCAGCCACAGTATCCACAGGCCCACCGGGTCCTAGCCCTGGTTATATACTGTGCTCAGAAGCAGCCGATGCGCCACCCAGACCCTTCGTGCCCAGATCACTGGGATCAGGAGAAACAGAGAGACGTGCTCCTTGGTCCCTTCCTGAGGGTGGGAGCCGTCCTGGCGACACCGGCATAGTGGGGCACCCTCCCCTACCTCAGGAGCGTCTCCATGGGCCTCATCGTGTGCTTTCTGCTTTTCAGACGTTCTCGGTCAGCGCCATGTCTGGCCACGGGCCCTCCATCCACCCGGTCCTCTCGGCCCTGAAGCTGTCCCCACAAGGCTATGTGTCTCCCGTCAGCCAGTCTCCACAGGCCAGCTCCAAGCAGGACTCTTGGAACAGCCTGGTCTTGGCTGACAGTCACGGGGACATAATCACTGCCTAACTTCCCTCTTCCCTCCTCAAATTCCTGCACGGACCTGGGACGTGGAGGACTGCGAAGAAGGAGGCCCTGGG
This sequence comes from Colobus angolensis palliatus, assembly GCF_000951035.1. Taxonomy (NCBI): domain Eukaryota; kingdom Metazoa; phylum Chordata; class Mammalia; order Primates; family Cercopithecidae; genus Colobus; species Colobus angolensis. Next base: position 3,947,960 of record NW_012115267.1, read on the forward strand.
CTCCCAGGGGCCGGCCTCCTCTGCCTGGGAATGACTCCAGAACAACAACTGGGAAGAAACTTGAAGCTGACAATCTGATTAGGGGAAGCGGGTGTTGGATTTTCTCGGATGCCTTTATACGGTGGTGGGACTGGAGGGAGCCCAGCCTTCAGCACGGGCACACTAGCACACTGCATCTCCCTGTGAGCTGGAGACTTCTTCCCCAAGATGTCCTTGTCCCCTGTGTTCACCGCTGTGGCCTAGACGGTGGGTTTTGCGCTGTGTTCCCAGCACCAGGGATCTGAGAACAAGCGGAGGGCTGCGCCCTGGGATCCCTGCTCCAGCCCAGATGACGGCATCTGTTTGCCATATACCTGGATGGACGGTCCCCTGGGGAGAGGCCCTTCCTTGCCCCATCCATCCGCTTGAGAAACGGCACCGCCCTGCATCCCCAATACCAAATCTGTCTCCACAACTGTGGGATGTGACAGAAGTGACCGAACAGTTCCTGGGGAGCTAGAGGAGCACTGCACCCGCCACAGCGCGCAGCCTCATCCACCTGCAGCTGGCAACTTCTCCCCCAGGCACCTTCCCCTGCTGCCAGCCTTTGCTCCTTCACTTCCAACATCTCTCAAAATAAAAATCCCTCCTCCTGCTCTGAGTGATTCAGCTCTGCCTGCAGCTTGTACATGTCCCTCCCCTGGCAAAACCAGAGCTGGGTAGCTTAGCCAAACGGCTCCCCCTCGAGTTCACTGCAGGCCCTTCATTCACCCTGTCACACGCAGAGGGGTTCTGAGTGAGAACAAGACGGTCTGCTGCTCAAGCCAGTCTGGCAAACACTCAGCCGAGCCTCGAGATCCTTCCGGGGAGAGTGTAAGTGAACAGAGTCCTGCTCGGGGGGCAGGAGTGTTCCAAAGGCTGACCCACCTGCTGTCTGCTCCTCCTGGCCCTTGGTCAGGTGGCAGCCGGAGTCCCTCTGGACCTGCAGCCTCGCCTTGGCAGAAGTCTTTTGTCCAGGAGGCAAAAAGCCAGAGATTCTGCAACACGAATTCAAAGCAAACAAACACAACACAACACAAGTCATGGAAAGAAGATGACTGCTAGGACATGGCAGGGGGCCTGGAGGGAGCCTCCGACTCTGAGCTGCTCCGGGATCCGCTGCCTTCTCCTCTGCACATCGCTCAGTTTCCGCCCCTGACGCTGGAGCTCATGGAGACTCCTTCCTCTTTCTCAGCAGAGCTGACTGTGGCATTACGACGCCTCGCACACGCCCAGCCCCCTCACTCCAAAATCCTACTGGCTGTAGCAGAGAATACCTTTGAACCAAGATTCTGTTGTAATCATCATTTACATTGTTTTCTTCCAAAGGCCCCCTCGTATACCCTCCCTAACCCGCAAACCTGTTAACATTGTCTTAAGGTGAAATGGCTGTAAAATCAGTATTTAACTAATAAATTTATCTGTATTCCTCTTTTCCTCCTCTTCCCTCAGTGGTCTTCACTGGGAGGTTCAGCACTGCTGTTCTCTCCCGGGGAATCTTGAGGCCATGGATCCACTGACCCACTCACAGCTGCTTCCTTTATTTTTGGCCATTGGCCAAGGCTCCCTCTTTTGGTAGCAGTGGATCCTGAAAAGAACACTCATCCCAGCCCTGCTAATGTCAGACATTAGATGGTGTCACCGCTGGGCTTTAATTTCCTAGCAGACAGTCGTGCCTATCCATAAACAAAGTTCCTTGTGGTCCAACAAAAGTTGCTCAATGTATTTATTGATTTATTGAGACAGGGCCTTGCTCTGTTGCTCAGGCTGGAGCGCTATGTGCCATCATGGACCTACCCGGCTCAAGCGATCCACCTGCCTGCCTCTTCGGTAGCTGGAACCACAGAGGCACACCACCATGCCCAGCTAATTTTTATTTTGTAGAGATGGGATCTTGCTTTGTTGCCGAGGCCGGTCTTAAACTCCTGGGCTCAAGCCATTCTCCCGCCTCGGCCTCCCAAAATGCTGGGATTAGAGGCATGGATCACCACTCCCAACCATCTGAGGGCATTTTTAGAGCCCTCCTCCAGACAACAGGGCCTGGAGCATGAGACTCCACCTACCTGGAAGAAAATGTTCTCTCTAGCCCCTTCCGACTTAAAAGAGGGTCCCTCTAGACAAGGAGCTCTTGCCATTTTATGGTTTGATCCAAACAGGCTAAGGGCCAAATGATGCCTCACAAGAATGAGAGAAGGCGGCACTTCCTCTCCTTTATCCATTTGTCTTCACCTCCTTAGGCCACAGGGGTGCTTAACCACTTCATCTTAAAAGTATGTGGAGTGGGGCCGGGCACGGTGGCTCACCCCTGTGATCCTAGCATTTTGGGAGGCCAAGGCAGGAGGATTGCTTGAGCCTGAGAGGTCGAGACAAACCTGGGCAACATAGGGTGACCCCATCTCTACAAAAAATTAGAAAATTAGCCAGGTATGGTGGCATGCTCATGTGATCCCAGCTACTCAGAAGGTTGTGGGAGGATCACTTGAGCCCAGGAGGTCAAGACTGCAGTGAGCTGAGCTCATGCCACTTACACTTAAGCTTGGGTAACAGAGCAAGACTCTGTCTCAAACAACAAACAAAACCTTTTGAAACCCACATCAAGTCTTTTAACAATTAAGGAGCGCATTTATCTTTAAAATTAGACTTTTAAATGCCTCTAAGATAGGTGAGCAGTAACAAAGTTAATTTTAGCTGTGATTATGCTGTGATTGTGTTTGGCTTAACAGTAATGAAAATAAGTTTAGGCC
>NW_012115267.1:3951681-3958226 GCF_000951035.1 Colobus angolensis palliatus
ATACAAGAACCAAAAAAGCCTGGGAGACACTGGTGCTCATGATCGCAAGCTCCAGGTCGGGGGGTTTTCAGATGAACACAAAAAGGGGGCTTCTCCCGTCCCAAGATGAGTGATAAATGAGGCACTTCTCATACACTCACACTCACTCCAGCCCCTCTGGGATGACTGTCTTCCATCCTACAGCCGTGGCTGCCATTCTCTGCCTGATAAACTTCTTTCCCTCTCCCTCCCTCTGACACACAAACACACACACACACACCCCACTGGATCTATAAGCAGTTTGCAACAGGATGCACCACTTCTAATCACTTTTCAAGTCAACTGAACCAGTCACAGCTGCCTAATCAGTGAATGACTGACATAAGGAGTTAATTCAGAAGCAGCTCAATACTATGGACAATACTAGTGAACAATCTTAGCATAATGTTTGTACAAGAAAGATACCAGAGTCTCTTGTGCTCCCTCTTCAAGATGAATTTGCTGAAAGTGAGTTGTAATTAGAGATGTTAAAAAAAAAAAATGGCTGGGCACGGTAGCTTACTCTTGTAATCCCAGTACTTTTGGAGGCCGAGGCGGGTGGATCACCTGAGGTCAGGAGTTTGGCACCTGCCTGGCTAACATGGCGAAAGCCCGTCTCTACTAAGAAAACAAAAAATTAGCCGGGTGTAGTGGTGGGCGCCTGTAATCCCAGCTACTTGGGAAGCTGAGGCCGAAGAATTTCCTGAACCCAGGAGGCGGAGGTTGCAGTGACCCGAGATTGCACCAGTGCACTCCAGCCTGGGCAATAAGACTGAAACTCCATCTCAAAAAATAAATAATAATAATAATAATAATTGAGATTTATTGTTCCTCCTCTGTCCTTTTCCTTGAGAACTTAATAAGAATGGAAAATATCCATTACTTCTAGGGTTCTTGATGATCTAAAATGGTTAAGCCGGGATGGAGGATAGATGTAGTCAGTAAACACTGAAATCACAGAACCCTAACGAGGCCAGGGCTCTGCTGAGCAAAGCAATGGGTCCAGAGTGCCCCTAACATGCTTTTCCGTTGGAAGGAGCTGCTATAGCCTCTGAGGGGCCTGGGCCCTGCTGAAGACTCTGGGCTGGCATCCTCTGGGATATCCTCCACAGTCACCCATTGTATGCCTTTCCTTGGGGTTCCTCAGAGTGGCTTCCAATCTTCCCATCAGCAGAGTCCCCTTTACCTACTCTCACCCCTGCCATGGGCCCCATTTTTGTTTTTGTCTTTGTTTTTGAGACAGTCTTGCTCTCTCCTCCAGGCTGGAGTGCAGTGGTGCAATCACAGCTCAGGGCAGCCTCCACCTTCCAGGCTCAAGTGATCCTCTCACCTCAGCCTCCTGAGCAGCTGGGACTACAGATGTGTGTCACCACCACATTTGGCAAATGTTTTTGTATTTTTAGTAGAGACAGGGTTTCACTATGTTGCCCAGGCTGGCCTCAAATTCCTGGGCTTAAGTGGTCTGCCCACCTCGGCCTCCCAAAGTGCTGGGATTAGAGGTGTGAGCCACCACACCCAGCACAGGTCCCATGTTTGAAGATTAGTTTAACTAATCATTTGGGGTTTTCCTCATTTTTCATAGATCAAAAACAACCGCATGAAAATTATACCTCAATTTAAAAATGAACAAGCCAGGCGCAGTGGCGCATGCCTGTAATCCCAGCACTTTAGGAGGCCGAGGCAGGTGGATCATTTGAGATCAGGAGTTTGAGACCAGCCTGGCCAATGTGGTGAGACCTCATCTCTACCAAAAATACAAAAATTAGCTGGCGGTGGTGGCAGGCGCCTGTAATCCCAGCTCCTTGGGAGGCCGAGGCAGGAGAATTGTTTGAACCCAGGAGGCAGAGGTTGCAGTGAGCCAAGATCACGTCATTGCACTCCAACCTGGGCAACAGTGTGAGACTCTGTCTCAAAAACAAAAAATAAATAAATAAATAAATAAATAACATTGATGTCTTGAGTCTCAAATGGAAAGCAGTGTCGTCATTGTGTCCCAATTAATCAGGTTAAAAAAAAATGGTTCCAAGAGGCTCGGTGCGGTGGCTCATGCCTGTAATCCCAGCACTTTGGGAGGCCGAGGCAGGCAGATCACAAGGTCAGGAGTTCAAGACCAGCCTGGCTAACATGGTGAAACCCCATCTTTACTAAAAATACAAAAATCAGCTTGGGCCTGGTGGCGCGTGCCTGTAATCCCAGGTACTTGGGAGGCTGAGGTAGGAGAATTGCTTGAACCCAGGAGGCGGAGGTTGCAGTGAGCAGAGGCCGCACCACTGCACCCCAGCCTGGCAACAGAGTGAGACTCTGTCTCAAGAAAAAAAAAAGGTTCCAGAATTATATATCCAAAGAGCATTGTTCCTCAAAGTAGCCTTGGAAACTAAACTTCCAGAAGACAAACTGCTAATGACTGGGAAGTTAGCACCCCTAAGTTTCCAACAGCTGGCCTGAGAGACTGAATGGAACAAAACTGAACCCTGCTAAGGAAAGGAAGCCCAGATTGAGATATCGTGCCTGACTCATTTACAAATCATGTCGGGTCTCGAGACCATCTGGTTCAAACCCTTTTGTCTCTCAGTCAAGGGAACTTGCCCAAATCCACAGAGCTGGTGTGAGGGAGAGCGACATTCACTGACCAGCCACCCGCACTGGAAGGCCATGGAACCGACCTAGAGTACGCCCTTGCAGTTAATGCGCCTGCCATGTGGGGGCGCACGTGTTCTCCCTTTCAGCTTCCACTGCAGCCTGCGTTTTCCAGCCGTCAATCCCTAAGCAGCCCGGAAATGCTGCCAGCAAAAATCACCTGCTGCTTATTGAACACGACTGCATGTCAAATGCTGCTGGGAGCTTTCGACAGCCGCAGGAAACACTTCCGTATCCCCCCACTCACGTTTTGCACATGAAAAAGATATGGCCCACGGATTTCAAGTCACTTGTTGAAGGTCACAGAGCTGGTAAGTGCAAATCAGGGTTCAAACAACATCTATTTCACTCCAGAATCTGGGCTTTTACACCCCACTCTTGTGTCTCCTAAACAGGGGAAATCAACAAGCCGGGAAGCCCTGCCCAGTCTGGGATTAGCCGGCAGTCCAAGAGGAAGTCCTTCAGTGTCTTTCTAGAAGTTGAGGAGAATCCTTGGTTCCAAATTCTCCCAAATTATATGTGATGAAAGAAAGACCTAGAGACATTGGGGAATAGGGCTTACTGTCCACGGCCACATACCCCAAAAGAGGGGCAACTGGAAGAACCTCCAGAATCCACTCAGCCCCTGCTCCTGCGGTGCTCCTAGAGCCATATGGACCCTCCCCGTGTGCTTCGGAATCCCCAAACTCTCAGCAGTAATTCAACCCCTTACAGGATCCTAGTGTTTTTTCTCTTTCACCCCCTTCCTTGCGTTCTTTGGGGCGGCTGTATTTTAATCTATTTTCATGTGCATTACAACTCTAGCTCTGCTGGAAAAAAACAAGGACACAAAGGCAGGGGGAGCAATTGGTTCCACGCCTCTTAGAAAGCTGGGCGCCAGTCCTTTCGGAGCTGAGGCCCACTCCAGTGGGCTTGGGGGTTGCCCCACTCCAGGAGGCAGACAAATACTACTACTACTACTACTACTACTAATACAAATAATAATTACTAAAACGTTTAGTGATTGCTATACACCAGATCCAGTGCTGGAGACCCAGTGCAGTGACCAGACCCAGTGCAGTGATGGAGGTGAATCATTTCAAGAAATCCCACAGGGGCCAGGCGTGGTGGCTCAGGTCTGTAATCCCAGCACTTTGGGCGCCTGAGGAGGGGGCAGATCACCTGAGATCAGGAATTCGAGACCAGTCTGGCCAACATGGTGAAACCCCATCTCTACTAAAAATACAAAAATTAGCAGCGTGTGGTAGCAAGCGCCTGTAATCCCAGCTACTCGGGAGGCAGAGGCAGGAGAATCGCTTGAACCTGGGAGACGGAGGTTGCAGTAAGCCGAGATTGCACCACTATACTCCGGCCTGGGCGACAGACTGAGACTCTGCCTCAATAAATAAATAAATAAATAATAAATCAGTGAGGTCATTGTTTACAGATGAAGAAACTGAGATACAGAAAAGGTGAGTTACTTGCCCAGGCTCTCCCAGCTGAGTGGTGGGTTGTGGACCCAGGCAGCCTGGTATGGGAGCAGGTTTCTAGCCACTCCTCTGTGGAGTCACTCTTCCAGGCTGGCCTTTTCCAGGCAGATTATTCAGCCTTTTTGTCTTAGAATGATGATTGCATATGCTTGCACAGCACTTGCATGTACTTACAGTTTATGTGTGTTTCCTAGCTAATATCTCATTTAATCATTCACTCAACATGGATGCATTGAATCATTCACTCAATTTGCTGAGTGTCTACCAACTGTCAATTGCTGTGCTCTAAATTCTTGCTGCTTGTCAAAATGTAGCCCCTAGGGCCGGGCGCGGTGGCTCAAGCCTGTAATCCCAACACTTTGGGAGGCCAAGGTGGGAGGATCACCTGAGGTCAGGAGTTCGAGACCAGCCTGGCTAACCTGGAGAAACCCCGTCTCTACTAAAAATACAAAAATTAGCTGGGCATGGTGGCACATGCCTGTAATCCCAGCTACTCAGGAGGCTGAGGCAGAAGAATGGCTTGGGATGTAGAGGTTGCAGTGAGCTGGGATTGCGCCATTGCACTCCAGCCTGGGCAACAAGAGTGAAACTCCGTCACAGAAAAGAAAAAAAAAATGTGGCCCCTAGGTCAACAGCATCAGCATCACCCAGCAGCTTGCTGGAAAGGCAACATCTTGGGCCCTGGTATAGACTTTAGAATCTGCATGTAAACAAGGTTCCCAGGGGATTCATAGGCACATTGAAGTTTGAGAAGTGTGGCTTTGTAATATTTCTATAATACCATTTAATAGATATCCCATTTAATGAATGAAGTCAGAGATACTGTGACTTGCTTGTATCCCCACAACTAATAATCAAGCAATATATGCAAAGCTCTTGCAACAGTGTTTTGCACGTAGTATGTGCTCAATGAACAATAATCATCAATGACACAGCCAAGCTGTGAACCATCTGATTTTCAATTGCATAGCCGCTTGGCCTCAGAAGAACCCCTTTAGGCACCAGGCATTCATTCCACCAGGTGAGGTGAGAATTATGGCTATGGCTTCCCTCCCAGTTCAGCCAGTCTACAGAAAGGGAAGCTAGGGGTTCCAGAAGCTACCATTGTGGTGAGCCTGATCCTATAGCAGGGGCGTCTTGGGAGGGGTGGGGACGTTATTTTCCAGAAAAGGCCAGATATAGAAAGAGGGGGACCAGAGGCTGTCCGAGGGATGCCTCCTGCAAACCCCATACCCTCCAACCTCATCCCCTCTGCCTCCAGATGCCTTTCTAGATGAGAACCTTATACCCTAGGCCTCCTCGGGCCTCCCTCTCCTCACCTCCTGCCCTAATCTGTTCAGTAGGTGACCACGGTGGGAAGGCCACTTGTACCCTCCCTCTCAATCAGTAGGGCACAACCATGTCTCTGACGGTGGTGGGTTGGGCTTGTCTCCCTGTGCTGACCAAGTCCTTCCCCAGGGCCCCCTCAGCTACGGTCCATGGTGACTTCACCCCAGCCTATTTCCTGAACACCTGCTGGGGAGTTCCTCAAACTTTCCTCTCAACTTCCTGGAAAGCGCTGGCTCCCCATCCTCCTTCGAGAACTAAAGACAAGAAAATATGTATCCTTAAACAGCCTATTGTTTTATCTCTTTTATTCTTTGAAATAAAAAATTTAATACACAAATATTTTAAGCAAAATTTGCTTATAGTAAAAATTCAAGTAATAATATTCAAACAATAGAAAGCAAAAAAATCCCACCCGTTCAACATTTCAAGAGTCTTGACCACCTGTTTCCTTTGCACCATACTTCATTAGGCTCGGAGGCAAAGCAGAACCCACCGAAAGGCTTGCCATTGTGGGAACACCCAGGCTGTCCCATTCCGATCCATTGGCTAAGAGGGTTAACTTTTCCCTACAACTGTCTCCTTGAGACCAGAAATGTTCCAAAAGGGCCGGGTGCGGTGGCTCACGCCTGTAATCCCAGCAGTTTGGGAGGCCAAGGCGGGTGGATCACCTATTAGGAGTTCAAGACCAGCCTGGCCAACATGGTGAAACCCGGTCTCTACTAAAAATACAAAAATTAGCCGGGCGCCAGTAAGCCCCCAGCTACTCGGGAAGCTGAGGCAGGAGAATCGCTTAAGCCCAGGAGGCCGAGGTTGCAGTGAGCCGAGATCGCACCATTGCACTCCAGCCTGGGCGACAGAGCGAGACTGTCTCCTCCGCCAAACAAAAAAGGTTCCAAGAGCATCTCTTCAGTGTTAGTCCCAGCCCGCACCCTTCTTCCACCCCGGCTTTCACTCCCGACCCTGTAACGCAGCTCCGCCTCCAGCGACCCCGGGGACCGAACCCCTCGCCCACCCGCAAGTGAGCAGCCTCGACCCCCTTTCCAGGAGATAAGCCCCGCGCCTGCGCGCACCCCGGCGCGTAGCTACGAGCCC
>NW_012115267.1:3964272-3964916 GCF_000951035.1 Colobus angolensis palliatus
GTAGCTACGAGCCCCGCCACCGCCTCCAGGCCGGAGTCCCCGCCCACTTGGGGGCGGAGCCCCGCAGCCTCCACCTACAGGGGCGTCCCCTAGGAGGACGCAGCCTTTGTGGGCCGCGGCCCCGGGAAATCTCCGCCCCCAGCTGGAGCGGCTGTGCGGGCTGCGCGGCGGTGCTGGGTCGGGCCGAAGCGCCACCCACCCGGAGCCGGTGAGTGCAGCCGTCCGCCCTCCGGTAGATCCGCGGCCTCGCGGAGAAGTCGAGAGGGGACAGGAAGGGAGGGCGGGCGTGGGGCCCTCCTCCGTCTCGGCAGCCTGCGGAGGTGTCGCCCGCGTCTGGAGGACCCCAGTGACCCTCAGGCCCGCGTTTGCGCCCCTCTCCCCACACACCGAGGCAGAGTTGGGAAAGCAGTGGTCTTAGACCCCCGTCGGGCACTCGGAAGAGAACGGCGAAGACACCCCTCCCCTTCCCTGCCTTTCCCTGGCTGGCGCAGAGCCAGCCTCGAGCTCCTCGGTAGCCCCCGGGCAGGGAGGGCCCGAGGATGGGGCGCGCAGCCGCAGAGACTCTTCGAAGCCCCTTCCGCGTCTCATCTGTTTTTTTTTTTTTCTTCAATACGGAGTCTGGCTCTGTCGCCCAGGCTGGAGTG
>NW_012115267.1:3965880-3967848 GCF_000951035.1 Colobus angolensis palliatus
GATTTCCTGACCTCGTGATCCGCCCGCCTCGGCCTCCCAAAGTGCTGGGATTACAGCCGTGAGCCACCACTTCCGGCTCCGCGTTTCATCTTTCAAGGCTGTTGCAGAGGCGGCTTGCTTCCCACCTGTCCATCTCCATAAAAATCCCTAAAGGAAACATGCCCACGTGTCCAGAGCTTTTAAGGACTTGATGCATTTCAGATGAAGGCTTTTCCAGAAGCTTCCGCGTAGGAGAGGATCAGGCTTCCAACTGGTTATGGTCAGCAGCGTTTGGCACGTCTTCTTCCAGCCTGGAGGTTTTGTGAGGATTCCCTGTAGAGTGTCTCCAAAGCCTGATGAGGGGAAATAGAACCTCTCAGTGAATCGGCACCAGCGAGTGTAAGATGCACGTTATTGAATGTGTTGCCGCCGAAACTATGAGAATGCTCAGATTGTGAGCCATCCCCCTTTCTGAGATTTTAAAAGTATTCTAAAATGTTTTTTAGGATCACTGAAATATAATAGCTACCACGTGCCCGATTTCTACTTAGTTCTTTTCGATTTTCATCATAACTTATAGAGAGGCTGGTGCAGGAACAGGTGGTTAGGCAGCTGCCCTGGGTGAGACTGGGGGTCTCCTGTGCCCTAGCAGCCCGGGTGTAGACCACTCAGACTGTCTTATGTAGGCGGCACTCAGTGGACTGGGATGATTTGGGGCAGGGAGAGTAGAGGTGGCCCTGGGAGCCCTGCGTGGTCATTAAAACAGAACCACAGCTTTTCTCGGTGATCAGAGATAACTATCTGAAGTTAAGCTGGGCTTAACTACATGGCTGGGAGTCTCACTTATGATTCTGAGCTCTGTCCGCATATTGGTCATCCCATGCACACCTCCCCCATGTGAGTGGTCGGTGGTCCTGGAGGGCAGTATCCAGTCCCTTCAAAAGTGGGAAATCAGTCAGCAGCAGTGGGTCAGAATGGCTGTTTTTTTTGAGAGCGGGAGGAGGGGGCACAGAGAAAGTCAGGAGGTGTTAGAGGCTCACAGTCCAGGCAAAAAGTAACAAGGGCCAGCTCCTGGTGTGGCAGTTGCCACTCAGGAATAAAGTGGATGGTGCCCATGATGTGCTGCCTAGCACACTGTTGGTGCTTAATAAGTGTTTGCTGCATGAAGAAGGGTAAGAGGGGCTGCCTTTACTGCTAAGTTTGCCACACTCTGCCACAGCTGGTCTTCTCTATGATCTGACCCCCTCCCAGCCACACTCCCTTTTTGGCTATATTTGCTCTTAAAGTTAGTTGGCAGCAAAAATGGTGGCGTGGAGGTTGCTTGGCGCTTGTTAGAGATGCTAGAGATAAATGAGCTAAATCCATGGCCTCTTTTGCCCATTTCTGCCCACAGGGATGCCAGAAGGGCCGTCGGTGAGGAAATTTCACCATTTGATCTCCCCCTTTGTGGGCCAGCAGGTGGTCAAGACAGAGGGCAGCAGTAAGAAGCTACAGCCCGCCGGCCTGCAGTCTCTGTGGCTGCAGGACAGCCAGGTGAGGCAATCCTCCTCTGAAGAGCTGGCTCTGTCGCACATCCTGTACCTCCCCTAGGATCTATCCCCACGTGTCTCAGGGTGTCACTTCCCTGCATGGAGCTGCATGGAGTCCGGAACCACCAAGCTCGGACTCCATGCAGCTCCGTCTTTCAATCTCATGTGTCTCAGCCAGAAGTAGATATTGCTGTGGACTGTAGAACTGTGAAGAACGTGTGTACATGAGCTGGAGACCCTGATTCAGAGGGTCCGGAATGCTTCTGTTCTCTCCAGCCACAGCTGATGGGCACCGTTGGCTGGGAGCTGTGTTCGATCCCCCTGAGCCAGCGGAGAATTAAGGAAAGAGCAGAACCGGCTCGGTGCGGTGGCTCACGCCTGTAATCCCAGCACTTTGGGAGGCTGAGGCAGGCAGATCACGAGGTCAGGAGTTCAAGACCATCCTGGCCAACATGGTGAA
>NW_012115267.1:3968223-3974153 GCF_000951035.1 Colobus angolensis palliatus
CCCTGCTCAATCACTTCTTCCTTTTTCTCCCAACTCTGCCCCTGTCCCCTCAAATTTATAATAGTTATTCCTGGTCTTCCAGCTTCCACTTGGCCGTTGCGTCCTCAGAGAAGTCTGCCCCGTCTGCTTTACGTGGGGAAGAGACTCCGTGTCTGTGCTTCCAGGACATCGTGTACTTCCTCCTGCTCTTCCCTTTTTACTGAGTTGTTCTGCTTGTTGAGAGGCGAGGACAGGTGCAGAGGGCAGGGGCTGCCCCTTGCCAGTATTGTGCCCCTAGCACTTAACTGAGTGCTGGCACATAGGAAGCACGGGGCGGTGCCTGCAGATGAACTCATGAGCTCTGCTGCTGCTCAGCCGTGTACTCTTAAGCACGCTCATCTCTTAGCTCTTTCTTCTATTGTAGAATGGAGATAAGCCACTGACCTCTTAAAATTGTTGTTTTAAGTAGCCTTTATGCCTGGCACATAATGGGCACACCATAAGTACTAGTTCCCTTTCTTCCATCTTGCCCTCAACCCCCACCCCTGCAACACATACACACAGAGTTTTTTTTGTTGTTGTTGTTGAGACGGACTCTCACTCTGTCACCCAGGCTGGAGTGCAGTGGCCAGATCTCAGCTCACTGCAAGCTCCGCCTCCCGGGTTTACGCCATTCTCCTGCCTCAGCCTCCCGAGTAGCTGGGACTACAGGCGCCCGCCACCTCGCCCGGCTAGTGTTTTTTTGTATTTTTTAGTAGAGACGGGGTTTCACCGTGTTAGCCAGGATGGTCTCGATCTCCTGACCTCGTGATTCGCCCGTCTCGGCCTCCCAAAGTGCTGGGATTACAGGCTTGAGCCACCGCGCCCGGCCGCACACAGAGGTTTTAAAACTGTTTTTTGTTAGAACTGGAAGAGATCTTGTAGCCCTTTACCCATAGTTGATTCCTTTGGAGACTGAGGCTCGGAGAAGGGAGTACTTAGCCCAAACTCAGGTGGCTGGTAAGGAAAAGGTGAGAGCCCAGGGCCCCATGGCCTCCAGGACTGTGGCCTCTTTGTACACACTGTCCTGCGAGGTTTGCAGGGGCAGGATTATGTCTCTTGTCTCTGGATCCCCAGCACTTACCAGGGTGTCTGCCACAGAGCTGGCTGTAAGAGAATAGTTCGCAAGTGGGTGGGTGGACAGATGGATGTGCAGTGAAGGAACCTGTAGACGGGACTGGGAGCTGCTTTCCCAGTAAACCAAGCAAAAGCCCATGTTGCAGGGAACCTGAGGTTGCAGGGAACCTTGGGGGCTGCCTGGCAGTGCTTTGAAGTGAGCGCCCTTCCCTGCTTCTCCCTGTGGGTGGATCCCTGACCCTAGGAACTTAGAATTGCATTGAGAACATAGGGCCTGTGTCGACACAGGCCACACTATTAAGCTGCACTAAATGGGGAGGGCAGAGCACATGATGGAGGCCCAGGTAATGGCCCTGATAGGAAGAGGTCCCAGTGGCCTGGAGATGATGCGTGGGAGGTAGGACTTGAGTTGAGCCTTGAAGGCTGAAGGATTTCGGTGAACTGAAGAGGGAGGAAAGGGCATTTCAGGCTTGAGAAGCAGTTACAGGCAGGCTGATGGAGGTAGAGTGAGCAGGACAAGTTGAGGCAGGAGAGAGCTTGGCTCCACCCTGTGCCATCTGTTTGTCTGGCACATCCTTTCCTTGTCAGCTCTCCATTTTCTGTATCAGGAGTTGTGTTGGATTACTCGTAACAGACTGAGAAAAATGACTACGCCACCTCAGGTTTCCCCTCCACTCCAGTAATGGAACAGTCCAGGGTGGTATAGGAGCGACATTGGAAAACCAGCTCCTTCCTCTCTCCCCTTCCAAGACTGGGTAGTTTATTAAGGAAAGAGGCTTAATGGACTCACAGTTCTGCATTGCTGGGGAGGCCGTGCAATTATGGCAGAAGGCGAAGGGGAAACAAAGGCACATTCTACATGGTGGAAGGCAAGAGAGCTTGTGCAGGGGAATTACCATTTCTAAAACCATCAGGCCAGGCGCGGTGGCTCATGCCTGTAATCCCAGCACTTCCGGAGGCAGAGGTGGGCAGATCGCCTGAGGTCAGGAGTTTGAGACCAGACTGGCCAACATGTTGAAACCCCATCTCTATTAAAGATGCACAAATGAGCTGGGCATGGTGGCAGGCACCTGTAATCCCAGCTACTTGGGAGGCTGAGGCAGGAGAATTGCTTGAACCCATGTGACAGAGGTTGCAGTGAGCTGAGATCCGGCCACTGCACTCCAGCCTGGGTGACAGAGCGAGACTCCGTCTCAGAAAAAAAAAATAAATAAAAACAAAAACAAAAACAAAAAAACCCATCAGATCTCCAGACTTACTTACTGTCACGAGAACAGCCCCCATGATTCAATTACTTCCCACTGGGTACCTCCCACCGGGTCCGTCCCATAACACATGGGAATCACGGGAGTTATAATGAGATTTGGGGACACAGCCCAATATTATTCCACCCTCAGCCCCTTCCAAAGCACATGTCCTCACATTTCAAAACCAATCATGCCTTCCCAACAGTCCCCAAAAGTCTTAACTCATTTCAGCATTCATTTAAAAGGCCACAGTCCAAAGTCTCATCTGAGAAAAGGCAAGTTCCTTTCACCTATGGGCCTGTAAAATCAAAAGCAAGTTAGTTACTTGCTAGATATAGTGGGGGTACAGGCATTGGGTAAATACACTTGTTTCAAATGGGAGAAATTGGCCAAAACGAAGGCGCTACAGGCCCCATGCAAGTCTGAAATCCAGCAAGGCAGTCAAATCTTAAAGCTCCAAAATGATCTTTGACTCCATGTGTCTCATCCAGGGCACACTGATGTAAGAGGTAGACTCCCACGACCTTGGGCAGCTCTGCCTCTGTGGCTTTGTAGGATACAGTCCCTCCTCCTGGCTGCTTTCACAGGCTGGCATTGAGGGTCTGGGGGTTTTCCAGAGCAGGCTGCAAGCTGTCAGTGGATCTACCATTCTGAGGTCTGGAGGCCAGTGGCCCTCTTCTCATAGCTTTACTAGGCAGTGCCCCCAGTGGGAACTCTGCACTGGGGCTCTAACCCTGCATTTCCCTTCTGCACTGCCCTAGCAGAGGTTCTCACTGAGGGTTCCACCCCTGCAGCACACCTCTGCCTGGACATCCAGGCGTTTCCATACCCCTCAGAAATCTAGGTGGAGGTTCCCAAACCTCCATTCTTAACTTCTGTGCTCCCGCAGGCTCAACACCACATGTACACCACCAAGGCTGGGGGCTTGTACCCTCTGAAGCAGCAGCCTGAGTTGTACATTGGCCCCTTTTACATTGGCACCATTCTGGGGTCTGGAGCACAGTGGCCCTCTTCTCACAGCTCTACTAGGCAGTGCCCCAGTGGGAACTCTGCCCTGGGGCTCTAACCCTGCATTTTCCTTCTGCACTGCCCTAGCAGAGGTTCTCAATGAGGGCTCTGCCTCTGCAGCACAGCTCTGCCTGGATATCCCGTTGTTTCCATACATCCTCAGAAATCTAGGTGGAGGTTTCCAAACCTCCATTCTTAACTTCTGAGCACCCGCAGGCTCAACACCACATGTAAACCACCAAGGCTTGGGGCTTGTACCCTCTGAAGCAGCAGCCTGGGTTGTGCGTTGGCCTTTTGTAGCCATGACTGGAGGGGCTGGGACACCGGGTACCAAGCCCCTAGGCTGCATACAGCAATGAGGCCTGGACCTGGCCCAGGAAACCATTTTTTCCTTCTAGGCATCTGGACCTGTGATGGGAGGGGCTGCCGTGAAGGTCTCTGACATGCTCTGGAGACATTTTCTTTGTTGGCTTGGTGATTAGCATTTGACTTCTAGTTACTTACGCAAATTTCTGCAGCCAGCTTGAATTTCTCCCCAGAAAATGGGTTTTTCTTTTCTACTGCATCATCAGGCTGTAAATTTTTCAAACTTTTGTGCTCTGCTTCCTCTTGAATGCTTTGCCACTTAGAAATTTCTTTCACCAGCTGGGCATGGTGGCTCATGCCTATAATCCCAGCACTTTGGGAGGCTGAGGCGGGCAGATCACAAGGTCAGGAGTTTGAGACTAGCCTGGTCAATATGGTGAAACCCTGTCTCTACTAAAAGTACAAAAATTAACCAGGCATGGTGGCAGGCACCTGTAGTCCCAGCTACTCAGGAGGCTGAGGCAGGAGAATCACTTGAACCCGGAGGCAGAGGATGCAGTGAGCCCAGATCATGCCACTGCACTCCAGCCTGGACGACAGGGTAAGACTGTCTCAAAAAAAAAAAAAAAAAGAAATTTCTTTCACCAGATACCGTAATCATGTCTCTCAAGTTCAAAGTTCCATAGATCTCTAGGGCAGGGGCAAAATGCCACCAGTCTCTTAGCACAGCAAGAGTCACCTTTACTCTAGTTCCCTACAAGTTTCTCATCTCCATCTGAAACCACCTCAGCCTGTGCCTTATTGTCCATATCACTGTCAGCATTTTGATCAAAACCATTCAACAAGTGTCTAGGAAGTTCCAAACCTTCCCACATTTTCCTGTCTTCTTCTGAGCCCTCCAGACTGTTCCAACCTCTGCCTATTAACCAGTTCCAAAGTTGCTTCCACATTTTGGGGTGTCTTTACAGCAGTACCCCACTCTGGATACCAGTTTACAGTATTAGTGTGTTCTTATGCTGCTGATAAAGACATAACCAAGACTGGGTAATTTATAAAGGGAAGAGTTTTAATGGACTTACAGTTCCACAGGTCTGGGGAGTCCTCACAATCACGGTGGAAGGCAAAGGAGAAGCAAAGGCATGGCTTACATGGCAGCAGGCAAGAGAGAGCACGTGCAGGGGAACTGCCCTTTATAAAACCATCAGATCTGGTGAGACTTACTATCATGGGAACAGCATGGGAAAAAGCCCACCCCCGTGATTCAGTGACCTCCCGTCGGGTCCCCCCAGCAGCACACGGGAATTATAGGAGCTAAAATTCAAGCTGAGATTTGGGTGGGGGGGGACACAGCCAAACCACATCATACACTTTATAGTCAGTGATGTCCAGTCATCAGCTGATGGACGTTCGGATTGTCTCAGCTCTTTGACTTCTACGGATAATGCTGCCGTGGGCATTCATGTGCAAGTATTGGTGTAGACGTACGTTTCCATTTCTCTTGAGACTATTCCTAGGAGCGAAATTGCTGGACTATATAGTATGTTTAACTTTTTTAGCGTCTTCCGTAGTGTTTTCCAAAGCAGCTGCGCCATTTTATCGTCCCTCCAGCAGTGTATGGGGCCCAATCCTTCCATTGTTAACCTCTTGCCATAGCACCTGGGGCCTATCTCCAGCTCACCTGGGTTCAGGGTGGGTAGGTTCCCTGGGTTGCCTCTTCCTTGGGGTCCCCCCCTGCGGTCTCTGCTCTGCCTCCGTCAGTTACCCTTCCTGTGCCTGTTCCTCATCTTCTGGAGGGAATTTGCATCTCCTGTCTGCTCCTCCTCTTGATCCTGAGGGTGTAGAGCTCGTTGGTTCCTGTGGCGGGTTTGTTGGGAGCAGTGCCAACAGCGCACGCCCTAGCTACTGTGTCTGACCAGGGCTCCCCCTCCCAGTGTGGGGTTTCCACCTCTGCATTCAGGTGTGTCCCCTCAGCCGGGGACTCCCTGTCTCCTCTGCCTTCCACTCTTCTTGTGAAGCCCAGCCCAGGTAACTGCCAGCTTCCCCTCATGATGTAGACTCTTCTTCTGTGTGCTACCTCTGCTTCTACCCACACTTTCTTTTTGTACAGATGGGGGTGTCACTTTGTTACCCAGGCTGGTCTCGAACTCCTGGGCTCAAGCAATCCTCTTACCTTGGCCTCCAGAGTGCAGGGATTACAGGCCTGAGCCACTGTGCCTGGCCTACCCACACTTTTCTCCACGCTCGTGTAGTATCTGTTTTCATACTTGTCCCCCT
>NW_012115267.1:3974588-3979966 GCF_000951035.1 Colobus angolensis palliatus
TATCTCCCCAAGCTGAAATGCCATACCTGTTGAACACTAACTCTCCCTTTCCTCCCTTCCCGCAGCTCCTGGCAATCACCTTTCTACTTTCTGTCTCTCTGAATTTTACTCCCCCAACTACCTCATATCAGTGGAATTATACAGTTATACAGTATTTGGAGTTTTTTTGACTGGCTTATTTCACTTGGTATAAAGTCCTCAAAGTTCACCTATGTTACAGATAAGCGAACATTGGAGATTGTTGTAATCTATTTTTGCTGCTATTACAGAATATTTGAGACTGGGTAATTTATAAACAATAGAAGTCTATAGAGCTCACAGTTCTGGAACGTGCAGAGTCCAAGGGCATGGCACTGGCATCTTGCCGTGTCATTTGCAGTTGGCATTATTCCATTCAGGAGGTCAGAGCCCTATGGCCTGATTTCAGAGGGGCCATCTCTTACCACTGTGCCATTGGGGATTAAGTTTCTGACACATACTTTTTGGGGAACACATTCAAACCATTGCAGCGCCTTACTCATCTGTTTGCCCTTGGAGCCTAGCACACTGCCAGGCACATTGAATAAGCTTAATTAATGATTAGCGAACTGAAGTGGCTGCAATGTCACAGGAACCTAAAAGAGGGACAGTAGAAATTGCCATAGTTGGAGAGGGTATGAGGACATCTTGACCTAGACATTTTTGACCTAGTAAATGTTTTGATCATCATGGGCATTTGACAGTTATTTTCATCAGAATTATATCAACATTGGTGAATTTATACCAAGAAATATTTTCTGCAGCAGATTCTATTATGCCCACTTAAATCCTTGCTCAATTTTTTTTTTATGTAGGTCAGTTAAACCATTTCTAATATGTGGCAAATAACAATCTGTGCTCAGATTTACAGATAAGCTATTCTGGGATTATTTTGAAAGGTAATGCTCTTTTGTGTAGAGGATTTCAAGATTAATTTGTATGCTAATTAATAAGTTAAAGATCATAGCAGAATAGTGATCTTTAAGCACAGACCTGTAGTGGTCAAAAAAGTAACACAGGCATTACCAATATTAATGCCAGATGTTTTGACTTATACTCTTTGAAAGACTGCCTGAATTTCAGGCTGTGTAGAACCGACACATTCTGGAATCTAGGCATACATGCTGCATATCAGGAGGTGTAACATGAAAATAAACTCAAAGCAAGGGCCAGGTGTGGTGGCTCATGCCTGGAATCACAACACTTTGGGAGGCCAAGACAGGCAGATCACTTGAGGTCAGGAGTTCAAGACCAACCTTACTAATGTGGTGAGACCCGGTCTCTACTAAATATATAAAAATTAGCTGGATGTGGTGGTGTTCACCTATAGTCCCAGCTACTTGGGAAGCTGAGGCAAGAGAATCGCTTGAACCCAGGAGATGGGGGCTACAATGAGCCAAGATGGTGCCACTGCACTCCAGTCTAGGCGAGACTCCGTCTGAAAAAAAAAGAAAATAAACTCAAAGCAGCCAGAACATCCTTTAACACACATTTTCTGTATTTATTTTCTTCTACTGAAATCATTTTCAGTGCGATAAGGTGGGTCCTTTGCTTTGTACATTTTACAGTGGTGATTTGATTCATTGGTCAATTTTTGTTTCAGTATCTAATTTGTATTGATTACAGTTTTCTTATCAAGTCCAATACGCTGGTGGCGGGGGTAGCGTGGGGTACCCAGTCTTACAGTGTGTTGTCTTTAGCTGCTCTGTGTGTGTGCATTCCCATGCACTGCTTATTTCTGGCATAGAAAATGTATTATGAATGGAATGAAGGAATGACAACTTATGTTCATTTCTTAGCTACTGCATGAAAAAATTGGGAGCGATTCCCCCCAGGTTGTCCAGGGTGGTCCTGCCATCCAGCATGGGTCTGTTTCACTGCCAACTAAGTCTACTTGCTCCCGGTCACTTTGAAAACCACATGCGAACTGCTCACACCACTGGAGCAAAAGATCAAAAAGCAGAACCCAAAGACTCCATTTGGGAAGGCTCCCCCAGGGGCCCAAAGACTCCATTGGGGAAGGCTCCTGCCAGGGGCCCAAAGACTCCACTGGGGAAGGCTCCCGCCAGGGGCCCAAAGACTCCACTGGGGAAGGCTCCCCGCCAGGGGCCCAAAGACTCCATTTGGGAAGGCTCCCCCAGGGGCCAGAAGGCTCCCCCAGGGGCCATTTGGGAAGGCTCCCCCAGGGGCCAGGAGGAAGACCTTTGCAATAGGGTACATATCTGCGTTCCCCGTTCCCCTCTGGCTCTGTAAGGCTTAGATCTCTGTTCATTTTTTCTAGGTCCATGGAAAGAAATTATTCCTTAGATTTGATCCAGATGAAGAAATGGAGCCCCCTGGCAGCAGCCCACCGCCAGAGCCTCCACAAAAAGAAGCGCACAAGGAAGGGGCTGCGGACCCAAAGCGGGACGGGGAGCCCAGCGGGCAGAAGACGCTTGATGGATCCTCACAGTCTGCAGAGCTCAACCCCCAGGGAGAGGATGAATCTGAGTGTTTGGAGGGAGACGCCCCTGCAGGAGATGCTGGGAGGTGGCTGCGGGTCAGCTTTGGTTTGTTTGGCAGCGTTTGGGTGAACGAGTTCTCCAGAGCCAAGAAAGCCAACAAGAGGGGAGACTGGAGGGACCCTTCCCCGAGGTAATGGTGTGACCATCTGATTCTCAGGGGCTCTGATAGTCATACGGCCCTGCTTGATGGGGTTTGGGACTTAAGCAGTGGGGACACACTGAGGACGTCCAGGCCGCCCCCCAGGGCCCTGCTGTCTTGGGGAGAGAGGCCACCTCTGTATCTACCAGTGATAGGAAGCAGACTGTGGTCTGCACGCAGGAGAGGGTTGTGCACCCAGAGGTGGCTGGGAGAAGGGGAGAATTTTCCCAACAAATGTGGCACTTGAGAGTGGACTGTCCCTGAAGAACATTTGATTGCCTGACTCCTGACTTGTGTGCTTTGAGTTTAGGGACAAGATTTTCCCAGTTTTGTTTTAAGTGTACTGTTTGTGTGTTTATTTTTTATTGAGATATAATTAACATACAATAGAATGCAGATCCTAAGTGTTCAGCTTGATGAATTGTTTTGGTTTGTTTTGAGACGGAGTCTTGCTCTGTTGGCCCAGGCTGGAGTGCAGTGGCATGATCTCACCTCACTGCAACCTCTGCCTCCCAGGTTGAAACAATTCTCCTGCCTCAGCCTCCTGAGTAGCTGGGACTACAGGCGTGTGCCACCACACCAGCTAATTTTTGTATTTTTAGTAGAAACGGGATTTCACCATGTTGGACAGGCTGGCTGGTCTGGAAGTCCTGGCCTCAAGTGATCCGCCTGCCTCCGCCTCCCAAAGTGCTGGGATTGCAGGCGTGAGCCACCATGCTTGGCCCCAGTTTTTAATCTATGAATGTTGAGATCAACATTTTGTGCACAAAACTCTATCTAGGTTTAGGATCATATGCTCAGTGTCAGTTCCCAGAGGAGTAATTGCTGCTCAGAGGGAATGCCCATGCTTAGGCCTGTACGTTTGATGGCCTTAGGAAACTGCTAGCTGAGCTGAAATCTCATGAGTGTTAGGTCGTTTGTGTACTTCTTATCAATTCATCGAAGCCTTTGGACCGAAAGTCTGTTTGTTTTTGTGACATGTGTTGCCAGCATTGTTTCAAGTCTGTCCTCCGTCCTTTGAGCTTACGATACCTCTTGGCATTTGGGATTTGAAATGTGTCTGTCGTCAATGGCGGGTATTTTTCTTGGTTGCTCATAGGCTTCCCCTTTTACTAAAAAAAAGGTCCCTTCTACCCCCAGAGAAAGTCACATGACTTCTATTGTCTGAAGTTTTATAACTTGTAAAAATGTTTAGAACTATAGACTTTTTTTGTGGCATGATGTAGGTACCACAGGATGCTTTGGGCTTCTGTGGCCCAGAGATTTTGCTCACATGACTGGAAGTTCAGAAGGAGGGTGGGCTTTGGGGTTGCAGTTCCGAGGTTCTGGCTTCATGTGATTCTCCTGGCTTTGCACTTTCCACACATTGGTTTTTGTCCTTAGACCAGCAGCAAAAGGCTACTGCAGCTCCAGGATTTTATTCACACCAAAAAATCCAGAAGATGAGAAGGTCATTTTTAGAAGTTCAGATGAGGAAACTTTTCTTAGAACCTCCTGCAAACCTCTCATCATCAGGAGCCTGCCCTTTGCCCAGTCCTGGATTAGTCACCAGCTGGAGGCATTGAAATGCTCTCCACGAAGCAGGCTCACCCCTAGGTTTTCAGATATATTGCCATAGAGTGAATGTGTATCATGCCGTTATTTTTAAATCTCTGTTTACCTGGTTATGTCTCTTTTCTCATTTACATGTTTTATATTTATTTTGCTTTGTCTCTTTTTTCTTTAATAGGCTGGCCTGAGTTTTATCTACTTTGTTGGTCTTTGAAATAAATAATATTAGGTTGCCAGGCATAGTGACTCCTGTCTGTAATCCCAGCACTTTGGGAGGATGAGACAGGAGGATCATTTGTGCCCAGGAGTAAGAGACCAGCCTGGGCAACATAGTGAAGACCCTGTTCCTACAAAAAATAAAAATAAAATTAACCGGGCATGGTGGTGCATACCTGTAGTCCCAGCTACTTGGGAGGCTGAAGCGGGAGAGTAGTTTGAGCCAGGGAGGTTGAGACTGCAGTGGGCTGTGATTGTGCCACCACACTCCAGCCTGGGCAACAGAGCGAGACCCTGTCTCCAAATAAATAAATAAATAAAATTAGCTTTATATATCCTTTCTATATGGAAAGGGTATATGGAATATTGAAAATATTAGGTCAGGTGTGGTGTCTCACACCTGTAATCCCAGCACTTTAGAGGCCGAGGCGGGCGGATCACCTGAGGTCAGGAGTTTGAGACCAGCCTGGCCAACATGATGAAACCCCATCTCTACTAAAAGTACAAAAAATTAGCCAGGTATGGTGGTATACACCTGTAATCCCAGCTACTCGGGAGGCTGAGGCAGGAGAATCGCCTGAACCCAGGAGGCAGAGATTGCAGTGAGCCAAGATAGTGCCACTGCACTCCAGCCTGGGCGATGAGAATGAAACTCCATCTCAAAAAAAAAACTTACAAGTCAAAAATGTGTCTAATATGCCTAGCCTACCAAACATTCTGGCTTAGCCTAACCTCTAACCTACCTTATATGTGCTCAGAACAATTACATTAGCCTACAGTTGGGCAAAATCATCTAACACAAAGCTTGTTTTATAAAATGTTGAATATCTCACGTAATTTATTGAATACTGTACTGAAAAGAAAGGTTTTATAGGTAAAGTATGGCTTTTACTGAGCATGCATTGATTTTGTACCATTATAAAATCAAAAATTAAAAGTGAACCATTGTA
>NW_012115267.1:3980174-3987746 GCF_000951035.1 Colobus angolensis palliatus
ATGTGTGTGATCCGACCACAGAGTGTGCTCTGACTATGTTGTGGTAACGATGTGTACTTATGACCTGTTCTTTCTTCCCAGGTTGGTCCTGTACTTTGGTGGTGGTGGCTTTCTGGCATTTTATAATTGTCAGATGTCTTGGAGCTCTTCCCCAGTGGTCACACCCGCCTGTGACATCCTGTCTGAGAAGTTCCATCGAGGACAAGCCTTAGAAGCTCTAGGCCAGGCGCAGCCTGTCTGCTATACACTGCTGGACCAGAGATACTTCTCAGGGCTAGGTATGACTCATGGGAAAGGGGTGAGTCCACAGAGTTGCTTCATGGAAAAGTCGCTCCTGTGGGAGTCACAAGACCTGAGGCCCACCCTAGTTGTGCCAGTGCTGTTGGTCTTGAGGTGCCACTTGCTTAATCTCCTTTGTTTTACTTCCCTTGTTTTCAGACTGAGGGCATTAGATCAGGCAGTTTTTAACTTGTCTCTTGGCTTCAGAATCCACATCCTAACTGTGTTATCAGTTGTGAGCCTTCTGCCAGCAGCGCTGGAACATCGCCTCCTAAAGCGCGGGGTCATGTCTCGGGCACCTCTGTACCCTCCACAGCACAGTGCAGTGCCTGGCACACAGGAGGTGCCTGACCTGCGTCTGTAGGAACTGAAGTCGTGCAGGCTGCTACCGGAGGAGTGAGTGCACGCTCTAAGGGATGCTGCTGTTGGGTGGATGGAGCTCCCCCGCCGGCCAGAGCACAGAGATGACTCAGTCTACATTGGGCTCTTACAAGACACGAGTGAAGAGGAGTTTCCTTCTCTCTGTTGCAGTGGCATGAGCAGTGAAACCGTGAGCATTTCAGGATAGGGAGAAGAGCTGAACAATTTCAGAAATACATATAACAGCTAATTAGCCGGAATAATTGTGCCCAAAATTGGCTGCTGAAGCAATCAGGCAAGTTGACGGTGACAGAGTCACCTCCATATCCAACATGTGGCTTTGCTGCCTGCTCACCTCCCCTCACGAGGGTCGGAGAAGGCCCGGTGGTGCACCAGGCACTAGCCTTGCATTTTCATGTTAGGACCATGGGAGTCCCTGTGCCCTCAGGAGCAGAGAGCCATCGGAAGTGGCTTTTTGGGTACATGTGGCAAGAGCTAATAAAGTAACAGTAGTAATTAATAGTGGCCAGTGTTTTCCAAGCAGCTCTGATGTGCCAGGCACACGTTTTTGTCCTTAGTGCTGTTCCATAGGATATGGTTATAGTGGATTTCCCTTCCTTCAGATGAGGAAACTGAAGCAGAGAACGCATATCTAGTAAACGGTGCAGCTGAGATGTGAATCCAGGTATTCTGTCAATGAATTCTGGAGGGACCGATGTGTGTAATGAGGAGTGTGACTATGAGGCTCTTGGGAAAAGCAAGAATTTCCTTCACGCGCTCACTCCAAACACACACTCACTTGACCTCTGTCACGCTCACCATCTCTCCTTAAGGAGATCATTGTTTAATGTCCCAGCAAGCACAGACCCAGTCCACTGCGAGTTAGGAAAGATTGCTATGAATGCCTGGTGGAGCTGAAAGAGTATGGTTGGAACATTCCAAAGAGAGTTACTGATTCTGGAAGGAGGGATCGAGGCTGGCTTCACAGAGAATGAGGCAGGAGTAGAAAAATCGTAAGATAACACCTCCCCAAACACTTTCTACATAACGAGCATTATGCTTGGTATTTCATTTTATTTTATTTTTTGACACAGGGTCTCTCTCTGTCGCCCAGGCCGGAGTGCAGTGGCACAGACACAACCCACTGCAGCCTCAACCTCTGTGGCTCAAGCGATCCTCCCACCTCAGCCTCCTGAGTAGCTGGGACTACAGGTGCATGACACCACGTCTCACTAATTTTTAAAATTTTTGTAGAGACAGGCTCTCACTATGTTGCCCAGGCTGGTCTTGAACTTGTGGGCTCAAGCGATCCTCCTGCCTCTGCCTCCCAAAGTGCTGGGATAACAGGCATGAACCACTGTGCCTAGCTATGCTTGACATTTTGTTTTTAATTTTTAAAAAAATTGTTTTTTGAGACAGAGTCTCACCCTGTTGCCCAGGCTGGAGTGCAGTGGCACAATCTCAGATTACCGCAACCTCCGCCTCCCAGGTTCAAGCGATTCTCGTACCTCAACCACCTGAGTAGCTGGGATTACAGGCAGGTGCTACCATGCCTGGCTAATTTTTGTATTTTTGGTAGAGATGGGGTTTCACGATGTTGTCCAGGCTGGTCTTGAACTCCTGGCCTCAAGTGATTCACCTGCCTCTGCCTCTCAAAGTGCTGGGATTACAGACATGAGCTACTGCACCAGGCCGACATTTTAAATAATAACAACAGTTAATATTTATTGAGTACTCTACATACCAGCCACTGTGCTCAGCGTTTTTTGGTGAATTCTCATTTACTGCTCACAAAAACCAGGTGAGCCATCCCTGCCTGACGGATAAGGAAACTGCAGCTAATTGAGACTGAGGAGCTTGCCAGGGTCACGTGGGTGGGATCTGCTTGAGCTGGGATTCAGGTGCAGGCAGTCAGATGCCCGACCCCTTTTTGATAGCCTGTTTGCCATGACGGGCCATGCATGAGTTTCATTTCATCTTCACAGCAACCTTAAAGGTAGGAATTGTCAACTCCAGTTTACAGACAGAGAAGCGGAGTCAGAGATCGCGGACCCGCCCAGGGTCCCACAGGACGTGGAAGAGCTGACCTCTGCCGTGCTAACGTTGTGGGTGGTGTCATTGTGCCATGTGTCCTTTCTCCTTCGCTTACCCTCCCCTGCTTTATTTCAGGGAACATCATTAAGAATGAAGTCTTGTACAGAGCTGGGATCCATCCCCTTTCTCTTGGTTCGGTCCTGAGTGCCCCGCGTCGGGAGGCCCTGGTGGATCACGTGGTGGAGTTCAGTACAGCCTGGCTGCAGGGAAAGTTCCAGGGCAGACCGCAGCACACGCAGGTCTACCAGAAAGATCAGTGCCCTGCTGGCCACCAGGTCATGAAGGAGGCGTTTGGGCCCCCAGGTGGGTTCCAGAGGCTCACCTGGTGGTGCCCACAGTGCCAGCCCCAGTTGCCAGAGGAGCCGGAGCAGCGCCAGTTCTCCTAAGGAACTCGTGGTGCTCTTCATGGAACCTTGGCCCTTGGGGAACCTGACGTCTAAGTGTCCAGAAAGGAGGATGTGGGCAGGGATGGGGTGCAGAGGATAGTGTATGTCGGGGTGCCAGGATTATAATATTCACCTCCCCGGAGTTATGTTGAAGGCAGAGTTTTCATAGGATTAGATTCTTTTTATCCTTTTCCAGTTCAGTGAATTCATCCTATTGAATTGCATCATAGTGAAAGATGAGAGAAATCGTGATGATGGGGAAGGGGAAACCTCCCAGAAGGCACTGGGGCAAGGAAAAAGAAAGCCTATGGGAAATGGCTGAGCTCCCAACATGGCTTTGCAGATGATGTGGGGTTTTGTTTTTGTTTTTGTTTTGAGACAGGGTCTTGCTCTGTCTCCCAGGCTAGGGTGCAGTGGCGTGATCTTGGCTCACTGCAGAGCTTGCCCTCCCAGGCTCAAGCAGTCTTCACCTCAGCCTCCAGAGCAGATGGGACGACGGGCATGTGCTATGATGCCTGGCTGATTTTTGTTTACTTTTTATAGAGATGGGGTCTTGCCATATTGGCCAGGCTGGTTTTGAACTCCTGCAACTCAAGCAGTCCTCCCACTTTGGCCTCCCGAAATGTTGGGACCACGGGTGTAAGCCACCGCGCCCAGCCAGCTCCTGTGTTTTGTTTTTGTTTTGTAACTTTGGTTGATGTTAAGGCCCTCCATTTTGGAAAGCAGGAAAACAGGTTGTTTTTTGGTTTTTTGTTTTTTTTTTCTTGTTCCCCTGGAGGATCCGGGGATGAGGATAGAGTGACCTGAGAGCAGTGCTTGGATTCAGCCTCCTGCCAGGTCCTTCCTGCTGGACACAGACACCAAGAGGCGGGGGTGGAGCAGGGAGCTGCGCCTGCCTGGGGTGCCCAGTGGTCTGTAGAGAAAAGCTGCTTGTTTACTCCTTAAGTCAATGTGTTTGTACTGTTGACATGTGAACAATTCAGGAATCAAGGGCTGTGGAGAAACTCCCTCCGGTTGTTGGCAACAGGTGAATGAAGCTAGAGCAGTGACATGAAAATAAAGCTCTCTGTTACTTGCTGTCGTCATCTCTCTTTGATAGTAAAAGGTCTTTAAATAACAGAACTATTCATGGAGGTGGCCTCCAGGGCTTACTGGATTAGCTGAGGAATCTACATAAAAGGAGCAGTGAGAGGAGGTGAGGGAGGGCACGCCTGCTCTTCTGCTGCAGGCGAGCAGAGATGGACTGAAGCTCTGTTGCCGTGATGTCTGCACAGAGATTTGTGAGAGTGAAACAGAAAACACCGGCTGATGATTCTGGCTTTCCTTTATTCTCACACACGCACGTTCTTTTTTTCTTTTTTGAGACAGGGTCTCACTCCGTTGCCCAGGCTGGAATACAGTGGTGTGACCATGGCTCACTCCCGGGCTCAGGTGATCCTTCCACCTCAGCCTCCCCAGTAGCTGGGACTACAGGTGTGCACCACTATGCCCGGCTAATTTTTGTATTTTTGTATAGATGGACACTCGCCATGTTGCCCCGGCTGGTCTCGAACCTCAGGCCTCAAGTGATCCGCTTGCTTCGGCCTCCCAAAGTGCTGGGATAACAGGCATGAGTCACTGTGCCCCACCTCCTCTGTCTTCAGTGATTGAGAACTATCAACAGTGCGGAGAGCCACTTGATGGCAGACTGAATCTCTTGTACTGAAGGCTCCCCCTGCAACCAGGTGCTCTCCCTGTGTTGAGGTCTCTCTCTCCCTCACCCAGTCCTTACCACTTCGCTTACTTCTTGCACATGATCTACAAAACAACTCATGAAGACAGGTACTCACCCTTGTCCTTATGTTATAGATGAGAAAACGAAAGAGTCTAGAGAGGCTGAGGACCTCACCTAAGCTCATACAATTAACAAGGGCCAGAGCCACACCTGAGTCAGCTCTGGCTGCCATAGTATGCCATAGGTGGGTGACTGAAACAGCAGACTGTTACTTCTGATAGTTCTGGAGCCTGGGAAGTCCAAGATCAAGGGCTGGCTGACTCAGTCCTCAATGAGGTCACACTGGGGATTAGGGCTTTATATGTGAATTTTAAGGGAACAGAATTCCGTCTGTTGCAGGCTGGAATTTGGGAGGAAATCCTCAACTTCTCAAAGGCCATCTCCTCCCACTCTTTAAAAAAACGTACAATAGCTTATAAAAACTCTACTTTCCCTTCATGAAGTCCTGGATTCAAGAAAAAATAAATAAAACCTCAATTCCAGAATAGACGATGGGAAAATATTGAACAATGGATTTATTTATATTTAGAAGAGTAGAAGAGCATACTCATGCACTTGTGTGTATATATGCACATATATAAAACATGTAACATGAAAGAATGTGGGCCGGGCATGGTATCTCATGCCTGTAATCCCAGCACTTTGGGAGGCAAGGCAGGTGGATCACCTGAGATCAGGAGTTCAAGACCAGCCTGGGCAACATGGTGAAACCCTGTGTCTACTAAAAATACAAAAATCAGCCTGGTATGGTGGTGGGCACCTGTAATCCTAGCTACTTGGGAGGCTGAGGCAAGACAATCATTTTAACCGGGGAGGCAGAGGTTGCAGTGAGCCGAGATCACGCCACTGCCCTCCAGCCTGCGCCACAGAGTGGGACTCTTATCTCAAAGAAAAAAAAAATTAAGAGTGTGTGTGTGTGTGTGTGTCTGTGTGTGTGTGTACTGAAACGTGCCTTTCTAACCCATATGGCTAGGACAAGACTAGGACTCCAGGCATGAGCTGCAGCAAATGAGGCTGAGACCATTTCCTGTGAGTTGGGGTCTACAGGACAGTGGGTCCAGGGGCTCCCCAGACCTGGCGGGGACTGGACGCCGCAGCCTGCCTGTGGTCTGCTCCAACTGGGATTGGTAGAAAGGAAAAGGCTGTTGTGGTGCCGAGAAGGAAGTTGTTGACAAGCCACGGGGCGGCTGTAGCTGCAGGAGTGGAGAGGGTGAGAGGCGCGGGCCCCGCGGCAGCGGCTCTGTTGGCGTCACCTGGCCAACAGTGTGGGCACCGGGGCGAGAAGGAAACACTGGAGGGGCCAGCACTGAGCTGAGCGCTGGCAGAGGCCGCCGCCTGGCAGATGGGGAAAGGCAGAGCGGGTGAGCGGGCACTGTGGATCAGCCCCTGAGGCGTGTTGAGCTCGAGCCTGCGACCACCTGTGCGGTGGAGTGGGCGACAACGTAACTGGGGAGCAGGCCTGGCCCCTCACAAGCATAGGCTGGTCTTAGAGGCACCGATGGGGCAGCTTTCCTGGTAGGAGTCATGATGAGCTAGAGAGGCTCACAGCGTGTCATGGAGTATGAGGAAAGGTGCAGGGAATCCCAGAGAAAGTCTTGTAAGTTTAAGGAGCAAGAGAGGAAGGAGAAACCAATCAGTGAGATGGGTCAAAGGTAAGTGGAGAAAGGAACGTCCAAGGAGAAGCGGGCAGTCGGCGTCGTGAATCATGCAGAGATGAAGGCGGAACGATGGAGCAGTGGCCCCTTGGGCTTGGCAGGTGATCCAATTCGAGGTCATGGTGACCTTCAGGAGAGCACTGTGTGCAGAGTGGGAAGGGACCGGGTGGGAGGGAGGATGTGGAATGTGAGGGTGGTCTCCCCTGCAGGAAGTTTGGCCTTGGAGGGGATGAAAATGAAGGGCAGGGATGTTGTGCACGTGTACCCTAGAACTTAAAGTATAATAATTATAATAATAAATAAATTTTAAAAAGAAAAAAAAGAAAATGAAGGGCAGGGAGGAATCGCGAGCGAACAAGAAGGAGGGTGTTTGACTGCTAGAGCTGAGTGAAGCGATGCCTCAATCAAAGGAACTTGTTTCTTCAAGCTCTTCTGGCAGTGATTCTGACAGTGAGGTTGACAAAAAGTTAAAGAGGAAAAAGCAAGTTGCTCCAGCAAAATATATAAAGAAGCAAAAGACAGGTGAAACTTCGAGAGCTCTGTCATCTTCTAAACAGCGGAAGCAGCAGAGGTGATAACAAGTTTCAGATTGGGAAAATGAGGTACGTTAGCATTCGAGGTTTTAAAGGGAAAGTGCTAATGGATATTAGAGAATATTGGATGGATCCTGATGGTGAAATGAAACCCGGAAGAAAAGATATTTCTTTAAATCCAGAACAATGGAGCCAGCTGAAGGAACAGATTTTTGCCATTGATGATGCAGTAAGAAAACTGTAAAATCCGAGCCATATAAATAAAGCCTGTACTGTTCTAGTTGTTTTAATCTGTCTTTTTACATTGGCTTTTGTTTTCTAAACATTGTTCTCCAAGCTATTGTATGTTTGGATTGCAGAAGAATTTGTAAGATGAACACCTTTTTTTAATGTGCATTATTAAAAATGTTGAGTGGGCCGGGCGCGGTGGCTCAAGCCTGTAATCCCAGCACTTTGGGAGGCCGAGACGGGCGGATCACGAGGTCAGGAGA
>NW_012115267.1:3987801-3994355 GCF_000951035.1 Colobus angolensis palliatus
CGGCGCCTGTAGTCCCAACTACTCAGGAGGCTGAGGCAGGAGAATGGCGTGAACCCGGGAGGCGGAGCTTGCAGTGAGCTGAGATCCGGCCACCGCATTCCAGCCTGGGTGACAGAGCGAGACTCCGTCTCAAAAAAAAAAAAAATGTTGAGTGAAGCTAATTGTCAACTTTATTAAGAAGGATTGCTTTATGTCCACCACCTAGTGCAAAATAAAATCAAGCAATACAATCTTAGCTGTTGTGGGCTTTTTTGACCATAAGAGTTGGTACTGTTTAAGGCCAAAAGTAATAGTTTTTATACATCTTTTAGTTTCAACTCAGCTTTTACAATAAAAAGGATTTGTATTGCATTGAGTTTATAAACTTTTGGTTTGTGAAATCCATATTTGATCTGTTCTCTTCCAATCAAATGTCTAGGTTTGTTTGACTTCCACCCCAGTGATTTTTCACTCTTTTTATTTTGTTTACTTCATTTTTCTTTAATAAGTTAATCTCTTCATGTTCAGTTTTTACTTCACTCTTTATTCTTTTCCTTGAGTATGTTATGCTTATTTGGAAAGTCAGTGAAACTGTCAAAATGTTATCTTAATATGATACTTATAATTATATGAGAACTACAATCACCAAATCGACTGTATTCAATATTAGCAGATCTAGTTTGATAACATGGCTTGTGTGGAAACTGAGAAGGTGTTTGTCATTACCCATAGTGTTCTGTGTAGTTATTGCTTAGTCTGCAGAAAAGAAACACCTAGATGGGATGTCTGACTTGCTTTCACTTATTAAACATGTTCACTGTGGGATGATGTCCGTAACATCAGATATTGTTAAACTAGAGTAGGATTTAATAAAAATTGTGAAAGTTTACTGGCCTAACACTTTATTTCATAATATTGAGTATGAATTATATGTAGCCAGAGACGTCATGAAGCTTGACTGTTATGGTAGGTGATATGGTTAGTTTGCAGGGAAAAGAGCATATGAGCACATGCTTGTGTATTTTGGCCTTTGCCCCAGTAGAACAGACGATGGCATTCTAGGCTTGATGTTACTAAGTTTTAGCAGACACCAGCAAGTGGTTTGTATTCAACCACACGCATGAAGCAGACAGACTGAGGCACAGATTGTAGTGGCTTTGTGGCAGTAAATAGGGCATGGTGTGCCTTAGGAAAAGAATGTGTATAAAGGGAATTATAACTGAAATTAAAGGAGGCAGCAGTGAAGAGGAAATAATTGTCTTCTATATAAATGATATACACATGATATTTTGAGATTTTTATAAGAGCAGTGGAATACAGTTCTAGGTAGAGTAGAAAAAGGAAAGGTTTAAAGACACATAAAAGATTCTTGTTGACAATTCATTTTTGGTAGCAAATCTCAAATGAGTACCTGCTATTAAGGGCTGCTGTATCAGAGTTTTGCACTATTTTGCTACCAAGTTTGATTCGTACATCTAAAACATTTTGTAGTTGATTGTCAAGGACTAAATTTGAAAATCATTTGCCAGACCACATAGTTATCAATTTTTTTTTCTAGCAGCTATTCTGTTGTATTTTAAAACCTTTTTTAGATGACTTTTTAAAGTATATTTAGCAGTAACCTTAAGAGGTACAAATTGGTAAAATAAATCTCTTCTTGTAATTTAGCCTTCATCAAATAATAGGTACCAACGTATTAAAAATATGTATTTTTTTTCCAGCCCCTTGAATCAGAGTAGGTTCAGAGAAACTCCCAAAATTTGTATTTTAGACACGTCATGCTTGATTGGTAACTTCCCTCCTTTTTTGGGGAACATGTTTGTGTCCTATTAATTTAATTGGATAGATTTTTAAGTATTTCTTATTTTTGGCACACAGGGTTGTTAGAATTCAGAACTTGGATTTTTGGTGTAGATGCAGAGAGAATGATGGGTACATTTCCTAGGTTTATATGGATTTAGGGAGTGTATGCATTTTGAAACACTATTAACAAATGGTGCTGAAATCTATTACCTACATGTTTTCTGGCTGTTTAGCATTATGTTAATGAAGCCTGCATATAAGGAGCATTTCTCTGGCACAGTTGGTAAGTTGACTGCTAACTTCATTTAAATGTGCTACTGGATATGTAGTATACTGAAATTATTAATCCTTTTTTTGTGTATAGGAAAAGAGAACTGGGTTAAAAGAAGCAAATTAACTTGTTCTGAAAAGAAAGTTTAGGTTAATTTTGTTTTCTGTTTAAATTTTATCTCCTTGGTAAGATTTTTTTTCCAAGGCGGAAAGCTTAGCATTTTTAGGCATAGATACCTTACCTTACAATGCCAAAATGAATTTAATTCCAGTACTCAGGTTTTTCCCTTTAACAGACTCTATGCATATCAGGGCTTTCTAATGGGTTTTTCCTCTTTGTTTTTAAAATGTGAGCAGCATTTGACCAATTTCCAGTGCTCTTAGCATTTTACTTAAAGAACAACCACTAAAAAAGAAGCTTTGTAACTTGATTGTCTTTTGCTTTGCTTTGTCCATGCCTAAGAACTTAAGAATACTCCTACCTCATTAGCTACTTAAGATGCTGTGACGATCAAATCTATTCTACATAATGTGTTTAGAAACAAAGACTTGGGTGAAAAATGAAATAAGTATATTCTGACTTGGCTATTGAGGGGGAAAAAAAAGAACTCAGTATTAAGTGTTCCTCATAGGATATACGTAAGCAGCATACTAGAAAAGTTTGAAATTTTTAAAAAGTACTAATATTTAGGTATCCTGAAATTCTTTGCAGTTCGTTTTTTATGGAAATTAATCCAGTGAAACACTCAAAAGTTGTTTTTTTTTTTTAATGGTGTTTTTCCAGATAAACTCTAGGGTAAATAGTCCCAAATACGTAATTCTGTAATTGTGAAATACCTGTATGCTTTGTTTTCATACATCTTCCATGGAGATGGCTGAATATAATACTCCATCTATGAATATTTTAAACGTTGAAATGAAAGTAAGAAATGTGGGAAAAAAGAAAAAGAAAATGAAAGGCAGGGAGGAGAGCAAAGGATGAATATAACGTGAAGGTTTGTGTGTAGTTAGTTCAGGGGAGAAAACCAGGAGAGAGAGAGAAAGCTTACACCAGAGCTGTCACTTAAAGATGACGGGGCTAGGGTGGGAAGAGAAAGAATAACAAGTCCCTAGAAAATTTGCTAAAAGTGAGGCCTTTGGGGTACAGAAGAGTGAGGAGGTTTGTAACAGCTGTAAGGGAAACATGATCACTTTGGGTTAGAGGAAAGGGCTGTAGAACCACACGCAAGCCCAGGGCCCTTGCGCATTTCCTGACTTTTCCTGACAGCATCCAGTGGCTTAGGATCAAAACCGAAGACATTGGATGTTGGATTACCCCACAATGGACGTGGACGTTTGTCGGGGTAGGAACGGTGGGAGACCAAAGGGGCAAGGGGAAACATTATTTTTTAAAATTACAAACATCGGAAGAGTCACACAGTAAAGTTTATAGAGTGAAACGTGAAAGAATGACCTTCATCCCTGCCTTAGGGGGATCTCTGGAGCAGCCTTGCTAATAGTGTCTCTGACTGCAGTGACTTATGGAAAAACCTAACAGTTGGGAAAATACTAGTACGTAGCAGTTGAGAGTAAGGGTTGTGGTTGGTGCCGTTGGAACTCCACGGAACGTGTTCCACCTGGAAGAGGTGGGGAAGGGGGATGTGGGCAGGTAACAAGCCACACTCCCATGCTTCTCTCCCAGTGAGTGAGATCTCACTCACCCTTGGCAGTAGGCTCTCAGTGGGTTTCGGGTTGGTTCCAAAAGGAGGTAGGGCCTGGTGCAGTGGCTCACATCTGTAATCCTAGCACTTTGGGAGGCTGAGGCAGGAGGATCGCTTGACCCCAGGAGTTCAAGACCAGCCTGGGCAATGTAGTGAGACCCCATCTCTACAAAAAAATACAAAAATTAGCCAGGCATGGTGATGCACACCTGTAATCCCAGCTACTAGGGAGGTTGAGGTGGGAGGATCACTTGAGCCCAGGAGGTCAAGGCTGCAGTGAGCCAAGATCATGTCACTGTACTCCAGCCTGGGTGACAGAGTGAGACCTTGTCTCAAAAATAAATAAAATTTTGAAATAAATACGTAAAAGGAGTTAGGCATGATACAGTGTAAGTGGACTGAAAGAGAGAAGAGGAGATGGTACAGAGACAGCAGGGTGGAACATGAACTTAGGGTGGAACATGACCAGTGGCGGTTATGCCTTTTGTGCCTGTGCCTGTTGCCTGGAAGGAGGAGAGGTTTTTGCTATACGGGACCGTGAAGGAGGGCATGGAAATATGGGGGGTGGGGGGTGAATCTAGGCTTCCGTCAAAGTAAGGAGAGGCGGGATACTTGGACTCGACAGATACTAAGGGAAAGATCGGTTTAGCTCATGAGTTGGGGTTTCGAGATAACTGACATTGTGAAAAACGTGGGATTTAATGTAAGCTTTCACAGTGGCTCTAGACACTTCATAAATATTTCTTAAATACCTCCTAAATGCTAGGATTTGGGAATACAAGGATAAACAAAACACAAAGCCAAATCCTATTGTAACGGGAGTGTGAAAACTGTTTCTGTTAATGGAAAAAGTGCTGTGTGAGGATGGGGGATAAGTGACTGGACTGTCCATGTTCTGATTGTGCTGTAAGCGCTCTGCCAGATACTGTGCAGGCCCAGTGCTTGCCCTTGAGGGGCCACTGTGAGGCGCTGAGACAGACCAGAGACTGTTAGAATACAGAAAGTTCAGGATGGGAGGAGCCACTGAACATGGTAGAAGTACTACAAGTACTGAGGTCTGTGAAAGTCAAGACCAGCCCAATGAGCACAAAAAAATGAGGCTCTTGATTCAGAACTTGCTCTGGCAAGGGAGTTTTGCACTTGGTGGACACTCCGAGGCAGGCAGGGGAGTGGGAGGCTTTACAATGGAAAAGGGGAAGGCTGCAGGGGTGCTCTGATCGAGGCTTCTGGCCTGGGGAGGCTGGAGGCAGCTGATAGAGGTAGGTGTCTTCAGCGATTGGTTTGAGGAGCGTATTTGTCTTTCTGTGGTTGATTCTGAGTTGCAAGAGTCCTGACCATTTGGGGCTGATTGCTGCTGAGATTGTGGTTTTGATGCAGGACAGGCAAGCCTCAAATTGGGCCTTGCCCATGAGGGTTCTTGGCTTTGCCCAGGAAAGAATTCAAGGGTGAGCCAGTGGTAGGGTGGAAGAAAACAGCTTTACTAAAGAGGCCTGTGACAGCTCTGTGACTGCTTCTGCAGAGTAGGGCTGCTCCACAGGCAGTGTGCTGAAAGCAGCAGCTCAGGACAGTTCTGCAGTCAGAGCTATACCTACTTTTAATTGCATGCAGATTAAGGGACAGTTTCTGAAGACAGTTCTAGGAAAGGGATAGTAACTTCTGGGTTGTTGGGTCATTGCCATGGAAAGGGGTCATAACGCCAGGGTGTTGCCATGGCAATGGTAAACTGATATGGCACACTGGTGGGCGTGTCTTGTGGAAGGCTGCTTCTGCCCCTCTCTGTTTTAGCTGGTCCTCAATTTGGTCGGCTGTCTAAGCCCCGCCTCTGGAGTCCACTCTCATCTCCTACCTCAGTTTGATTTCCTCGGACTGCTTGCAGCAGTGGTTGTTTAAGCCACAGTTCTGTTATCATATAAGGTCTGGCTGTTGTCCATTTGTATATTCAGCCTCCAAGTGGGCACCTCAGTCAGACTGAGGGAGCTGGATTAGGGTCTCCAACTGCGTCTCTAATCAATAGCACCATCACGTAACATCTGTCTCTTCCTCTGCTTGTAAGCTATTTGGGTGTGGAACCTTATCTTACTCCTCTGTTTTTTCCCATGTCTGCTGCCACATTGTAGATGTTCAACCAATGTTTGTTGCATTTAAAGAAGAGATAAAGAATCACAGCTACTAGGAAACGGAGATGGGAAGATGGGAAGATCCTTGATCCCAGGAGTTTGAGGCCCACCTGGAAAACATAGGACCCTGTCTGTCTCGCACAGAAAAAAAAGGAGGGGGGGGGTGCGGGGCGAGAACAGATAAAGGAGAGGCCAGGAAACCCCAGAAAAGGATGACTCCTGAGGCAGATCCCACCTGACCTGTAATGGAGGCGTGGCAGGTGGCTAGGCAAGGAGCAGGAAGTGTATTCCAGGCAGGTGAATTGCTGGGGCCAAGGCCGGATGTGAAGTACTGCAGCCTGTTTGGGGAACAATAAGTGCTGCTAGGACTGGATCAGGGTGTGAAAGTACAAGAGTGGGTGGACAGGAGGCTGAAATCCCAACAAAGGATGTAGATGCCAAATGGCAAGGGAGTTTTTATTCTATGCCAGAAGGCTTGATTTCCTTTAAATCGATCCATTGATTCAAAGACATTTCCTTTGAGGAATTTAAAATGGAAGGATTATAATCAAGTGTGTGTTTTGTTTTTGTTTTTATTTTTTACTTTTTTGAGACGGAGTCTCACTTTGTCGCCCAGGCTGGAGTGTGGTGTCGTCATCTCGGCTCCTGGGTTCAAGCAATTCTCCAGCCTCAGCCTCCCAAGTTA
>NW_012115267.1:3994930-3995920 GCF_000951035.1 Colobus angolensis palliatus
AAAACAAAGATCTGTCATCATTGAGCTTAGATTTCTAGTGTTCACTTAAAAAATATGATTTATCAATTTAGAAAAGGAGAAGAGACTTTATTTTATTCTAAAGGGTTACAGCATGCTTCCAGCTTAGACCAGAGACAGGCACTTTGAAGGAGAAAGGGTTGAGGTAGGTGCTTTATGCTGAATGGGTTGGCTAAACATACATATTTAACAGGTTACAAGAGGAGCTATGAATATTTATGAAGGTGGACCTGACACATTGAACAAACATGTATGTAATATATGACCCATATTCACTTTGAGATAGAGACTCAACATGTGAATGCATTACAATTAGACCGTATATGTCAAAAGGTCTTTTTAGGACAGGAAGGGGTCTTGAGTGTACAGTCTCTGTCAACTGGTCAGGCCAGTCCACGGTCGGTGGTGTTATCGGCAGAAAGTTACTGAAATCAGTCTCTTGACCAGTCAAAGCGGTAGTTGTGGCTGGTGGAACAAGGATTCAGTTAGTCGCTGTCTGGTGGAGCTGCAAGTGTTTTACTATTGCTTATCTCAAGGCCAGTGTTGTTTAGCTGCTGGAGAACAAGAAGACCCTGTGGCAGCTAGAGCTTAGTTGATTCTTCAAGAGTAGGAGTGCCTGACTTCACCATTGCCTGCACGGCCTTAGGACCTGTTTATAATTGGGTATCTTACTGCCACAGAGTCTGTTCCATTAGTCTTATGATCTCTGTTTTAATGTTAATGCCGGTCAGTTGTGTATGAACTCCAAAAGGGAGGTGGTACAATGAGGGCTGTCTGATCTCCTGTCCCGTTATTTGAAACGCTTGTTCCCGGTGCCTTAAAGAAATAGCACTTGAGCCGGGCGCGGTGGCTCACGCCTGTAATCCCAGCACTTTGGGAGGCCGAGGTGGACAGATCATGAGGTCAGGAGATCGAGACCATCCTGGCTAACACGGTGAAACCCCGTCTCTACTAAAAAATACAAAAATTAGC
>NW_012115267.1:3996911-4005431 GCF_000951035.1 Colobus angolensis palliatus
AAAATTAGCTGGGTGTGGTGGTGTACGCCTGTAGTCCCAGCTACTCAGGAGGCTGAGGCAGGAGAATCGCTTAAACTTGGGAGGCAGAGGTTGCAGTGAGCCGAGATCGCGCCACTGCACGCCAGCCTCGCGACAGAGTGACACTCCATCTCAAAAAAAAAGAACAGCACTTGAAGTCTGGGCGTGGTGGCTTACACCTGTAATCCCAGCACTTTGGGAGGCCGAAGTGGGTGGATCACGAGGTCACGAGTTCGAGACCAGCTTGGCCAACATGGTGAAACCCTGTCTCTATTAAAAATACAAAAATTACCCAGGTGTGGTGGTGGGTAGGAGGGAGGCTGAGGCAGGAGAATCGCTTGAACCCAGAAAGCAGAGGTTGCAGTGAGCCAAGATTGCGCCACTGCACTCCAGCCTGGGCAACAAGAGTGAAACTCCGTCTCAAAAAAAAAAAAAAATAGCACTCGAACATAAATTTAATTTACTCGGCAAGGCTATTTTTACTTCCTGCAGAAAGGGTACACTTGCCAGCAGTTTTGCCACGAGAGTATACCAAACAAAGGAGAAAGGGTCATTCATAACCTGACACGTCCACCCTACTGCTGTGTCCGGTTTCCGTTGTCTGGAATGGGACCTGACGTTCTGTATTTGTCCCGATTGGCTAGCAACTTAGAACTTTTTAAAGGAGGAAAAGGTAGAGGAGAACAAAGGAAGGAGGAAGTAACTTGTGGAATGGTGAGAAAGGTAAAAACACCTTCAAACAAGAAAGAGGAACAGGCTTGCTTGGACCAGTATAAGCGTGCCAGGGCAAATATTTAGGCTACATTGTGGGAGCTAAGAACATAAAGTACATTGATTTCTTTATCACGGCTAGAAGATATTTAAGAATGTTAGCACAGGTCTTTGAATAAATTTTGCTTCTAAGAGAAGTTACTATTTATTCCTAACTAAATGCGGAGGAAAGTTTTTGAAGAGGAACCTCTACTTTACTTTTTACGTCATCATGACTGGAAACTAAGTTTTTAAGATTTTTCTGGGGTTCCCTTGGCCAAGGTGCGGAGTGGGAGGGCTGTCCAGTGGTAGGGGCTTAGGATTTTAATTTTAGTTTACACTAGCAAGGGGAAACACTCTGTAATCTAATACATAAGTAAATGATGTATTTACCATAGAATATGGTAAATATAGGCAAGTGGAGCAGGAAAATGGGATCAGCAGTGGTGGAAATGCAGGAGAAGGCAAACAGGTGGGTCTAGATGAGGTGTGAGCAAACTCGAGGGGCACAGGAGTTAGCCAAGCCAGTATCTGGGGGATAGTGCAGGAATAGTGAACAGCTAGACAAAAAGCCCTGGGACTAGAGAAGGTGAAAGTGTAAGAGATGGAGGCCAGAGAGGTAATCTGGGTGGAAGACCACTCATTGCAGCCTCTCGGGATCCCCGTGGGGGCTCTGGCTTTTGCTGGAGAGACACCGAACGGCTTTGGGCAGTGAACGGACCTGACAGGTTTTTGTTTTTGAGACGAAGTCTCGCTCTTGTCCCCCAGGCTGCAGTGCAATGGCGCCATCTCAGCTCACTGCAACCTCTGCCTCCGGGTTCAAGCGATTCTCCTGCCTCAGCCTCCCAAGTAGCTGGGATTACAGGTGCCTGTAGGTGGCTAATTTTTGTATTTTTAGTAGAGACGGGTTTCACCATGTTGGCCAGGCTGGTCTCGATCTCTTGACCTCGTGATCCACCCGCCTCGGCCTCCCAAAGTGCTGGGATTACAGGCGTGCGCCACCGCGCTCGGCCAGACCGGACAGGTTTTAAGAGGATTACTGGTTGCTGTGTTAAAACAGACTGCAGGGTGGCTTAGGTAGCCAGTTTTTTGTTTTTTTGTTTTGTTTTGTTTTGTTTTTGAGACAGAGTCTTGCTCTGTTGCCCAGGCTGGAGTGCAGTGGTGTGATCTTGGCTCACTGCAACCTCCACCTCCTGGGTTCAAGTGATTATCCTGCCTCAGCCTCCGAAGTAGCTGGGACTACAGGTGCCTGCCACCTGATACCCGGCTTTTTTGTATTTTTGGTAGAGACGGGGTTTCACCATGTTGGCCAGGCTGGTCTCGATCTCTTGACCTCGTGATCCACCCGCCTCGGCCTCCCAAAGTGCTGGGATTACAGGCGTGAGCCACCTCACCCGGCCAGGTAGCCAGTAGTTTCTAGGGCTGGAGAGATCTAGGATGAGAGGTTTCCACCTTCCTGTTATAGGCCCTCTAAGGCTTCAGCTCTTTTTTCTAGGACTAAGCTGGATCTCAACTAAACACTTTAGAGAGGAGGCAGCTGAAGCTCCAGGAGTGTGCGGGGCTCCCTGGGGCCGGATGGCGGTGGCGGGCAGGCGAGCCGGGCTGTGCTGGGGTGTGTTACAGTAAAGACGCCCAGCTTGGCGCGGGGCCAGCCTTTTCAGGGTCTTAGGCTCTACCGGGAGCGGCTGCAGAGCTCATCCAGCTGGCAGGAGCCAACGAGGCCGGACACGTGGACGACTTACTGACCAAGCGGGGCGCACGCCGGCCGGCGCTGCTCTCCAGACGCCGGACCACCGTTGGGCTCCTGCGAAGCCTAACCCTGCTGCCTCACGCCCTGTCCCCGCGGCGTTCGCGCTCCCAGCCGGGGTAAGCTGGTGAAAACAAAGGCCCGGCTCCATCAGGGCACCAATCCCGCTCGTCGGCCTCTTTCTCCGTCTCCAATGAGCTTCTAGGGTGTTGTCACGCCAGGCTCCTTCCGCCACTGATTGGCCGGCGTCTTCCTAGTGCGAGCGGCGCTGGCCAATCAGCACCCGTCAGTCCACCCCGCCAGCCCGCAGGTAGCCACGCTAGCGCCCGAGGCCCGTTGAAGTGGGCGGAGCGGCGGGCGGGGCGTCGTCGTGCTGGGCCCGCCCCCTGCCCGGCCAGCCCGGAGCCGCGCCTACTCCACAGGTCCGGCCGGCCGGTGAGAGCCTGGGGACCGCAGAGGTCAGCGCCGCGCCGGAGAGTCCGCCACCTGCGCCAGGATGGAGTTCGTGAAGTGCCTGGGCCACCCCGAAGAGTTCTACAACCTGGTGCGCTTCCGGATCGGGGGCAAGCGGAAGGTGATGCCCAAGATGGACCAGGTGGGCCGAGCATCCCTGCTTCCTGGGTCGGGGAGGCAGCGCGCGGGGACGGCATCAGGGCCTGAGCGGCCGGGCCCGGATCTGGGGCAAGGGGCGCAGCGAGCAGGGCCGACGCCTGGGCGTTCCCGTCCCCCTTACCTCGAGCCTTCCCCACGTCGGGTCCGGGTGGACGCGGCCCTCCTGGCAGGCCTGTCCCTGCCCCCGCAATCCGCCCCGGGCCTGAGCGGCTTCTGCGTGGTTCCCGGCGGTTGCGCTCCCCGTTTCGTCCCTTCCGAGAGCATCGGCGCTGACCAGTGTTCTAACCCGAGGGTTGCACATCTGAGGCGATGTGGGTGGGTTATGTGGGAGAGGACGAGTGAGTGTTTTGGTAAGCAAAATGAACTATGCAGGTAACATCACAGGAACACCGTTTCTGGAATGAACTCTCACTCCTCCAGTTTCACCTCCTCCTCCAGAGCTCTCCCCGCCTTGCTGCCGTCCACCCCTTCATCCTCAGCGCTTCCTGAGTTTTAAAATCGCCTGTCTACACTTCCGAGTTCTGATGAGTTATCTGTACGTCTATGGATTAGCTAGGTGGTTGGTGGAAGGTCAGAACTTGGTTTTACTTACATTTTATCTGCCTCATGCCTGTACTATTTATTAAATGAATGCATAAGAGGTGTTTTTATTTCAACAAGAAAATTATTCTATGTGATTATTGAATGAACAGACACATTCAACCAAGTTCTTCTGGTCTGGACCAGCCTGGCTGATGGCTGTGAATTTTGGGGCCAACAGGACGGTAGCAAATGTGACTCAGGCCGAGGCTTGATAGGTGCCTGAACATTGGAGTCTTTCTGTCAGTGTCCATGTGCTTCAGTAAACACACTAAAAAATAAACTTCTGGTTTTTGTCCCCATTAGACTACACCCTCCTTTGGTGTTATCTTTCACATACTATCTTTAGAACAGGTACATCCTTCAGCTTATTTGTAGAATATTCAATTTTCTCCATCTTTTCTTTGCCGGTGCTACGTTATTTTAATTATTTTGCTGCAGAATAACTTTTATTATTTGATAGGGCAGATGTCACTTTTTATATTTAGATGTAGCATTCATTTATTTAACAAATATTTGACCACCAATTGTATATCAGATTGTGTTTTAGGTGCTGGAGATACAACTGTGAACAAGATAGGTGAAGACCTTGCTTTTATAAAACTTACTTTTTAGTGGAAGAGAGACAATTCAAAAAAACAAATGTACAGTTTTTCAGGTGGAGAAAAGCACCGCAGAGGAAGATGCCAGCAGGGCAAGGGACCTGAGTGCAGTCAGAGCCCATTTGGGTCCAGAGACTTCATTCCTCTCTTTCCTTTCTACAGAAAGAGACTATTAGAGAAAATAGTAGCATTGGTTACCTGTTGGGAGGGAAAGTGGGTGGTCATGGTGAGGAGTGAAAGACTTCACAGTATGCTGTTTTTGTACATTTTGATTTTTTTTTTAAAAGTGAGACTTGAGCTATTCCTTCTAGCTCTGATAATATGGTGCAGTATTATTTGTTTTGTTGTAGTCTTTCTGGGCACTATTTAAATCCCCATGAGCCGTTAAAAAAATAACTGAGTTGTAATTAGGGGAAACAAATTGGAAAATACATTTCCCTTCACTTAACATTATCTTAGTTTCTCTCTCTCCTTTTTTTTTTTTTTTTTTTTTGAGATGGAGTCTCCCATCTGTTGCCCAGGCTGGAGTGCAGTGGCGCGACCTCAGCTTGCTGCAGCCTCTGCCTCCTGGGTTCAAGCAATTGTCCTGCCTCAGCCTCCCGAGTAGCTGGGATTACATGCGCCTGCTACCACGCCCGGCTGATTTTTTGGTATTTTTAGTAGAGACGGGGTTTCACCATGTTGGCGAGGCTGGTTTTGAACTCCTGACTTCAAGTATCTGCCTGTGGTCTCCCAAAGTGCTAGGATTACAGGTGAGAGCCATCTCTTGTCCAGGCTAGAATGCTGTGGCCTGAACATGACTCACTGCAGTCTTGACTTCCCTGGCTCAAGCCATCCTCCCACCTCAGCTTCCTGATCCTGAGTAGCTAGGACTACAGGCACCTGCCCCCAATGCCTGGCTAATTTTCAAATTTTTTTGTAGACACAATGTCTCGCTACATTGCCCAGGCTGATCTTGAACTCCTGAGCTCAAGCGATTTTCCCATGTCAGTCTCAAAGTGCTGGGATTACAGGTGTGAGCCACTGCACCCAACCAGTTTCTCTCTACAAACTAGGGAAAAAATTTACACTTAGCAGATATTGAGGGCTGATTATTTCTACTGCAGAAGAATTTGGCTGTAGAATTTCAGGGTTTAGTAAACTTGATTTATACTGCATTTTTAGGAGCATATCAGTAAATCTAGGGGCATATGCTGCCTGCAAGGTGTGTGGCATCACCCAAAAGCCAAGTGATGGAAAAAGCAGGCTGTTTGTAATCAGGCAGATCTGGTTTCTATCAGATCTAAATCCTGTTATTTAGACTAGTATCTTCTCTGAAGTCTATTATTAACTCCAGTTTCTGACTCTATTAAGTTAGGTGAACAACCTTGGTAACTTAACCTCTGAGCCACAGTTACTTCATCTGTAAAATAGGGATGTATGTGTGGTCACGATTTTTTAACCACAACTTCCCAACTCTAAGTGAAAATGGTTTTTTGTCAATTTGGCTCAAAATCACTTGGCAGCAAAACCTGACTTGAAGTTGAGGCTTCCTTCATCCCACTTAGTATAAATAT
The DNA here is from genome assembly GCF_000951035.1 of Colobus angolensis palliatus. Taxonomy (NCBI): domain Eukaryota; kingdom Metazoa; phylum Chordata; class Mammalia; order Primates; family Cercopithecidae; genus Colobus; species Colobus angolensis. The sequence goes on from NW_012115267.1 coordinate 4,002,776, forward strand.
TCAAATGTTTTGCTAAAGAAATAATTATGAGATGCTACTTCACATCGACTGGGGTTGTATATGCATTTTATTGCTATTTTCTAAAACACTAAAAATGCTAAATTCTGCCCCAAGTCTTGCCACAAATGTTTCAGTGGACTGCAGGCCTTTGAGACCTTAAAGGGTTGAGTAAGGATAACAGGCGATGTCCACATTGTGCTTGGCATGAAGTTAGGTGCCTGATTAATGATGGTTATCAATCTGATTATGTAAATTCAGTTCTCGAGTTTGTGGTATTTTTCCCCTCCTGGAGAAACCTATTCTATTTTAAAGTGAGGAAGGCTGCATAGAGGGCCGGTAGCTGGTAGCTGTTCACTTGTGGAACTTTCAGCCTGAGGCTGGAGCCCCTTCCTGGGAGTCTGGTCTTGTCCTCCTGACCACCCCACACCCCTCCTCTAAATTCCCTCCATCCCTGTTTTCTCCCACTTGCAAGCTCTTGGGAGTGCCCTGAATCTCAGACTGCAATAGAAAACCCAGGAGGGACAGGCAGCAGTAGCCTGAGCTTTCTTTTTCCCTTAGCTCATGGGAATTAAGAGGTGGAAATTTTTAGTGAGTAGTGTTTTCCATAGTGTGCTTACTAGTTGTGTCTTCCTGTTTTGTTCTTGGTGATTTGAAGAAACTGTTGTTACAAGGTAAGGCACTGAAACAAATAGGTGACAGGAAAAAGAGCAGCAGGGGTACGAGCTGGAGGAGTAAGTGGCTTAGCTTGCTCCCTTTCAGAGTGGAGAGCCGTATGGAAAGGAGGGGTAGTGTTCTTGAAGAGTGTTGGTGTTCAAATCTAGGGGGACTGTGTCTTGGCATTGATTGAAACTCCTGGCTTAACATCAGCCCCCAAACTCTTGGTTGGACTGAACATGAGATTTGGCAGTGCAGTTAAAAATACTGCCTGCTGTCGCCTGGCAATGGTCAGGCTATGTGAAGAGCTGATCTGGAGCTCAGTCCAGAGCAGGTATTCTTGTTTCTTTCACTCTGAAATCTTCCCTCCCCATATTTTGAGAGGGAAGGAGTTGGTGAATTGTTTTAAAATACTCGATGAATGTCTTCATTTTTTTCATCACACCTTTACCGAATATGTTTATGTGCCAGACACTGAACTTTACTAATATTATGGTGCCCAGTAAATATTTGTTTTTACTAATAATTTTTATGGCAATAAAATGACTTTTTCAGAATTATGTGATTTAAAAGATTGACTCTTTTGGCAAAATAATATGTATTCATGATAGGAAATATACACAAATAAAAACAACAGAGTTCACTTAAACCCCCCACCAGAGTCCAGGGTTCACTGTTACCATTCTGAAGTGACTGTGGAGTTTCCTAGCAGTGGATATGCCATATTTTTTTTAACCACTCCTATTAGATATTTGTGGGTTTTTAAATTTTTTTTGAGATGGAGTCTCACTCAGTAGTATACAATATCCTAGTTCACTGTAACCTGTATCTCCTGGGCTCAAGCGATCCTCCCACCTCAGCCTCCTGAGTAGCTAGGACTACAGGTGGGCGCTACCACGCCTGGCTTAAAAAAAAATTTTTTTTTAAACTTTTTTGTGAAGATGAGGTCTCACTATGTTGCCCAGGCTGCCCTCAGATTCCTGGACTCAAGTAATTCTCCCACCTTGGCCTCCCAAAGTGCTGGGATTACAGGCGAGAGCCACCACACCTGGCCCTGTTAGATAAATGATTCCCATCTGTCTCCTAAAAAGAACTGTTGTGAGACTGTCGGGTGAGGAGAGGGAAGTGGGGAATAGGAACCCGCTGTACTTTCGACTCCCTGTGGGCCTAAAACTGCTCTAAAAAATAGTCTATGAAAATAAATACACTACAAACAGCAACTCTTTCTGATATGCTTGCATTTAAAATAAGGCTTTTTTTCCCTTTTGGAAAAACACAGTCCTTCTTTGCTTTAGGGAAGAGTAAAGGTCAGTGCACTGCATTCCATTAATTTCGAAGGGAAAGATGAGAAGGCAGGAATGGCTGGCTTTCTGGAGAATAGTAGAGGCTTAACAGGTGTCAGAGAAAAACCACAGTTTTCTCTAAAAACAGGTGTCAGAGAAAAACCATAGTTGGACAGTGGTAGTAAAACGGCAAAACACAGATTTTATTCAGAACGACGATTGCAGTAAGAGGAGAGAGACCTCGGTACAGAACTGGGCTCCGTTCCGAATACAAGGAAAAGTAGGAATTGATGACAGAGGAGCCGGATGTCAGTGGATGGAAAATCATTAGGAGGAAACACAGGGGTGAGGATTCTTGCTGAAGGCAGGCCAGAGTTATCAGACATCACCTGAGGATGCAGGGGGATGTGGAACCTGAGCAGGTGTCCAGGGTGATCAGATATTGAAGTTGGGGATTCTGGGCAAATCAATTTAGCAGGATTCTTGGTAAAATTGGGCGATGCAAAGACAGACGCGTTGAGTACAAAGTCCAGGCCTTGTTGGGAAGAGGATTCAGCGGAGCCTGAGTAGAGTTTGGTCTAGGGAGACTGTCACTGGGAGGACAAGCGAGCTGCTCGGAAGTGCGCTGGGTTCCCTTAGCGGCAGGTGGGTTCCGTTGAGAAGGGCCAGAGCGGGAGGAAGCAGGCGCCAGGTGCCGAAGGGGTGCGCCGCGGGAGACC
>NW_012115267.1:4005711-4010497 GCF_000951035.1 Colobus angolensis palliatus
CGGGGCTGCTGCTTGCCTCCTGCAGCCTGGCCCTGCAAGGACTGGCCCCGGGGAGAGGGCGGCAGGCTGTGGAGCCGCCTGCCCCAGTCCCACTCCCACTCCTGCTCCTCGACGTCTCCCACCGCCGTGTGTCTTGTCTGCCCGCAGGACTCGCTCAGCAGCAGCCTGAAAACTTGCTACAAGTATCTCAATCAGACCAGTCGCAGTTTCGCAGCTGTTATCCAGGCGCTGGATGGAGAAATGCGGTGAGTGATGGAGGCAGCGCCTCTGGCTTGGGGGAAAGCTTGTCCAGGGAGCTTTCAGTGGTTGGAGGCTACGTTTTGATATAGCGCTCAGCGTTGCAGCCTCGTTGCAGCCTCGTTGCTGTGGCTTGCCCAGAACATAGCCCTGCCCTATGTGTTTACTTTAGAAAGCCCTTCCAGGCTCTTTGCCATCTAGTAGTGTCCCTTTGGGCCCAGCCTTTCAGAGAAGGGGGGAGGGGGTGATGTTTATTAACTTTTTTTAGTCCTGACAGCTGAACCTGTCTGTGAGCAGGTCGTGTATTTTCTCGGCTTCTCTTATCCAACTTTGCATTTCTATTTCTAGCATATTGGGTTGATTCTTTTGAAGCTATCTCTGTGCAGATTACACCCCTGAACTTAACACCAGTTGCCTTTGTGTATGATCGTCTTTATACTGAGAAGTTACTGTGTTTTTTGACTTTATTTTCTATTTGCCAAATAATTAGTTCGGTCTTTTGGTCTCTATAGTTGTTCTGCATTAGTTAAATGCAAGTCACTGCTGGGAGTACTAGTGACACCCAACTAGTAGGCTTTTAATTTTTTAATAAACAAACTACAGAAGTTCATTACTCTCATGTAAGAAAGGAAAACTAATGTAAGTTTCGTTAAATATGAAAAGCTTTGGATATCCTTATAGTTCTTTAGAGTTAAGGGTGTAGATGGGTTTAGAAAATGGCCTGGCACAAGTTATTTTAAAATAAAATATCTTTGGTTGTTTGTTCCAATATATTAATAGTTTTTCCTTTTTTACAGCAACGCAGTGTGCATATTTTATCTGGTTCTCCGAGCTCTGGACACACTGGAAGATGACATGACCATCAGTGTGGAAAAGAAGGTCCCGCTGTTACACAACTTTCACTCTTTCCTTTACCAACCAGACTGGCGGTTCATGGAGAGCAAGGAGAAGGATCGCCAGGTGCTGGAGGACTTCCCAACGGTGAGTGGGGTTACGCATCTTGTCGACTGACCGTTGTGTTCATCATTGCTAATGTGCCTGTCCGCTAGCCTGCATACCTGTGGAGAAAGGTAAAATAGGCAGCCTGAGGGCAGCATAATGTGATGGTTAAGAACCCTGGTAGCCAAGACTCTGAAGCCAGGCTGCCTGGGTTGGAATCTCAGATCTCCCACTTACTAAACTGTTGGTTATTTGCAAAGCCTGTCTGTATCTCAGTTTCTTCGTCTATAAAATGGGGTAATAATAACACCTACCTCATGGTATTCTGAATATTCAAAGAATTAACATAGGTAATGCTCTTAGAATGTTAGTTACTGCTGTTATTATCAGTATTGGAAGTCCAGTGTTCCTGTGGGAAGATGCACTCACATTTTAGTGTTGTAAAAGATTCTCAGGCTAGCTTACAAAAACCTGCTGACTGTATAATGCAGCCTACCTGTGTGACACTGCTGGCCTCTTGACTACCCTGAGCCTGGTAGCAAGGGACTGCTGCTCAAGATGGGTAGCAGCCTGGCATGGGGGGTGGTGTCTGTTGGCAGCTAGGGTGAGGATTGAGAAGCAGGGTGAGCCTCTGTCACTTCACCTGTGATCCTGGGCGAATTCCTTCTCTGCTTTGTGTCTCCATCTCCTCAATTGTAAAGTTAGAACTGAGAGGATTGAGTAATTCCACATGTATAAAGTACTTAGTGCCTGGAACAGAGTGAGTGTTCTGAAAATACTAGCTATTTGGTCTATTTTGTTGGAGTAAAGTGGGTTATAGTGAAAATCCTAAGCTTTAAAAAGTCCCTCAAGTTTATGTGCACATCTGACTAGGTCCTACTCTCCTAGAATTCACATGTCTTGAATCACATAAATAACTGATTCTTCCATATCTTATAAATAAAAGTTTGACTTGGCAAAGTCACATGTTCTGTAACGGCCCAAAGAAGCCCTTTTTATCCACAGTTGCCAGAGCTTTTGGAGAACATTCCTTATGTTACTGAAAGAAACCTAATCTATATCTGAGTTGGGAGGGAGCGAAGTGGACAGATGGAGAGTCCTCCGCCAAAGAAACGAATCTTTGATTCTTCTGCATAATGGGACAATATTCAAAAAAAAAAAAAAAAAAAAAACATTGTTCTATTTGGGGAAGACTCTTTTGGTGCAAAGGCTATTTCAGATTGCTGAGATTAGACCTTCAGTACCAAAGCCCAAAATATAGTACAACACGATACAAATGAGAAGAAAATATCTGAAGAATAATTCGAGTTTGTACAGTACAATTCAAAAGAAGAAAGAAAATTTATGACGAGTAACTGGGTGAGAATTAGAGCTGTAACCCTGGGGAGGTCCTGGTGATTTGGCTCTCACAGGACACCTGATAACCAGAGGATGGGTTTCCTTTGATGGGAAATCTGTGACCATTCATTGATGGGCCTCTGAATTCTGCTGAAGCAGAGGAAGTAGTCATACCCCGTTTATAATGGAAGCACATTCTCACTTAAAAACAACTAATATTATTCTAGCTGGACCTAGTCTGAAATTCCATAGTCACTTCAGGATGGTAACAGTGAACCCTGGGCTCTCGGGGTTGGGGGGGGGGGTTAAGTGAACTATGTTGTTTTTATTTGTGTATATTTCATATCATGAATACATATTATTTTGTCAAAAGAGTCAATCTTTTAAATCACATAATCCTGAAAAAGTCATTTTATTGCCATAAAAAAACAGCCAAATTACTTTTGACTTGAGTAGATTCATAATAATGAAAAAATTTCTGGGGCATGAGATAAATGTCTTAGGTATTACATAAGTCAAGGCAGCCCTATCCACTCAGCAAAAGTGAAAGAATATGAAAGTGTGTGAGTGCTAACATAATTTTGGGGAATATCACTAGCAGATTTCCTGATGATATTCCAATATGTTTGTAAAACTTCAGTGTCTTCCTTTGTTCGTACAGTGTTCCAGTGGAAAAATAATGCTTAGTTCTGGAAGGTTTCAGATGTGAACACTGAACTGATCGTTTTCTCTTTTGGGTAGTAGAGTTAGAGATGCAGTCCTCTCGAAAGCAGAGTTGCCCTGGGGAGAGTAAAAGGGAGCAGAAAGCGCAAGCCAGGCCACTGCTATTTTCGCTGTTGTTAACCTTTTGTATCCTTTATGAATATAAAGATGTACTAAGTTGTGTGTTTTGTGTGCATATATAATTTGAAGCTACTTGAATTATAGGTCCCTCCAGTCTGTGATTCAGCTTGAGATGGGACTGTATGGGAATTAATAGTGCCTTGTCTTCTTAAGGAATGATTTGTATATGTGCTGATGTGGCCCAGCATCTCTTTGAAACCAGTTGTGTGGGGCTAGACCTGCAATCAGCTTTTGGCTAAGAGGTCCCAGGATAGAACAAGTAGTGTAAAAGAGGACTAATAGCTTGGCCTCACTCACACAGTACTGCTGTTAAACTTGGGCAAGTGGAACTCCTCACTTTAGAGGGCCCCATGGGGTGAGGGGTCACCGGGGCCATGGGAATGTGCTTACTCAGCTCTCATGGGCTCTCCTACACCACGTTCTGGACATCTGGAGTTCCTTGTCCCGAATCCCTGAGCCCATGTCTGCATCCACACAGTCTGTTTCCTAAGGTCCGTCCATCTCCTCCAGGTGGGAACGTGCCACCATGGACTGTGCCCTTGGGCCTGAGTGATGGCCCAGGGCTGTTGGGGAGTGTCGTAGATGGATCCTGGCACTAAGGGCTGGGATATCCTCTCAAATGAGTGTGAGGTGCCTCCCATGCTGGAGAGAGCGGGATTCAGGAAGCAGTGGAAGGGAAGAGCCTGGGATATGGGGATCAGCTGTGTGTGCCCTGTTGCCTTTTGGAATAAACCTCTGAGGGACTAAGAATTTTAAATTCAAACCTGAATCAACCAGGTTGTTATGAAGATATGTTTGTCAAGGCAGGAGGATAGAATATATTTTATTTAACAAGTTGTTAACTCCACTGATCATTTTTAAATTTTTAGCTACATGTAGTAGGCTTCCATTTGTCCTCTTGTCCCAGGCCTTGCAGAATTTAGGAATAAGCCTCAATACAGTGTTCTAACCAAGTGACCTCCATCTCGATGTACAGTAGATTGAACCTGATGCTTTATACTTCAGTGATCATTAGTTGGTACCAGTTCAAGTCAGGCTTTCTAGAACTCTCATTGTATATTAGGGGTTCGATTAGAGCACAGTCATGCATCACTTAATGAGTGGCACAGGATACATTCTGAGAAATGCATTGAGAGATGATTTCATCATTTTGCGAACATCATAGAGTGTACTCACTCGTACCAGGATGGCACAGCTGCTACACACGTAGGCTCTGTGTGGGCATAGCTGCTACACACGTGGGCTGTGTGGGCACAGCTGCTACACACGTGGGCTCTGTGGGCACAGCTGCTACACACGTGGGCTCTGTGGGCACAGCTGCTACACACGTGGGCTCTGTGGGCACAGCTGCTACACACGTGGGCTGTGTGGGCACAGCTGCTACACACGTGGGCTGTGTGGGCACAGCTGCTACACACGTGGGCTGTGT
>NW_012115267.1:4011405-4013479 GCF_000951035.1 Colobus angolensis palliatus
GGCTGTGTGGGCACAGCTGCTACACACGTAGGCTCTGTGTGGGCACAGCTGCTACACACGTAGGCTCTGTGGGCACAGCTGCTACACACGTAGGCCCTGTGGCCCAGCCCATTGCTCCGAGGCTGCACACCTCTACAGGATGGTACTGTACTGAACGCTGTAGGCAATTGGAGCACAGTGGTGTTTGTGTCTTTAAACATAGAAAAGGTTTAGTAAAAATAGGGTGTTACAATCTTAAGGGACCAACATTGTATTTGCAGTCGTCGTTGACTGAAACATCATTATACAATACGTGACCACGTATCTTTCTCAGCTGGTACTAGTGGAAAGCTAGAAAGCTTAGAACTCTACCTGTAATCATAATTTAAGTAATAATACAGCCTTATTTCCTTATTTTTAAATGATAATAGCGATAATAGCATTCACTTACTGAGCAATTTACTATGAGTTAGTTGCTAAATATATTTCATCGTTAATTTACTCTTTGTATTATTTTCTCTACAACATCGTTTAACAGGGAAATTAACTAGTACATAACATACTGTTATTATCTACATTTTATGTAGATGAGGAAACTGAGGCACCGAGAAATTAAGTGCTTTGCCTAGGATTACCTGTAAAGTGAAGTGGCACAATCAGTGGATCTGGAAGGTCTGGCTGCAGATCCCTTGTGCTTAGTCACTGGCATACTTTACTGCCACTTAAAAAAAAAATGGTTGAAAACGCAAAGCCAACAAACCAAAAACAGTTTAAACACAGGCAAAGGTAGACCCACCCGGTGTTGTGATCACAGGACTCCTAAGGTTTATAATCAGAGGAATTTGTGTTTGTATTCCCTGCTGCTCTTACCTCCTATGTAGGATTTGGCCTTTCTCCATTATCCCTGTGGACTTGCTCCAGTACCTTCCTTCTTGCACTTGGGATCACCAGAAAGTGATCTGAGAACATAGAAAACTACTGTGTTGTGGAAGAGAATTACCTGGAAGGGGAAAAAGCCCTCCTGGCTCAATTCACATGTCAGGGCTTATTGTTGTCCCCAAGGAATATACAGAACTGGACACTCAGTGTGGAGTCAGCAAAGCCCTGGCCGCCCTCTGGGTTTCCGGGAAGAACCATAGGGCTCTTCATTGTCACTTTCTCCTGTATATTTTTGTTTTTACTTTTGGAACTGTACAATTGTATAATAAATACCAAAAGTTGTTGGAAGGATCGGTCAAGTTCAGAAGTGAAAGTGTTTTGGAGGAGTCTAAGCTCCTCCCCACTCTCATTGGCCTTTCCTCTCTAATAAATAGAACTGGTCTAGCCAAGGATCTGTGGAAGGAGCAGAGTCCTATGGAGATTCAGGGATTCTAATAACCTCTTGTTGAATCACTAGTTTGTTTCAGCCACAAAAAGGAATTATCTTTTGGCATTAGCTTGAACAGCTGTTCTGCAAAGAACAACTTTTTGGAAAGAGTTCTGGAAAGACCAGATTGATTTGATTGATTTGATTTTTTTTTTTTTATGGGAGGGGCATGGGGATGTTGACAGTTGATGTTAATCAGAAATCCTAAATTATGTGAATTCCTGGTGCTTTGCAATCAGCCGGCCACCTGGTTTTCCTCTGGGCCCTTAATTTTAGGTGTTTTCCGAGGACATTTTTCTAACTTTTCCATAAACACAGACCGAGTATATTGCACGCTTTCAATGTTTAACCAAATCTCTCCACTGTTTGCAGTATTATATATAGGTTCTCATGTTTTGTTTTAAGACTTCCCATGGTGTTTTTATATTGTATTTTGTCAACCTATAAACAATTCTTTGAAGTTAAAACAAGATATTTGGGCAGTAACAGTAAATTTTAAAAACGTCAATTCAACTTTTCTGCATTAGGGCTTGGACTATGGAAAAAGTATTGGGCAGCATGCCTCATATTGAGTTGTTTAATGAATGTAAAAGTATAGCCTTAATAGTGAGAAAGACTCTATAGCTTCATAATATAAATTGGGTAACTAATGAGATGAAATGGTTGGCAGATCTGCTCACTAGAATCTAAGCTCTTCGAGGGTCTGAGTTTTTTTTTTTTCTTTTTTTT
>NW_012115267.1:4014659-4015370 GCF_000951035.1 Colobus angolensis palliatus
GCCGTTCTAACTGGTGTGAGATGGTATCTCATTGTGGTTTTGATTTGCATTCCTCTGATGACCAGTGATGATGTGCATTTTTTCATATGTCTGTTGGCTGCATAAATATCTTATTTTGAGAAGTGTCCGTTCATATCCTTTGCCCACTTTTTGATGGGGTTGTTTGGTTTTTTTCTTGTAAATTTCTTTTAGTTCTTTGTAGATTCTGGATATTAGCCCTTTGTCAGATGGATAGATTGCAAAAATGTTCTCCCATTCTGCAGGTTGCCTGTTCACTCTGATGATAGTTTCTTTTGTTGTGCAGAAGCTCTTTAGTTTAATTAGATTCCATTTGTCTATTTTGGCTTTTGTTGCCATTGCTTTTGGTGTTTTAGTCATGAAGTCTTTGCCCATGCCTATGTCCTGAATGGTATTGCCAAGGTTTTCTTCTAGGGTTTTTATGGTCTTAGGTCTTACATTTAAGTCTTTAGTCCATCTTGAGTTAATTTTTTGTAAGGTGTAAGGAAGGGATCTAGTTTCAGCTTTCTACATATGGCTAGCCAGTCTTCCCAGCACCATTTATTAAATAGGGAATCCTTTCCCCATTGCTCATTTTTGTCAGGTTTGTCAAGGATCCGATGGCTGTAAATGTGTGGTGTTATTTCTGAGGCCTCTGTTCTGTTCCATTGGTCTATATATCTGTTTTGGTACCAGTACCATGCTGTTTTGGTT
>NW_012115267.1:4017225-4056411 GCF_000951035.1 Colobus angolensis palliatus
ATGGGCATTTAGTGCTATAAATTTCCCTCTACACACTGCTTTAAATGTGTCCCAGAGATTCTGGTACATTGTGTCTTTGTTCTCATTGGTTTCAAAGAACATCTTTATTTCTGCCTTCATTTCGTTATTTACCTAGTAGTCATTCAGGAGCAGGTTGCTCAGTTTCCTTGTAGGTGTGTGGTTTTGAGTGAGTTTATTAATCCTAAGTTCTAATTTGATTGCACTGTGGTCTGAGAGACAGTTTGTTATAATTTCTGTTCTTTACATTTGCTAAGGAGTGTTTTACTTCCAATTATGTGGTCAATTTTAGAATAAGTGTGATGTGGTGCTGAGAAGAATGTATATTCTGTTGATATGGGATGGAGAGTTCTGTAGATGTCTTAAGTCTGCTTGGTCCAGAGCTGAGTTCAAGTCCTGGATATCCTTGTTAACCTTCTGTCTCATTGATCTGTTGTCTGATATTGACAGTGGGGTGTTAAAGTCTCCCATTATTATTGTGTGGGAGCCTGAGTCTCTTTGTAGGTCTCTAAGGGCTTGCTTTATGAATCTGGGTGCATATATATTTAGGATAGCTCTTCTTGTTGAATTTATCCCTTTACCATTATATAGTAACCTTCTTTGTCTCTTTTGATCTTTGTTGGTTTAAAGTCTGTTTTATCAGAGTCTAGGATTGCAACCCTTGCTTTTTTTGTGCTTTCCATTTGCTTGGTAGATCTTCCTCCATCCGTTTATTTTGAGCCTGTCTGTGTCTTTGCACGTGAGATAGGTCTCCTGAATACAGCACACTGATGGGTCTTGACTCTGTGTCCAGTTTGCCAGTCTGTGTCTTTTAATTGGGGCATTTAGCCCATTTACATTTAAGGTAATTTTTTATGTTTGATTTTGATCCTGTCATTATGATGTTAGCTGGTTATTTTGCCCATTAATTGATGCAGTTTCTTCATAGTGTTGATGGTCTTTACAATTTGGCATGTTTTTGCAGTGGCTAGTACTGGTTGTTCCTTTCCATGTTTAGTGCTTCCTTCAGGAGCTCTTGTAAGGCAGGCCTGGTGGTGACAAAATCTCTGAGCATTTGTTTGTCTGTAAAGGATTTTATTTGTCCTTCACTTATGAAGCTTAGTTTGGCTGGATGTGAGATTGTGGGTTGAAAATTCTTTTAAGATTGTTGAATATTGGCCCCCACTCTCTTCTGGCTCGTAGGGTTTCTGCCGAGAGATCTGCTGTTAGTCTGATGGGCTTCCCTTTGTGGGTAACCCGACCTTTCTCTCTGGCTGCCTTTAGCATTTTTTCCTTCATTTCAACCTTGGTGAATCTGACAATTATGTATCTTGGGACTGCTCTTCTCAAGGAGTATCTTTGTGGTGTTCTCTGTATTTCCTGAATTTGAATGTTGGCCTGCCTTGCTAGGCCTGGATAATATTGTGAAGAATGTTTTCTAACTTGGTTCCATTCTCCCCATCACTTTCAGGTACACCAATCAAATGTAGATTTGGTCTTTTCACGTAGTCCCATATTCAGGTATACCAATATTCAGGTACACCAATCAAATGTAGGGTACACCATATTCAGGTACACCAATCAAATGTAGATTTAGTCTTTTCACATAGTCCCATATTTCCTGAAGGCTTTGTTCATTTCTTTTCACTCTTTTCTCTCTCATCTTGTCTTCTTGCTTTATTTCATTAATGTGATCTTCAGTCCTTTCTTCCACCTGATCGAATCAGCTCTTGAAGCTTGTCTATGCTTCACGATGTTCTCGTACTGTGGTTTTCAGCTCCATCAGGTCATTTAAGCTCTTCTCTAACTGGTTATTCTAGTTAGCCATTTGTCCAACCTTTTTGTAAGGTTTTAAGCTTCCTTGTGATGGGTCAGAACGTGCTCCTTTAGCTGGAGAAGTTTGTTATTACCCACCTTCTGAAGCCTACTTCTGTCAATTCCTCAAACTCATTCATCCAGTTTTGTTTCCTTGCTGGCAAGGAGTTACATTCCTTTGGAGGAGAAGTGGTGTTCTGGTTTTTGGAATTTTCAGCATTTCTGCTCTGATTTCTCCCCATCTCATCTACCTTTGGTCTTTGATGTTGGTGACCTGTGGATGGGGTTTTGGTGTGGATGTCCTTTTTGTTGATGTTGATGCTATTCCTTTCTGTTTGTTAGTTTTCCTTCTAACAGAGAGGCCCGTCAGCTGCAGGTGTGTTGGAGTTTGCTGAAAGTTCACTCTAGACCCTGTTTGCCTGGGTATCACCAGCGGAGGCTGCAGAACAGCAAATATTGCTGCCTGATCCTTCTCTGGAAGCTTTGTCCAAGAGGGGCATCCACCTGTATGAGGTGTCTGTTGGCCCCTACTGGGAGGAGTCTCCCAGTCAGGCTACATGGAGGTCAGGGACCCACTTGAGGAGGCAGTCTGTCCATTATCGGAGTTCGAACACCATGCTAGGAGAACCACTGCTCTCTTCAGAGCTGTCAGGCAGGGACGTTTAAGTCTGCAGAAGCTGTCTGCTGCCTTTTGTTTAGATACGCCCTTCTCGCAGAGGTGGAATCTAGAGAGGCAGTAGGCCTTGCTGAGCTGTGGTGGACTCTGCCCAGTTTGAGCTTCCCTGCTGCTTTGTTTACACTGTGAACATAGAACTGCCTACTCAAGCCTCAGCAATGGCAGATGTGCCTCTCCTCGCCAAGCTCCAGCATCCCAACTTGATCTCAGACTGCTGTGCTAGCAGTGAGCAAGGCTCCGTGGACATGGGACCCGCCAAGCCAGGCACTGGAGGGAATCACCTGGTGTGCCAGTTGTGAAGACTGTGGGAAAAGCGAAGCTCAGTATTTGGGTAGAGGTGTACTGTTCCTCCAGGTACAGTCACTCACGGCTTTCCTTGGCTAGGAAAGGGAAATCCCCTGACCCCTTGCGCTTCCTGGGTGAGGCGATGCCCCGCCCTGCTTCAGCTCGCCCTCCATAGGCTGCACCCACTGTCCAACCAGTCCAAATGAGATGAACCAGGTACCTCAGTTGGAAATGCAGAAATCACCCGGTGTCTGCGTTGATCTTGCTGGGAGCTGTAGACCAGAGCTGTTCCTATTTGGGCATCTTGGAAGCAACTCCAGGTCTGAGTTTCTGTTTGTGTCCGTGATATACATCCCCAGTGCCTAGTATGATACTTGTTACATAGGTAGTGCTTGATCCATGTTTGCACAAATGAATCTTTCTCATAATGAGGTTTGTCTAAACAAGCTGTTCTCCCTAAAATTCTTATACTCAACTTTATGTTGAAGCATCTCGTTATACATTGGAAAGATGAAATGTGTAGTGAGACTTTGAATCTTCTTTTTAATCTAGAAACGTTAGCATTTTTAGACCCTTCTATTATAATATTTATAAAATTTATGGAATAATAAGAAACATGAGGCTGGGCACAGTAGCTCACACCTGTAATCCCAGCAGTTTGGGAGGCCAAGGCTGGTGGATCATGAGGTCAGGAGTTTGAGACCAGCCTAGCCAGCATGGTGAAACCCCATTTCTACTAAAAATACAAAAATTAGCTGGGCATGGTGGTGCATTCCTGTAATCCCAGCTACTCGGGAGGCTGAGGCAGGAGAATCATTTGAACCCGGGAGGCGGAGTTTGCAGTGAGCTGAGATCGCGCCATTGCACTCCAGCCCGGGCAACATTGCGGGACTCCATCTCAAACAAAAACAAAAACAAAACATGTATGACCTAAATTAGGCTTGTAGATGAACCACTGCAGAGTGATAATTAATTCCATCATTGTTTGCCTTGTGATCTTGGGTGCCATGTTCTGCACGTATTTCATGATTTCTTTGTCTTTACGGTTTCTATTTCAGATCTCCCTCGAGTTTAGAAATCTGGCTGAGAAATACCAAACGGTGATTGCCGACATTTGCCAGAGAATGGGAATTGGGATGGCAGAATTTTTGGATAAGCATGTGACCTCTGAACAGGAGTGGGACAAGGTTAGTCTTGTAAAACAGTGTCTGTGTGTGATGTATTAGACACAGCCAGCAATCCTCATAGTGAAGCTCAGAACAAGAAAAGTTGTTCACTAGTTCCAGGCCCTCTGGTTTTACAAGTCGTCTGTTTAGGTTGAATGTCTCATCACAAACACTTTGTTCCAGAGCTGATTCCAAACCAGCAGCTATGTAGGATATCAGCCAGGTTAGGAGTAGGGGATTGGAGAGAAGTGATTATCTAGACAAAGGGATATAATTGACCATGAAGATTAAACTACACATCAAAACATAAGGTAGGGTTAGGAGTCTTGCCTATTTTTCATAGGAATGGTGTTTGCGAGACTTATCACTTCTGTGGAAGCAAAGACATTTTATTATTTTAAAGCCAGTCAAATTTAACAGTCAAAGACATTTCAAACATCTAAAGTGTTGATGTATTTCATACCTTTAACAGTGCTTAAATTAGGATTTCCAAAGAGATGCTGCTACCTAGTCACCAAGTTAGTGAGTCTAAGGTCTTGGGCCTCTTAATTTTTCAAACCTCAAAACATGATAGCAGTATCTTTGGAACTGCTGGTTTGTGCTTCCCAAGTTAACAGCATATAATGAGTGCTAGAAATCAATTTCTGCATTTAAGGTGAAGTTAGCCGGGCACTGTGGGTTACCTGTAATCTCAGCCCTTTGGGAAGCTAAGGTGAGAGGATCATTTGAGCCTAGGAGTTGGACACAAGCCTAAGCAACATAGCGAGACCCCATCTCTCAAAAAATTAAAAAATTAGTAGGGCATTGGTGGCATGTGCCTGTGGTCACAGCTACTCTGGAGGCTGAGGTGTGGGAGGATTGCTTGAGCCTGAGAGTTCAAGGTTGCAGTGAGCCATGATTGTGCCACTGCACTCCAACCTGGGTGACAGAGCAAGACCCCATCTGAAAGAAAATAAAGTTGAAGTTAAAACTTCTGGCCAGGAACCAGCACTGGTTGTGATAGTAACTTCATTTTCTGTTGTGCAGATTTATTCAGGAAACTTCATTGTAGGTTGTTGAATAGAAGTTCTGATCAGATAAAACTGAATTTTTTTGAGACAGGGTCTTGCTCTGTCATCCAGGTTGGTGTGTAGTGGTGTGATCATAGCTCACTGCAGCCTCAACCTCCTGGGCTCAAATGATCCTCCCACCTCAGCCTCCTAAGTAGCTGTAACTACAGGTGCGTGCCACCATACCAGGCTAATTTTTTGTTTTTTTTGTTTTTTTTTTTTTTGTAGAGAGAGGGTTTTGCCATGTTGCCCAGGCTAGTCTCAAACTCCTGGCATCAAACAGTCCTCCCACTCCAGCCTCCCAAATGTTGGCATTACAGGCATGAGCTACTACTGCACCCAGCCAAATATTTTAAGGAGTTTTTTTTTTTCTTTAACTTTGGAGGAAGATGAATTATATACGTCTCCATTTTAGAAGTATTTCTACCAGGCCGGGCGCGGTGGCTCAAGCCTGTAATCCCAGCACTTTGGGAGGCCGAGACGGGCGGATCACAAGGTCAGGAGATCGAGACCATCCTGGCTAACACGGTGAAACCCCGTCTCTACTAAAAAACACAAAAAACTAGCCGGGCGAGGTGGCGGGCGCCTGTAGTCCCAGCTACTCCGGAGGCTGAGGCAGGAGAATGGCGTAAACCCGGGAGGCGGAGATTGCAGTGAGCTGAGATCCGGCCACAGCACTCCAGTCCGGGCGACAGAGCGAGGCTCCGCCTCAAAAAAAAAAAAAAAAAAAAAAAAGAAGTATTTCTACCAAAAGAACTATAATCTTAAAATATATTTTTGGATAGTGCTATAGATACACTAATGATTTTTTTAAATTTCTAGTAATTCTTTTTAAGATTTTGTATAGCTGCCCAAGCTAATTTATTTACATGTAATTTCAGCAAAATGTTACTTTTTTCATGTTACTTTTCTCCTAGAACAAATTTCAAGTGCTTTCTCTTTGCCTGTTCATTGTGCCCCCGATTAGTCTCTGGCCTTGTATTACTTTCAATCAGAGACGACTTTTTTGTTTTTGAGACAGGGTCTCACACTCTGTCACCTAAACTGGAATCCAGTGGCACAAACAAGGCAGCCTTGACCTCCCGGGCTCAAGCAATCTTCCTTGCCTCAGCCTCGTGAGTAACTGGGACCACAGGCATGTTACTACTGTGCCTGGCTAATCTATTTTAATTTTTGTTGTTTTTGAGACAGGGTCTTGCTCTGTCGCTCAGGCTGGAGTGCAGTGGCATGATCAAGGCTGACTGCAGCCTCGACCTTCTGCGCTTAAGCAGTCCTCTCACCTCCGCCTCCCGATTAGCTGGCACTATCCGTGCACACCACCACGCCTGGCTAATTTTTGTAATTTTTTGGTAGAGACAGGTTTTCATCATGTTGCCCAGGCTGGTCTTGAGTTCCTGGACTCAAGCGATCCACCTGCCTTGGTCCCCCAGGTGTGAGCCACCACAGTCAGCCTTTTAAAATTTTTTACAGAGATAGGGTCTTGCTTTGTTAGCCAGGCTTGGTCTGAAACTCCTGGGCTCAAGCATTGCCCTCTCCACAGCCTCCCAAAATTCTGGGATTACAAGTGTGAACTTCGGTCATTGCCTAACTTTTACCCTTCCTAATGACACTCCAGAGCTTACCTTCTTTACTTTTCTCTTCTTAAGTTAACTAATAGACAATTATTGTATGTGAATGTTGTGTTAAGTTGTCTTAGGATACCCTTTTCAGAGGAGGATAGCTTTTAACAAATTGGTGTCTTGGAAAAAAAGTATTTGACAATTAAGACTTGCATTTACTGAAATCTCTTTTGAGAGAGGGAAAGTTACGCTATCTCTAAAAGAAAAATTAAAAAGAAAAGAAAAGGGGGAAGTTTTAGCAAAGTTGTTAAAGCCTGACACTTAAGTCAGACTACCTAGTTTTGAACCCTTAGCCCCTGCCACAAACATGGCAGCCCTACCTTCCTGGGTTCAAGTGATCCTCCTACTTCAGCCTCCTGAGTAACAGGAACCACTGGCATGTGCCACCGTGCCTGGCTAATTTTTTTTTTTCTCAGATGGGCAATGTTGGGCAAGTTAATTAACTTTGTGCCTCAGTTTCCTCATCTGAAACGGAGATCATAGTGCTGTACCTGATAAATGTTTGAGGATTGAATGTGCAAAGTTCTTAAAACAGTGTCAAGAACATATGATAGTTATTTGTTCTTTCATATAATGGTGATTCTGAGGGCCTGCAGATCTTCAAATGTTTTCAGGTTGGTCAAAAAAAGATTCAACTAGACTTAGTATTGTCTTAGTTTCTGTTAGCCAGAATATTCCATCTTTCATCGTTGCCTTCTCTCACAATTTTATGTATCAAAAAGTTTATTGTAAAGCTAAGCCAGGTGCGGTGGTTTGGGCCTGTAATCCCAGCACTTTGGGAGGCCAAGGCGGGCAGATCAGTTGAGGTCAGGAGTTCAAGACCAGCATGACCAACATGGTGAAACCCCATCTCTACTAAAAATACAAAAATTCGCTGGACGTGGTGGTGGGCGCCTATAAATCCCAGCTACTCAGGAGGCTGAGGCAGGAGAATCACTTGAACCTAGGAGGCAGAGGTTGCAGTGAGTTGAGATTGTGCCACTGCACTCCAGCCCAGGTGAGACTTGATCTAAAAAAAAAAAAAAAAGTTTATTGTAAGGTAAGGCTAGACACTGTGGTGTTTGCCTACAATCCCAGCCATTTGGGAAGCTGTGGCAGAAAGACTGCTTGAGCCCAGGAGTTTGAGTCTAACGTGGGCAACATATGAGACTCTGTCTCTTAAAAAAAATAATAAAATAAAAAATGTTTACTAGACTAGTTTTTTTAATAGCCTTTTATTATAGTGGCAGTACATGTGCATTGTAGAAATTTAGAAAATAAGGTAAAAAATAAAAACATCAGATTCCCATCAGCCAGAGGCCGCTGTTAAATCTTACGAGCACATCCTTCTTGGATTTTTTTTTTTAAATTCTGGTATGTATATTTGTATTTTAAAATCAAAATGCATTCTTACCCATTCTGTTTTGAACCTGCTTTTTTGGAGCTAATGATCTCTAGTGTGTCCCTTTCAATAAAAATTCCATTATTAAAGTACTTCACAAATCCTCTCTTGCAGTACTGCCACTATGTCGCCGGGCTGGTGGGAATCGGCCTTTCCCGTCTCTTCTCGGCTTCAGAGTTCGAAGACCCCCTAGTTGGTGAAGATACGGAACGTGCCAACTCGATGGGCCTGTTTCTGCAGAAAACAAACATCATTCGTGACTATCTGGAAGACCAGCAAGAAGGAAGAGAGTTTTGGCCTCAAGAGGTAACAGATTCAGGATATTTTGGGGGAAAGAAATTTTGGACATTCTCTGAAAAATCATTTAACTCTTGAGGTTGGGAGTGACAGAAACACAAGTCAGACCTCCCCCAGGCAACATGAGAGGATGTGGAAAATAGGATAGTTTGAGATGAGTTTGCTTCAGGTCGACTGGCTGAATCCCAGGATTTACACGTTGTCATCAGTGTATTCAAGCCTTGCTGTGTTCGCTTTCTTTCAGACAGTCTTTCTCCAGGTGGTGGATATGATAACAACCCGTGTGCACTAGCTTAACAAAAAGTTCTTAGGAAGGGCTTTGTTTGGCCCAGAGCAGTGGCTCACGCCTGTAATCCCAACACTTGAGGAGGCAGAGGTGGGCGGATCACCTGAGGTCAGCAATTCGAGACCAGCCTGGCCAACATGGTGAAACCCCGTCTTTACTAAAAAATACAAAAATTAGCCAGGTGTGGTGGTGTACACCTGTAATCCCAGCTACCCGGGAGGCTGAGGCAGGAGAGTCGCCAGGAAGCAGAGACTGCAGTGAGCTCAGATCGCAGCACTGCACTCCAGCCTGGGCGACAGAGTGAGACTCCATATCTCAAAAAAAGAGGAAGGGCTTGGTTCTTCTGCCCAGCCCTGAATCAGTTGCTATGCAGCTGAGTTCTCCGGCCTCACCTGGATTATGTCTACACAGTACACACAGAATGGATTTCCCCCAAAGAAAGAATTCTGCCGCAAGAAGGGGAAAGGGATGCCAGGTAGACAAAACACTCCAGATGTCTGTAATAAGAGACAAGGGTCGATCTTTAACTTAATTAAAACATGGACAGGGAACGGAAAAGTTTTGATACTGATTTTGTTCAGAAGGAAACTAGAAAATTTTATGACTGTTTCCTGAATTTATTCCAGCATTTACCTTTTGCTTTCCATGAAATTGTTTCCTGCAGCCAAGTACTTTAAATTTTTAAAAAGACGAGTGAGGCGTCTCATACTTGTAATCCCAGTGCTGAGGCCGGGAGTTCAAGACCAGCCTGAGCAACACAGCAAGACACCATCTCTACCAAAAATTATTTGAAAATGATTCTGCTGAAAGAGAGCAAAAATAAAAAAGAAAGTAGAAAAAACTAAATTTAAAAAATTAACCGGGCATGGTGGCATGTACCTGTATTCCTAGCTATTCAGGAGGCTGAGGCACAAGGATCCCTTGAGCCGAGGAGCTCAGGGTTGTGGTGAGTTATGATCACACCACTGCACGCCAGCCCAGGTGGCAGAGTGAAACCGTCTCAGGAAAACAAGTGACAAAGGGGGAAACAATGTTTGCAACTCACAGAGCAGATAAAGGGTTCATATTCCTAATATAAAAAGAACTTCTAAAAGTTAAGAAAAAGACCAGCTGCCCCATAGAAAAATGGGCAAGGAGATAAGAACAGATTGTTCACAGGAAGAGACATGCAGATGATTATGAAAAATCTGAAAAGATGCTGAGTCTTACTCCTAAGAAAAATTCACATTTAAACTACCCTGGGGGCCGGGTGCAGTGGCTAACGCCTGAAATCTCCACACTGGGAGGCCAAGGCGGGAACATCACTGAAGCCAGGATATCAAGAACAGCCTGGACAATGTAGTGAGACCCTGTCTTTATATAAAGTAAAAATTGGCCAGGCGCAGTGACTGCCCGCCTATAATCCCAGCACTTTGAGAGGCCCCGGTGAGTGGATCACTTGAGGTCAGGCGCTTGAGACCAGCCTGGCCAACATGGCAAAACTCCGTCTCTACTAAAATTACAAAAATTAGCCAAGCGTAGTGGCATATGCCTGGAGTGCCAGCTACTTGGGAGGCTGATGCAGGAGAATCTCTCAAACCCAGGAGGCAGAGGTTGCAGTGAGCTGAGGTTGCACCGCTGCACTCCAGCCTGGGTGACAGAGCGAGACTCCATTAAAAAAAAAAAATTTAAAAATTAGCTGGGCATAGTGGCATGCCCGTATAGTTCTAGCTCCTTGAGAGACTGAGGCAGAAGGATTTCCTGAGCCCAGGAGTTCAAGGCTGCAGCGAACCATGATCACACCACTGCATTCTAGCAGCCTGGGTGACAGAGCAAGACCCTTGTCTCTAAAAAGCACAAACAAAAACACTACCCAGAGCTCGGCCACGGCCTTTTAAGTTTCCTAGGTGACTTGTGTGCAGCCAGGGTTGAGAAACCACTCTTGCCTACCCATCTTTTGCTGACAACAGGGCTCTGAGAAGGGAAGGGGTTTGTCTGGGGATGCACAGTAAGGCAGTGGCTGCCTTGGAAGTGGAGTCTCAGTCTCCCGGCTCCTCGGCCAGCACCTGACCACTGTTCCATTGTCTCCCAGACAGAACATCAGCCACGGGCATGTGATTCATGAGCATGAGCCACACCATCCTGCACACACAGGCGCAGAACCCTGCTCTTCTCATTCACTTCCTTTATCTGTAAAATAGACTTATTTCTACCGCAGTGTGGTGGTGTGAATAAAATGAGATGAACTTCTAGCACAGAATGCTTAATAAAGGTTCTGGACATTTCATAGTGGTTGAATCATGCCACATGTGGTCCTAGGTGATTGGCTTCTTTTGCTAGTGTGTGTTTTTTTTTTTTGAGACGGAGTCTCGCTCTGTCACCCAGGCTGGAGTGCTGTGGCCGGATCTCAGCTCACTGCAAGCTCCGCCTCCCGGGTTCACGTCATTCTCCTGCCTCAGCCTCCCGAGTAGCTGGGACTACAGGCGCCTGCCACCTCGCCCGGCTAGTTTTTTGTAGTTTTTAGTAGAGACGGGGTTTCACCAGGTTAGCCAGGATGGTCTCGATCTCCTGACCTCATGATCCACCCGTCTCGGCCTCCCAAAGTGCTGGGATTACAGGCTTGAGCCACTGCGTCTGGCTTGCTAGTGTGTTTTCAGGGCTCTTCCATGCTGGGGCATTGCATCAGTGCTTTATTCCTTTTTATTGCCCAGTATTATTCCACTGTGTGGACAGACCACATCTATCCATTCATCAGTTGAAGGATATTTGGGTTCTTTCCATGTTTTTGGCTATGGTGAATAGTACTGTGTACATTTGCATATAAGGTTTTGTGTGGATGTGTGTTTTCCTTTTTCTTGGGTCTATACTGAGAAGTGGAATGGCTGGTTCACACAGCAGCTCGAACCTTGTGAGGAGCTGCCAGACTCTTTTCCAAGGTGGCCCCACCATTTTACATTCCCGTTGGCAGTGTGAGAGTTCCAGTTTCTCCACATCCTCACCAACACTTCTTGTTATCTCTTTTTAACTGTATGTATATATACTTAACATTTTCTTATTTATAATGTACTTTCTAATTATCAGGATCCAGGGAGGTAATACACTTAGAGGATAGACTCAGCTCGTTTCCCAGGTATGGCTTTCAGCAGCATTCTTACCAGAGTAGGAATATAATATTAGTCATTATTTAGAGGCCTGGCCATCTTGAGAACGTTTAATGTTTAGTCTACAGTACAATTATAACTATTTTTGTGTATCGGGTTATTTTTTTCAGAAGTAGACCGACAGCTCTGACAGGAGCCTCTTTAGACTGAATTCGTACAAGTAGTGCAGTGTCGCACTAATGTCCCCAAGGACATGCTCTCCAGTACTTAACTCACTCCTAGGTTGCAAATGGACCCTTACTGGTAGTCAGAAATAGCTATTGCATGGAGCTTAAAACAAACTTGATCTTGGTGAAAGATGAGTGTGCAGCTAAGAGAGACTTTACTGTATATCATCGTTTTGTTTTTTTTTTTTTTTTTGCCACAGCATCCAGCAAATTTTTGTATTTTTAGTAGAGACAGGGTTTCACCACCTTGGCCAGCCTGGTCTTGAACTCCTGACGTCATGATCCACCCTCCTCAGCCTCCCAAAGTGCTGGGATTACAGGCGTGAACCACCACGCCCAGCCTGTGTCATAGTTCTTATGCACAAAGATCCTTTAATATTGCTTGTAAATTCTCCCCTATGCACATGCTGACCTGTCCTTAATCTTCTCATCTGTCTAGGTTTGGAGTAGGTATGTTAAGAAGTTGGGGGATTTTGCCAAGCCGGAGAATATTGACTTGGCCGTGCAGTGCCTGAATGAACTTATAACCAATGCCCTGCACCACATCCCAGATGTCATCACCTACCTTTCGAGACTCAGAAACCAGAGTGTGTTTAACTTCTGTGCTATTCCGCAGGTAGGGACTGGGGCTCCTCTGGGTGGATATGGAGCTAAAGGGAGTGGGGTGGGCGTAAGGGTGGATTTTGCTGTGCTGTATTCAAGGCTATGATTCCTTAAAAACATGATGGCTCCAGTCGATTGTGCTGGGGGTTTCATAGCACCCCGCTTTGCTTCCAGCCACCAAACTCAGCTCAGCCTTGAGGGTAAGCCTGCTCCTTTTCAGAACCTTCTTTCTGGATTTACTCTTTTCCACAGCTGTTCTAAACTAGTTAGGTTCTTATCCTCAGCTAAGTCAAGGTCTTTGGCCTAGATTTATGGGGAGTGCTGGGTAAAACATGGGTGAGGCTGTTATCATTAAAAAGTCTTCATTACGCATCTTAATTATTGCTGTCCTTTTCCTAGACCCAGGATAACAAGAACCTGGCCCTGTAGACCTAGTCCCTCAGTATGCTAGGACCTTACACTTTTTAGTTGCCTTTACCAAGTATTTCAGATACTACTGCAAATAAGTGAAGAAAGTAATAGCATTTAACTGATTTGGGAACTTGGTTTGATCTTGTTCTAATGACCAACTTGGAATGGTGGTTGAAAGTAAAATCTATATCCTTGTCTCATGTTTCAATTTACCTAGAAATAGTTTATCTTTGAGCACAGGAAATTAATCCCCTTCTGTTCTCCCCTGGCATTAGTTTTAAATATGTAATGATTATGTTTGTTGTAGGAAAATAGAAAAACAAGTAAAACAGAAATTTCTTTCCATATATTATGTTGAAATAGTTATTTCAGATCTAATAATCCATTGCTCTAGCATGGAAAATGTTGGATTTACTTGTGTTTGCTTTTTCCAAATAAAATGGAACTTTTGTGGCTAAACTGTAGAATTGTTTTAGACTGCTTAATTCTGTGTGTTGTTGAGAAAGGCAGTAGTCGGGAAGGTAAAAATCTTGGCATACTTTCTTCGTGGGTATTTTTTCTTGATTAATTACATCTTAGTTCATTAGCGGTTAGCAATTGCCCATTCAACAGAAGGTTTTCTTACCTTTTTGTGATAATGATAGCTTACAACACTCTCTCTTCTTTTTTCCCCTCTCTTCTTGCTCTCTGTAGGTGATGGCCATTGCCACTTTGGCTGCCTGTTACAATAACCAGCAGGTGTTCAAAGGGGCAGTGAAGATTCGGAAAGGGCAAGCGGTGACCCTGATGATGGATGCCACCAATATGCCGGCTGTCAAAGCCATCATATATCAGTATATGGAAGAGGTGGGTTTTTATTTAACTACTTGGATAATTTGTAGCTACTTTTATGATTTAGTAATGTCACTGTTTAAACATGTTTGGATATTAGATGATTCTAACAACTCACTCTCCTATGGCCTAAAGAGACAGGAGTTGATATCCTTTGTTAGGAAACAAATCTATGCACAGGAGTCGAGCAGATTGCTCACTGCTGTGTAGTACCCTGGCGAGAGGAGATAAATGGAGCAAGACTGTAGGATGGAGCCCCTGAGTACAATCATAGATTTTGAGCTGCAAGATGATGCAGGAGGCCAACCAAGCTTCTTGCTGATGGTGAGGAATGTGAGGTTGAAGCTTGTCTCTGCTGATGCAGTACGCGATTGAGTGGGTCTCTGGCTCCCGTCCATGTGTCCTGACACCCAGTCGGGTACTTTCATTATGCCACAGGCCTCAGTTGAAAAATCACAGTAGGGAATTTAGGCCAAGGATAAGCCATCCAGTTGCAATTATTTCCTAAATTTTCTTTGGAAAATTTCATTTCAAATACCAAAAGCATCCTATAAAAAGAAAACATACCTTCTCAGGTCAAATCTGTAATACCTGACTAGGTTCAGAAAATTTATTTCTGGCCAGGCACAGTATCTCACTCCTGAAATCTCAGCACTTTGGGACACCAAGGTGGGAGGATCACTTGAGGCCAGGAATTTAAGACCAGCCTGGGTGACATAGCAAGACCCCATTTCTACAAATAATTTAAAAATTAGCTGATCATGGTAGTGCACGCCTGTGGTCCCAGCTGCCTCAGGAGGCTGAGGCAGGTGGATCACTTGAGCCTGGGAGGTCGAGGCTACAGTGAGCTGTGTTATCTCATCATTGCACGCTAGCCTGGGTGATAGGGTGAGACTTTGTCTCAAAAAAAACAATTACTTCTTAGAGACCAGAAGTCTCTGTAATGTCTAGTCATCTCTAGACCCTGGAGCAGTGGTTTGTCAATGGAGGTGGTTTGTCCCCTCCCACAAGCGGACAGGAATCGGGTGCTACTGGTGTCTGGCGAGTAGAGGCCCAGGATGATGCTGTGATCCTCAGGTGTGATCTTGTGAGATTGAAACACTGGAGACTTTATGAAAACATACATGACCCTCATCATTTTTCCTTTGCCTGAGCTCCCTCCCCAGAGGTTGCCATTGTCCACGGTTTTGTACATCCTTCTAGTCCCCTTGTTACGCCTTTACAGGAGTATGGTTTGCAACAGTGTTTTCATCTAAACAGAATTCTACAAAATAGCTATTTCTGATTTCTCTTGCATGTTGCATATTGTCCTTATATTTCCTCCCTACCTTCTGTCTGCCATAGAAATGCTGATGTCCAAAACTTCTATCAGAGGCACCTATAGAAGTCTAAGAGAAGACCAAATCGCTTTTAAAAATCCTAAAATTTTATAGTCGCTAGATGAAAGTATTCAGCCACTGACCAAAACAGTTGCTACCAAGGAGACGCTCCAGTTTGCCATGTAGCCAGGACTTATTTTGAGCTATGTGCCTGGGGTAGTGGCCGAGTAGGTGGATAGGAGTAATCTCAGGGAAACTGGAGCCCCAGCCTCATGGCTGCGGTGATCATTTGAACCCAGGTCTGTCTGACGTCAGAATCCATGATGTTAACCCCAATTCTAAGGGTTCAACTACCCTTTCTAAATGGAATCCTGCCATAGTAAGCACCATTTCTTCATTTTATATACATTAGAAACATTTGATGTAGTAAGTTCAGAGTGTTTCGGTTTTGCAGTTTGATTCTGATCACTAGTTTTAGAAACCAGTTTTTAAAC
Source organism: Colobus angolensis palliatus (assembly GCF_000951035.1). Classification (NCBI taxonomy): domain Eukaryota; kingdom Metazoa; phylum Chordata; class Mammalia; order Primates; family Cercopithecidae; genus Colobus; species Colobus angolensis. Next base: position 4,032,762 of record NW_012115267.1, read on the forward strand.
ATTTTGTGGCCAATTCCATTACTGTATTAAAATTCAGATGTATTTGATTTTTCCTTAACTGTTGGAATTAAATCCTAGTGGTAATTCATAGTTTGAGGGTAAGGGTGGACAACCTACAGTTGGCCGAGCCCTGTTTTTGTGAATAAAGTTTATCTGAATACAGCCACACCCATTTGCTTCTATATCTTCTGTGGCTGCTTCTGCGATGTAACGGCGGAGTTGAGGAGCTGCAACGGGGATGACTTGTAAAGCTAAAAATATTTTTTGGCCCTTGAATAAGAAGGTTGCTGACCTCTGGCTTAGGGCATCCGTTGTTTTGTTTAAAGTTATCCTAGTAAAACTCAAGGCATTTGGGGAGAAATGTTAATATTAATACTTAAGTTGATTTGATTTAGAAAAATCTCTGAAGATTTCTAAGTCTTAAGCCGTAGAACCTGTTAATGGTTTTAGTCTCAGCAGTAAGGACATTTTACAAGTAAAGTTTTAAATGAAAACATTTTGTATGAAGCCACAAGTCGTCTGGCCTCTTGCTGGTGTCCAGACATTAACACTGATCCTATTTCTCCTTGTGGACCGAGTCTGGCCTTTGCAGTAAGAAAGGAGGAAATGCTGATTCTGTGGGACCTCTGGACTTAGTGTTGTAGCGAGCATGCACCTGGAAGGGACTTGCCAGAGGACCTCTTGATGCATCTCCAGTGCTTAGTGAGGACTTGGGAGTGCAGCCCCATGCCTTCCCAAGCAGGTGGCCACACTCTGCAGGGCCCTCACCCCACCCTGGAGCAGCCACTGCTTTAAACCAGCCTGGACGGACGCCTGTCAGTTGGGGAGAAGATCAACCTGCTATTTTGGGATATAAATAAATGCTCAGCCAAACGGCCAGAAACCCCCATTCCCCTCTCTGCCAAAGTGATTCCTTGGCAGGGAGCATCTTGTTCGTGTCTCTGCACACTTCCTGTGCCCTCTTGTGGTTAAGTCAGAGCATCATCAGGCTCTTTGGACCCCAGGTGCCTTGCTGCTCAAGGATGGTCCCCAGCCAGCAGCCGCTGGGAATCACCTGGGAGCCCGTTAGACATCAGCCCTCACCCAAACCTGTCAAATCAGAATCTTTTTTTGTTTTTTGCCAAGTGATGTTTTTGCTTTAATGGGAGTTTAGATGTTCATAGATGAGAGTTTTAAATGATTATCAAGCTGATTCCATATTCTGTTGTTGTAAGTAGAACTGCTGAGACCTGGAAGTACCACATGGACTCACAGAGGAGCTCCTGTAGCACAGCATTGCACAAGAGCTTATTTCAGTCCAGTAAGCACTTACAGGAGCCTGTGTCATTTAATCATCAGGCCTGGCACTGTGGCTCACACCTGTAATCCCAACACTTTGGGAGGCTGAGGCAGGCAGATCACTTGCGGTCCGGAGTTCGAGACGAGCCTGGCCAATATGGTGAAACCCCATCTCTACTGAAAATACAAAATTTAGCCAGGCGTGGTGGTGCACACACTTGTAATCCCAGCTGTTTGGGAGCCTGAGACATGAGAATCGCTTGAACTCAGGAGGTGGAGGTTGCAGTGAGCTGAGATGGCACCACTGCACTCCAACCTGGGCAGAGTGAGGCCCTTTCTCAAACCCCTCAAGTATTTCTTTTGCTTCAACTATATGCCAGGCATGTAGATGAAAAGTCTGCCGCAACCTGTGCTTGGCAAGCAGATGTAACTCCTTGACTGAGACTGGTAGGTTTTTAAGACCTGAATAATTGAGTTTGCAAAAACCTACTGTGTGCCTTCAGGTAAATGGAAAGTGGGGTTTGGGCTAGCAACCAAGCATCTAGACGGTCCCTTTGGCCTTAGCGGCTCTGTTTTAGGTAAGGCTGTGTCTGAGGACCAGTGACTGCAGCTTCTGGCTGTGCTGTCATGCCTATATATTAGAAGTGCTCATCAAAGGACTCAAACGTTTGCCACTAATTGTATTACCGGGGACCGTCACAACCAAGATTTCTCTTCATTTATTCGCCTTACTTATCTCCTGGAAGGGCACTGTGAGGTGCTGGGGATGTGAAGATCAGTGTGGCTCAGCCGCTGCTCTTGAGGGCCTCCGGGGTGCAGTATGCACACCTGTGCTTCCCGTTTGCTCAGGAAGACAGGCTTTGCGATGAGCAGGCTGGGGCTGACATCCCCACCTTACCATTGGGGTGGCTTTGGGTAAGTTACTTTCATGTTCTCTGAGCCTCCCTTTCCTCATTGGTAAAATAGGCATAAACTACCTACCAGTGGAGGGTTGTAAGTAGCCACGGAAAATGTGAAGCACGTAGCACTTACCATTTTTTCCTGTGTCTTGAACAGATTTATCATAGAATCCCCGACTCAGACCCATCTTCCAGTAAAACAAGGCAGATCATCTCCACCATCCGGGCGCAGAATCTTCCCAACTGTCAGCTGGTCTCCCGAAGCCACTACTCCCCCATCTGCCTGTCGTTTGTCATGCTCTTGGCTGCCCTGAGCTGGCAGTACCTGACCACACTCTCCCAGGTCACAGAAGACTATGTTCAGACTGGAGAACACTGATCCCAAATTTGTCCGTGGGTGAAGCTCACCATAAAATGGATTTACTTTTTTTCTTTAAGGATGGATGTTGGCTTCTCTTTATTTTTTTCCTCCTACTTTAATCCCTAAAAGAACTGTGTGGCCGGGGCCTTTAGGAAAGTGAGATGCAGTTGAGAAGAATATAAACATGAAAGCAAAGGGCGCTTCACCCCAGCAACCTGTCCTTGTGGGTGATGATCACTGTGCTTCTTGTGACTCATGGCAGAGCATTCTGTGCCACAGTTTAGGTGAAATGGCTGCGTAGGTGACTGTCATGAGATCCTATTTAGTGTGATCCTGGCTAGAATGATAATTAAAAGTATTTAATTTGAAGCAACCTTTGAATGTTCACAATAGTAGAAAATGATGTGAAATTTCTTTCTGTTGAGTTCCTATTTTTCTCATCGTTTTGTTTTCTTTAATTGGGTTGAATGGAGTAGGTGGAAATATTTATGGTTTAGGTGACACTTAGGTGTTTCCTAAGAATGCAAACTGCCTTTTGCACACGAAGGCTGGGAATAAAATTCTGGGTGTTCTCCTACTATCGTAAGGGAGTTTAGCTTTCAGAGAGAAACAGCAGGATTGCCTTTGACCCCATTTCAGAAGATTGGCCTTCAGTTAAGGTGGACATTTTTGAGATTTTTATAATAAAGAATTTAATTGCTCTGCATTTGTCAAATTCAGTTCACTTGGAAGCCTGCCTGACTGTGGAAAAGATGGAGCTCAAGAATGGAGTTGATGGCCCAGCGCGGTGGCTCATGCCTGTAATCCCAGCACTTTGGGAGGCCGAGGCAGGCGGATCACTTGAGGTCAGAAGATCGAGACCATCCTGGGTAACATGGTGAAACCCTATCGCTACTAAAAATAAAAAAAAATTAGCTGGGTGTGGTGGCGGGCCCCCGTAGTCCCAGCTACTGGGGAGGCTGAGGCAGGAGAATGGCTTGAACCTGGGAGGCGGAGCTTGCGATGAGCTGAGATCGCGCTACTGCACTCCAGCCTGGGCGACGGAGTGAGACTCCATCTTTAAAAAATTGTAAAAAATTGTACAAAAAAAAAAAAATTAAGGTTATTTCTTTCCCCCAGCAGTTTTTCTTTTTTAAAGTTACCAGTTTATATATTCAAGTCTTAAGAAAGGCAAAAGCTGTCTTCAGGTGATTGGCTTGGGAGCAGAACAGTACTTCTGCTGCTTGGGGTTTTACCTTCCTCTCTACCCTAGTGCAGCAGAGCTTGTGATGTGCTCTCACTGAGGCGCTCAGTGCGTCAAGGAGGCCTGTGGACCCTCGAGTTGAGAATCGGTGTACTAGGGCATTCAGTACTTTCTAGAAGCCATTAATGCTACAGGTACTCATAGTATATAGTCTACTCTTCTGCAGCCCATCGTGGATGGTGGCTTAATCATTGAATTTGAGTTGTTTCCAGCGCAATGTTGGATTTGCATTGTTGTAAACACACTTTTGCTGTGACCACTGACACCAAAATTAGTTTGGGTCCAGGGAGACCTCAGTTAATTGGTTCATTTGAGGCTTAGCCCTGGACACATTTGTCACCAGCCAAGATAACTTGCCAGATGGAATGCAGCCAGACCAGGGGTCCCTAACCGCCAGGCCTAGGACTGGCACTAAACCTACTGTTCCGTGACCTGTTAGGAACCGGGCGTCACAGCAGGAGGTGAGCGGCGGGTGAGTGAACATGACCACCTGGGCTCCACTCTGCATTAGATTCTCGTGTGGCTGCGCGTGTGAGGGATCCGGGCCGCGTGGCTGCGCGTGTGAGGGATCCGGGCCGCGTGGCTGCGCGTGTGAGGGATCCCGGCCGCGTGCTCCTTGTGAGAATCTAATCCCTGATGACCTGAGGTGGCAGTTTCATCCCAAAACCATTCCCCTCCCTCTGTCCTTGGGAAAATTGCCTTTATGAAACCGGTCCCTGGTGCCAAAAAGCTTGGGGACCACTGAGCTAGACGCAGCAGTATTTTCCAAGGAATTAAAGCCTCAAAACTTGGTTTGAGATTTCAAGGTAGGTTGTTACAAATCTGCATGTTGAAATCTAAGATTTAGTTCTGCCAAAGTTCACGTGAGACTGGACAACCTGCTGGAAAGAGCTTTGGTTGAGTGGGGCCTGCGGAAATCTCTCCTGACGCGGTCGTTGCTTGTGGGACCACTTCCTGAGCTGTGTGGTTTGGGTGATCTCAGGTTTTTTCTATCTGTAAAGCTATGTACGTTTTTCTGCTCACTGACTTGTACAAAGGTATTCGCTCTCATTCCATTCTGAAGCTCTTTGAAAACTTGTTTTCCTTCTAAGTATCTTCTCTACTAAGGTTGCCAGATAAAATACGGGATGCTGGGCTCACACTGTGGTCCCAGCTGCTTGGAGGGTGTTGGGGCTGAGGCAGGAGGATCGCTTGAGCCCAAGAGGTTGAGGCTGCAATGAGCTGTGTTTGTGCCACTGCCCTCCAGCCTGGATGACAGAGTAAGACCTGTCTCAATATAAGTGTAAAATATCAACTATCATTATATAAGAAAAGAGAAAAGAAAAACATAAAACACAGGATGCTCAGTTAAACTTGAATTTCAGATAAACGTTACAATCTCAGCTTAGTGTAACCTCCACCTCCTGGATTCAAGCGATTCTCCTGCCTCAGACTCCAGAGTAGCTGGGACTACAGGCACATGCCACCACGCCCAGCTAATTTTTGTATTTTTAGTAGAGATGGGATTTTGCCGTGTTGGTCAGGCTGGTCTCAAACTCCTGACCTCAGGTGATCCGCCCACCTCAGCCTCCCAAAGTGCCAGGATTATAGGTGTGAACCACCGTACCCGGGCAACAGCCTTATTTTTTAGAATTACACTCTAAATATTGCATGGGACATGTTTAGACTAAAAAAATTGCTTGCATGGCTGGACACGGTGGCTCACGCCTGTAATTCCAGCACTTTGAGGGGCCGAGGAGGGGCGGATGACCTGAGGTCAGGAGTTGAAGACCAGCCTGGCCAACATGGTGAAACCCCGTCTCTACTAAAAATACCAAAATTAGCCGGGCTTGGAACATGCCTGTAGCCCCAGCTACTCGGGAGGCCAAGGCACAAGAATTGCTTGAAACCAGGAGGCAGAGGTTGCAGTGAGCCGAGATCACGCCATTGCACTCCAGCCTGGACGACAGTAAGACTGTCTCAAAAAAAACAAAACAAAACAAAAAAACTTGCATATCCGAAAATTCAAAAGTAGTTGGCCATCTTGTATTTCTGTTTGCTAACTCTAGCAACACTACCCTCTACCCCCCACTTCTAATATAATTTTATAGCATCTCTGGCATACAGTCTATTTGGATCCTACCTAATGGTGGAATATTTTAAGTTTTCCTCAGAGGAGCCTCTGACCCGTTTGAATCTAGGACCATAAACAATGACAATGGTTGGGAACAAGAGTTTGATGTCTGCATATGGGAACTTCTGGATGCCTGTGGCCAAGCGCGGGGAGGGCCCCTTCTTCCATCTACTGAGCCATTTCCCAGGGGCTTGGGTGTGTATATGAGGAAGAGGGCGAGTCAAGCATGTTAACAAGCATTCTAGGTTATTCCTAGCAGGTTTGGAAAGAGAGTTCCAAGGCTGTGGTTCTCAGACTTTATATCAGAATTGCCTGATTGCTAGGACCAAAAACTGACACAGTAGGTCTGGTGGGGCGCCCGAGAGCTTGCATTCCTAAATTCTCAGGCAGTTTTCTAATCAGGGAGCAGTTGGAAAGGCGTTCTGAGCTTGAATGTACCTGGGAGACACCTGGGGTCTTGGCAGATGCAAATGCTGGTTCAGAGGTCTGGCCTTCTCACACTCTGAGGAGCGCATTTCCTGACAGGCTCTCAGGTGACGGCCGTGCTCCCAGTCTGTGGACTACTTGAGCATGGCTGAGGCACATTAAAGAGGGCAAATTACTGCCTTCTTTAAAGAGTGGCAGCCGGGCATGGTAGCTCACGCCTATAATCCTAGCTCTTTGGGAGGCCAAGGCAGGTGAATCACTTGAAGTCAGTTCTAGACCAGCCTGGTCAACATGACGAAACCCCGTCCCTATTAAAACTACAAAAATTGGCCAGGTGTGGTGGCGGATGCCTGTAATCCCAGCTACTTGGGAGGCTAAGACAGGAGAACCGCTTGAACCCGGGAGGCAGAGGTTGCAGTGAGCCAAGATCATGCCACTGCACTCCAGCCTGGGTGACAGAGTGAGACTCCATCTCAAAAAAAATTTTTTTAAAGGCAAAGGTTGGACTGCCCACCTATACTCTAATTTCTATTCTGGAGTGACTCTCCGGAGAGTCTAGGTAAAGACTGAAAAGGCATTGTCACCTCCACCTGTCATGTCACTTGGACAAGAATCCAGGAGAAACTACTGAACTGAGGTGACAAAGTGATCAATGGGGTGATCTGAGGTGCATTAAAGCACTGAGCTCTGTCCCAGTCACAAACACCGCAAGGCAGGTGTTTCTAACAAAGCCTTAAGCGATGTCGAGATGCCCCACAATTCCTTCTGTCACTAGCCCATCCCCGCTGGCTCCATGCAGAGGCAGGGAGGGAGTTGCAGGTGGGGATACGATGGAGGTGAGGGAGACAGTGCGCGTGGAATGATTCAACTCAGTTTGGGAGCAGGTATATCTTTATTGAGGTTATGAATATACTTGAAACCGGATGAGTGAGTGGTTATGAATTGTGGCTTTGGTAACCTTTGTTAAGCATCTCTTAAGTGCCATGATGAGCATAACCTTTCGTACAATGCTCCTCAGATTTTCAGAGCTTATTTGATGTAGCTTCTGGTTTCTAACTTCTGAGCCACATCAGAAACCAAACTTCAGTGCTTCTGGAAAGAGCTAGCCCCACACAACCTCAGTTGTGAAGGGGAGTACTGAGGTGTACCTTGGCAGGGCAGTGGAATGATTGCGGGGTCTTCTAGTTTCCTCTACACCAGGAACTGCTGTAACATGATTCTAAACCAGGGCTATGCAAAGCACTCGAGTTCTTGACCAGCAATGCAAACCAGTGGCATACAAATTCAAAGTACTGTATACAGGCTCTGACGCCAGCCCAAACCAAGACTGGAGGGCATCCAGGGAGATGGGGCTCTCCATGGGATGGCATCTTGGTTATGTGAGATCACTAAGACACCAAGCCTATTTTATGAGCTGAATCCTCAGGCTGCTGCTGGATTTGTGGCTGATAAAAAAGAGAGGCCAGGCACGGTGGCTCACGCCTGTAATCCCAACACTTTGGGAGGCCGAGGCAGGTGGACCACCTGAGGCCAGGAGTTTGAAACAAGCCTGGCCAACATGGTGAAGTATCATATCTACTTAAAAATACAAAAAGTAGCCAGGCATGGTGGTAAGTGCCTGTAATCCCAGCTACTCAGGAGGCTGAAGCAGGAGAATTGCTTGAACCCAGGAGGCCGCAGGTTGCAGTGAGCCAAGATGGCGCCACTGCACTCCAGCCTGGGTGACAGAGATTCTGTCTCAACAACAAAAAAATAGAGCACAGCCGTGTTGTTAGTTCTTAAGCAAGGGCAAGCTTACCAAGGACTTACAGAGAAGGCTGATGAGGATGACAGGGAACTAAGAGGGAGGGATGCCATGGATGAAAACATGGCTGGGACAGCAAGAAGTTAAGATGAGGTCCCAAGAGTCACAAGAACATGCAGTTCCAGGACGTAGTTCTCTGCAGGGATGAGGACAGACAGCAGCCACAAGTCTATAGGCAGTGACAAATGATCTCTGAGATCCCATCAGAGTCGATTTCAAGTTGAAGGAGAAACCTTTTATTGGCACAGGCATTCCTTGTTAACTTGACAGGGTGAAGCAGTAATTCTTAAAAACCAGTAAAAGCTGGTTTCTCCTAAACTAGTTTCCTTGTGGTAGCAGAGCTCAGTGGGTCAGAAACAAGTCATCACCACTTGGTTTCGTTCTGAGCCGCACCATTAGGAGGGAATCTGTAAAACTAGCACAGGTGCTCCCAGCTGTTCGACTCACTCACCCACGATTAGCAGAGTGCACAAAAGAGAAGACTTCTAGTAAAAAAGAATCATGCTGAGCACAAGATCAGAGAGGTTGTGACATTGCAAACTCGATAGCTGCAGGGGGTCTGGGAGAATGTGGCGTTCTCCAAAGGGCTCCCAACACCATCTCTCCTCTGATCTTGTAGCAAATGTGGAAAGCTACTTGCTTAGAGGTACTGGGGGCAACTAATGGGGGGTAGGAACTCCGCTTTCCATTCCTGGGTCTCTGTCTTGCTCCCTGGAGATGGATCGGGGAGGGGGCCACAGTCAGCTGGGGCAGCAGGCACTCCCTATGGCGCTGGTCTATGGGGAGGACGCGCTCTGCTGGCAGCAGTGGCTCACATGGCCTAACTGTCTGCACTGTAACCACAGGCTGCGATGTAGCCAGGATTTGGGACGTGTCTCCTTGGAAGACAGCTCTGATGGCTGATGTGAGGTTTGGCCAATCCAGTCCTTCAAGCCCTGTCTAAAACTTGCATCTTACGTGAACTCAAAGAATAAAAGGCATTTCTACCCCCATCTCACCCCCGTCCCTGACTGTATTCAGGGAAAACTCCCCCAGGCCTGGCAGGACAGGCCCACAGCAGATTAGATCTTTTCCCAGTACTGATCGGTGCGTGGAATTCCAGCCACCACTTCTGATTCGATTCCACAGTGATCCTGTCCTCTGAGGATTTTAAAGAAGCCTGGGAATAAAAAGTAAGGTGCTTTTAAAGTGTGCCAAGGGTCAATCCATGTATTCAGACTCATTCCTAAAAGACCTGGGAGTAAGTCACCAATCCCTGGCAGCTCCTGCCGTTTGCCCATAGCACAGCCCTCAGCACCATGAGGCTTCTGGAGGGAGCCGTGGGGCACACCTCCACTGACAACCCTGCCCGGTCACCGCCCCCAGCACAGCATCTGGCTCGATGCTGTGGGAACTGTGGCAGGCGTGGGCTCTGAAGCTGCTCAGAGTCTGCCCTTGTAGCAAAAGGAAACTCCTGGGTGCCTGGCACATAGGAGGAGCTCACAGCCTGGCCTTAGGTCCAGGGTTTGAGGCTGTGCAGCGGGTAGAACAGAGAAAGCCGAGACGGGAACTGTGTGTGGCTCACAACTCCCTGTTCTCGACAGGAGGGGGGCCGCCACTCACCATTGTCACCCCAGTCAGTGTTCCAGGAGTTGGCCACCAGCCAGTATGGGGTGCCGTTCTCCGCTCCCCAGCCCAGGATGCGGATAGCATGGCCGCCCATCATCTCTCCGGTGACGTGTTGGTACACTCCTGAAAAGAACCGGCTGAAACCAAGACCAGGCCACTGGCCCGCACCCCACAGTACCCCCCACACTCCGCTGGTCACCCTCCGGGCAGGAGAAACAGCTTCCAGAGGGACCCTGCTGCTCCATCAGAAGGCTCCGGGGTTACAACACTGGGGAATATTAAATATATTTCTGAAGGCCCAACACACTCAAACCTGTTGAGTAAATATTAAAATAGATTCCTACAAAATGTGCTTGTTGGTTGTCTTTAAAAATAGAATTTCTAATACATTCTAGTTTGTAAAACATTTAACGTTAGATGACAGATTCATCTGTTCTATATACTGGGATTCCATGTAAGTAAGGGTTTCTCAAAAGGGTTACACGGCTTAAAGAGTTTTAACAGCTGCTCCAGGTACACCCTGGAGAGGTGAGGGAGAAGGGCGGGCTGGTGGCGGCCAGTGCTAGCTGATGGGAAAGATACCGGCTAAGGGGCTCAGGGCTGCCCAACCAGGCTCTCCTGTGGTAGGGAAATCACCATCAAAGTGGAAACACATCTTTTAATAACATGGGCAAGGACTGTGCTAAGAACTACCATCTTTACAGTCATTTTTTCTTGCCAGAATCATCTTCCCTTGTCAAACTTGTTTTATGAGAGCTGAGCGCTTTGGAGTTTCCCATCTAGCAAAATATTAATGAGATCGATGCAGTCAGCAAAGACTGTTCATCTGGAGCAAGGGATTTCTAAGACAGGACTTGGGGATGGGGACTGTCCAGATTCCTTGGTTCGAGTCCCTACAGCACTGCCCAGGGCAAGGTCCTCCCTGTGTGTTCATCCACTGGTGTGAGGCATGATCTAGGCCTTTGCAAAGACAAAGATGAAGAAAACGTGCCACCCAGTGCAGACACGAAAGGCCTGCCGTTCTAACGGGAACACGCTGGTAAAGCAATGCAAAGCCATGAAGGCGAGGGCAGGCACGGTCAGCCGCCAGGGAGGGAGGCGCTTCCACAGGAAGCACATGTGAGCTGGACTCGAAGGGATAGGAAGGAACTAGCCCAGAGGGCCTGGGAGAGGCCTCCGGAATTCTCTGTGTGGTGGCACAGCAGGTGGAGAGACAGACTGTGAGGAGTGAGCCTGCACAGGAGGCCCCTCACAGCCTCTTCCCCAGCCCCTTGCCTGCCTACCCCAGTCAAGTCCTACTGGCCCCCTGGGCTCCCCTGCCCTGGAGGGTCGGCATGAGCCTCCACTGTGATCAGCACGCACCTGACTTGTACAGCAGGAAGTCCGAATACACAGAGAAAGCTCCCTCCACGGGGCCGTTTTTGTAGATCTCGGCCATGATGTCCTTCTCGCTATTGGAGACACTGTAGGAATTGTATCCTGGAAAATAAACCGAGCCGGCGGTTGGGGAGGGCGGTGACCGTGCCTCGTGCTGTGCCACCATCAGCCAGTCACTGATTTCTGGTGGCCTCCAGGGGAAGACTGTGCGTCTAAGGGGACTTGCCCAGCCAGGGGAGCTCGAGGAAGGCTCCCCTGAGGCAGTAAGGACGGGGCTGGGGCTGGAAGCTCAGAAGTGGGAGAAGGGAACAGTGAGCATGCGGCCCTGGAAGAGGCCAGGATACCCCAGGACTCCAGGACATGCCACTCCCCTGTAAAATGAGGGCTTTGGTCCCTTCCAGCTTGGGAGGGCTGAGGCTGAGTTCAGGGTGGAACAGACAGCAAGTGGAGAGTGTGCTGCTTCCCCTGGCAAGATGGCATCGTTTCCCTTTCCTTCCCTATCCTAGGGTTCCTGGACCCCAAGGCTTCTCAGCCCTGACCTCTTCCCTGCAGCGTAGGGAAGGATGCAGCAGCTCCCCAGCCTCACGCGGCCGTGGCCAGGCCCCTTACCGTAGTGCTTGTCCTGTTTGTAGGTTGGGCTGTAGCCGGGCTCGCAGATCTTGCTACACTTGGGGGTATCACCCTCACCCGTGCATGGGGGCCGGGAGCCGTTGACGTGGTGCTCACAGGGAGGGATGGAGTACGGTCTGCACCCTGATGGGACCCGGGAGAAAGCGGAGTCAACCTACAGCCCCCACCAAGAAGCCCCGCTGGGACAGGCAGACCTGGCGCCAGGCCTGCAGCATGGATGCCAGGCAGGTCCTGCCAGAGGCCTGTGCGCCTGCTCGCACCTGTCACCCGGCCCCCTGTCTCAACCTCCACTTTATAAAGGCAAATAAAGCCACGATGGTTAACTGCTTAAACAATCCATCTGGCTGGAAAGGGGCCGAGGGGAGACACTCACCTACGTGGGAGTCATAGAGGCCACCAGAAACCAGGCCTTTTCTCGTCCAGAAGTTCCAAGCTCCAGCAGGATAGCCGCCATTACAGCTGAAAAGACAGCCTCTCGTGAAAACCTCCGAAAGAAGCACTAGCTGCTCTCCAGGCCACTGCGTGCCACCCAAGTGCCCGAGGTCAATCGTGGACCCGCCCCCACCTTCAGCAAGTGGTGCAGCCCCCCCAGACACCACCCCTCCAAGGGACACTCCCTAGATTAGCACAGCTGGCAGGAAATAACCCCCAGCCCCACCCCTGCCCACAAAGATCCTGGAGGAGACAGGAGGCTCTCCTGTTCGTGTCCTTCCAGGTAGAACAGCGATTCTCGACTGAGCAGACGCTAACCTTCCCCGAGGTACTTACGAAAAACCACCAATTGGTGGTTCTTAGGAGAGAACCACCAGTTCTCTGAAATGAGAATCGCCAGTGATTCTCATTTAACTAGTTTGGGGAGAGGCCCAGGCACATGTTTGAAGCGCTCGGTGTTTCGGATCTGCAGCTGCGGGCGAACACCACTACTGCAGAACCAAGGTGAGGCTGGGCTGGGAAGTTCTGTGCCACCACCTTGCTGTTAAGGTGGCTCCATCCTCCTTAACTACGCATAAGGAAATGACCCAGAGTGCTTCCCCAAGCAGGAAAAAGGAACATGCGATGACACAAACCAGGCCCGGGGTCAGACATTCCCCCACATTTTCTGAGACTGTCTGTTCTGCTGGGACACCACCCCTCAGACAGTTCTGCCGGGCCAGCCTTGGTTCAGGCACCTCCCAGGAAGCAGCAGCCATGCCGGGCCCTGCCTGCCAGACTCCCAGCGTCTCCCTGAAACACTTCTGACTCGCAGGAGTCCCAGAAGTCCTCAAAGTCCCCTGCACTGAGAAGCCGGGGCCCAGGGTCTCTCAGCAGTAAACCCGCTGTGGAAGCACAGCCTGACTCACCCGTCTCCACACATGATGCCACAGCAGGTGAGCAGGTCCTCCGCCGACACCTCCACGCTGACGTGCGCATTGGTGTGGATGCAGATCCGGTCAGAAATGGCTTCCACAGCCCCAAAGGCCTGTAGGAACGAGTCCCACCGCATGAGGCTGCCACATCCGGGCTGGGCCCTCTGCAGCGGTCCCCTCAAAGGGCCACAGGGGTACCTCAGACCTTGTGGGCAACTGATCTCTCAACACCAGGGGAGGCTCCTGGGGCTCAAACTCAGCTTTCATTTTCTTTGGTAGAAATGGGGTCTTGCTATGTTGGCCAGACTGGTCTTGAACTCCTGGGTTCAAGTGATTTGCCCACCTCGGCCTCCCAACGCGCTGGGTTAGAAGCATGATGAGGCACTTGCCCCACTCTCCTGCCTCGACATCTGCCCAACTCAGCTTTTAAAGCAAGAGAACCACCACCGTGAACCTCCGCCTGGGAACTCGGGTCATTTCTGAAATGTGTAAAATGTGTAGTTTTAGTTTGTATGTGTGTGTTTTTCACTTTTTTATTTTTATTTTTGGAGGTGGAGTTTTCACTCTTGTCGCCCAGGCTGGAATGCAGTGGTGCAATCTCAGCTCACTGCAACCTCCTTCCGGGTTCAAGCAATTCTCCTGCCTCAGCCTCCAGAGCAGCTGGGATTACAGGCGCCCGCCACCACACCCAGCTGTTTTGTATTTTTAGTAGAGGCAGGGTTTCACCATGTTGGCCAGGCTGGTCTCAAACTCCTGACCTCAGGTGATCTGCCCACCTCAGCCTCCCAAAGTGTTGAGATTACAGGCGTGAGCCACCGCACCTGGCCATGTTTTTTTCTTAACAAAAAACACAGCTCACCCAGAAAAGAAATACTGTGTGACCCACTTGTATGAGGTCCCTAGGAGTCAAATTCAGAGACAGGGGGTAGGGTGGGGGTCACCAGGGGCTGGGGGATTGGGGTTAATGGGGACAGAGCTTCTGTCTTGCAAGGTGAAAAAGAGTTCTGGGGACAGATGGTGGTGATGGCTGAGCAACACTGTGAATGTCCTTAATGCCACAGAACTGTACACTTGAAAACAGTTGCCAGGTGTGGTGGCTCACGCCTGTAATCCCAGCATTTTGGGAGGCGGAGGAGGGCAGATCAACTGAGGTCAGGAGTTTGAGACCAGCCTGTCCAACATGGCAAAACCTCGTCTCTACTAAAAATACAAAAATTAGCTGGGTGTGGTGGCGCACGCCTGTAGTCTTAGCTACTGGGGAGGCTGAAGCAGGAGAATCGCTTGAACCCAGGAGGCAGAGGTTGCAGTGAGCCGAGATCCCGTCACTGCACTCCAGTCTGGGTGATAGAGCAAGACTCCGTCTCCAAAAAAATAAAAAAGAAAAAGAAAAGAAAATTGCTAAGATTATTAAATTTTCTGTTACGTGTATTTTACCACAATTAAGTGACAAAATTAAGACAGCTCGCTGACACTAAAGAGACGCTTTCTTGAAGCAGAGTAGTGGTGAGAGCTCCTGGTATCTGTGGACGGGGCAGCGTGTCAGGGGAAGGGAGCTGCTTCGCCACCCATACACGTGGACTCGCCATCTGCAGGATGCTCTGCCCGCCATTCCGCCGAATCCTTGCCATAATTCACGGGCAGAGAGATGGTGATGTTTGCATTGATGGAAAATGGGACTCAGAAAGTTTCTACAACTTGCCTTGTCAGTGCTGTCCCCACCCCGCATCCCCCAAGACTCCCCATTGCTGCTTCCTCTCTCTCCAGCCCTTCCCCCGCCGGCCAGCAGGGCCTTACCCAGCAGGAGCCACAGGAGCCCTGGTCTCTGATCTCTTTGATGGTGGGACACTGTGGCCATTGTTCCCGTGCATCGAAGCTTTCAGGCAGCTTCAGGTCCTCGGTAAACATAACTCTGGATAAAGGAAGGTCTTCATTACAAGCTCTCATCCCACAACTCCCTCCCCAGTCCCTGCAAAGGCCCCTTGGTTTAAGAGCAGTCACTGTGGCTGGGACACAGTCCCCTAGAAAGGAAGTGAGCACAACAAGACACGCAGGAGAAGGCTGCAGGCAGGTGTCCCTGGGACTTTCACAAAACCAAAGGAAATTCTATTGCTCGATACAACTAGCGATTTTTTCTTTGGGGATGGGGGGCGGGCCGGACAGAATTTCACTGTCATCCAGGCTGGAGTGCAGTGGTGAGATCTCTGCTCACTGCAACCTCTGCCTCCTGAGTTCAAGTGATTCTGGTGCCTCGGCCTCCTGAGGAGCTGGGATTACAGGCATGCACCAGCACGCCCGGCTAATTTTTGTATTTTTAGTAGATGGGGTTTCACCATGTTGGCCAGGCTGGTCTTAAACTCCTGGCCTAAAATGATCTGCCCGCCTTGGCCTCCCAAAGTGCTGGGGTTACAGGCGTGAGCCACCATGCCTGGTCTGACTTGCGATGTTGTATGCTTCTTTCTAGGCTTATGTAATGGATTTTTTAATTGAGTTTATCCACAAATGATAAACTCATTTTTAAATGAGTTTAAGTCCAGATAGTGTTTCTTGCCCCGCTCTCCTGCCTCAACATCTGCCCAGGATCCTCTCATCATTTCTCGTATCATCCCCATTGTGCAGAAGGCAGTGTCCCGCAACTTAACTACCCCATCCTCACGCGGGAAGCGGCGCCATCTCGGCTCACCGCAACCTCCGCCTCCCGGGTTCATGCAATTCTCCAGCCTCAGCCTCCTGAGTAGCTGGGGTTACAGGCTCCCGCTACCATGCCTGGCAAATTTTTGTATTTTTAGTAGAGCCACTGTACTTGGCCTTATCTGGCTTTTCTTAGATTTTCCTTAAATTACTCAAGATTGAGTCTGCCCACATAGCGGAGATCCAGACCTGGTCTCTCACACCTAGGGCTGAGACACCTTGGAGAAGCCACCAGGAAACACTGCAGGCGGCTCATGCTGGAAATCCCCCTGGGACGCTGACGGGGGCAGGTCGCTTGCTGAGGCCAGGAGTTTGAGACCAGCCTGGCCAATATGGCAAAACCCAGTCTCCACTAAAAATACAAGTATTAGCTGGGCATGGTGGTGCAGGCCTGTGGCCCCAGGTACTCAGGAGGCTGTGGCACGAGAATCGCTTGAACCCGGGAGGCAGAGGTTGCAGTGAGCTAACATGGTGCCACTACACTCCAGCCTGGGTGACAGAGTGAGAGACTCTCTCCAAAACAAAAGAAAGCACCAGCATCTTCTCTACTAATAACTTGAGAAGGAAAAAATAAAATAAAAAGTAAATAATACAAAAACGAAAAGAAGAGACAAGTGCTGTACCTCAAGCGGTGTCGGTAGCCCTGGGTGGCATGAGCCCTGCGGATGCCAAAGAGGCCTTCACTCTCCCACTTGCCACTGCCCCAAACCAACGCCCGCCACTCACATTACAGTGGTGTGGAGGAGCGGGCACTCACCTCTGGGGCGGCTTGGGCCCACCCAGGAAGGTGCCACACAGCCTCTTCAAGTAGCTCACGTCCACGTTGTAGAAGTTGTGCCCGGCCTGGAAGAGTCACCCACTGACTGAGGGGTTTCCTGGGATAGTGGTGGATGGGCACGCTGCCCACACACCAGGCCCAACCCAGGGAAAGCCAGGGGCCCTACCCAGCTCGAGGGCACAAGGGTTGGGGGGCAGTGGGGAACAGCCCAGAGTGACACACAGGCAGAGTGGGTGCCTCCCCTGTTCTGCTCCCATTTGCTGACAATCAGAGACCCTCTCCGGCCCTCAACATGGCTCAGTCCTCATTCCTGGTTCTCAGTCCCAGGGTCAGAGCTGGACAGAGACAAAGGGAATCAGGGGCAGGACTGATGAACTGCCACTCGGCCACGGCGGGCATCACAGGGGCTAGCTGGTTTTGAACACTTCCGAAGCTCACCTCCTCCCCCACGCACCTCCACGTGCACACAATCGTACATTCATACACATGCACACACACTCATGCACACATATGGGGTATGGGATAGAGGAGGCAGGCGTGGTCCTGAGCCGCCGTGACCCGGGGTCAGGGCTGTTCCTCAATGGTCCAGGACATAATGTTCTGTGGGCCACAGTGAGCGTCGGCTCCCCATCCCTGGAGTCAGTGTGCACAGACCGACCTGGGAGGGGACATACGCAGGACGCAGCCCCACAGCCTACCTGCCACGTGGTGTTCCGTTTGTTGACATAGTTGACCAGTTCATCCGACAGGGGATGGAAAGAGGGCCTGCTCCGGGCATCGCCCAACGCCAGCAGGCAGCAGAGGGAGGCCCAGAGCCGCCACATGTTGGAAGCCGGATCCTAGATCCACCTGGAGAGGACAGAGGGCATCAGGACACCTCTCTGTTGTGTGGGTCAAAGGCTCACACACACACGGGCACCGTCTCGGGCATCAGTGGACCCCCGTGCTCGTCCTGGCCCAGGCGCAGACCTCTGAGGAGCTGAGGTGCCCATGGGCTCCCCGCCTCCCTGCCCTGGTGCCTGCAGCATGCCATGATCTCGTGTGTGTCCCCGGGGGCCAGGCGGCCAGAGCCGGGAGAGAAAGCCAAGGGGCTGTGCTGGACTAGACCGAGTCCAGGGCCTGCTCCACGATTTTTAAACGGCCTTCGCCTGGATTTGTAGAACAGCTTGAGAGACTTGCCCAAGTGAGTGACATGAAACAGTGAAGAGCCTGTCTGTGTCATTCCCTCAGTGGACACCCGTGGGACAGGGAAATGCAAGAAAAGACAGGAGTCCTAGTTTTCACAGGACACAGACAAACAAGCTTGGCGTGGGCTGGCGGAGGTGGAGGCTGAGAGGTGGGGCTGGGCTGGCATCCACCCACTCCCGGGGCCTCTCTGGTTTTTCCAGTCAGCCAAGGGCTCTGCTTCCGGCTGCAGAGATGAGGCTTCTGGGAAGGAAAATTCTCACCTTGATGCCTCAGCCTTTTGATCTGGGACTGGCTCATGAGTCACAAGCCAGTGCTTTCCAGCTTGAACTCTGAGTCACCCTCCTAAGCAAGTAGCTCGACAAAAGCAATACGTGTCTCCTGGGCGCCTGCACCCAGGGCTGGGGAGAGCCGCAGCGTGCGGAGATGGGTGAGGCAGGGGCTCCTGTCCCTCGCTCCAGGGGCTTCCGTGGGTGGGTGAGGTGCTCTACCTCCCACAGGTCACGGGTCAACATGAAGGTCACAGGACTGTGGTGTTAGTGCTTAACAAACTGACTGGAACAGAGTGGATTCTATCTGGAGAACAACTGAAACTGCACTGTTGCTTAAGCAACAATTCATCTGGGAGAATAAACACATGAGGACAGCAAGACGGCTCTGAAAAAAAGTTCTTTTTTTTTTTTGAGACACCGTCTTGTTCTGTCACCCAGTCTGGGGTGCAGTGGCACGATCTTGGCTCACTACAGCCTCCACCTCCCAGGTTCAAACAATTCTCATGTCTTAGCCTCCCAGGCAGCTGGGATTACAGGTGTGTGCCACCACATGCACCTAATTTTTGTAGTTTTAGTAGAAATGGGGTTTTGCCATGTTAGCCAGGCTGGTCTCGAACTCCTGACCTCAGGTGATCCGCCGGCCTTGGCCTCCCAAAGTGCTGGGATTACAAGGGTAAGCCACCGCACCCAGCCAGTGGAAAATAGCTCTGATGGGAGCCCGGCCCTCTGGGGCAGCAAATGTATCATAAAACGCTGGGTGATGCCCATCAGCAGAGGACCCAACAGACCACTCGGAAGCACCTCCTCCATGGAGGAATCAGCCTACCTAGGTGTGGTCAGAGAGGAAACAGGACAGGGCTTGTACAAGTGGCTGCTGAAAGCTGAATCTTCACACTGGACTCCTCACACACAAAAAGTACCACATGCAACACAGGCTTTTGAGACGGAGTCTTGCTCTGTTGCCCAGGTTGGAGTGCAGTGGCATGATCTTGGCTCACTGCAACCTCCGCCTCCTGCATTCAAGCGATTCTCCTGCCTCAGCTTCCTGAGCAGCTGGGATTATAGGCGCGTGCCACCATGCCCGGCTAATTTTTGTATTTTTAGCGACAAGATTTCACCATTTTGGCCAGGCTGGTCTCGAATGCCTGACCTCACGATCCACCCACCTCGGCCTTCCAAAGTGCAGGGATTACAGCTGTGAGCCACTGTGCCCGGCCCGCAGATCTTAATTATAAAGGTTTATATGAAAAAAATCAATGCCCTTTTAAAAACGGGCCGGGTGCGGTGGCTCACACCTATAACCCCAGTACTTTGGGAGGCCAAGGCAAGTGGATCACTTGAGGCCAGGAGTTCAAGACCAGCCTTGACAACATAGTGAGACCCCATCTCTAAAGAAAATAAAGTTTTTTTTTTAAAGTAATGCTGGAGGAAAGCCTAGGATTGACAGAAAACAGCCTTAAAAGGAAAATGCTTGCATTAAACTGAAAAGTCTCTTTAAAACAAAAACTGACAGAGCAGCACTAACATATACTTTAGGCTTCCTTCCCTTGATCCACAGCAACGCCCACCAGTTTCTAAACCTGCATGTCCCAGGACTCCTCAACCTGGCATTTAGAAATGTATCCCACAAAATGCAAAGATACATGCACACCAGTGCTCGAGTGCTCGCTAAATAATTTTTGCATTAGCAAAAGACCAGAAATGAAGCAAGTATCTAGTAATAGAGTAATTGTTAAGTTATAGTAAGTGGTTAAGTAGAACATGAAGCAACCATTAAAAAAGCAACTAGTTGGCCAGGCACAGTGGCGCACCGCCCGAGGTCAGGAGTTCGAGACCAGCCTGACTAACACGGTGAAGCCCTGTCTCTACTAAACGCAGAAACATCAGCCGGGCGCGGCGGCGGCGCCTGCAGCCCCAGCTACTCGGGAGGCTGAGGCGGGAGAACCGCTGGAACTCAGGAGGCCGAGGCTGCAGCGAGCCGAGATCGCACTATTGCACTCCAGCCTGGGCAACAAGAGCAAAACTCCCGTCTCAAAAATTAAAATAAAAATAAAACTAGGCCGGACGCGGTGGCTCACGCCTGTAATCCCAGCACTTTGGGAGGCCGAGGTGGGCGGATCATCTGAGGTCAGGAGTTCAAGACCACCCTGGTCAACATGGTGAAACCCCGTCTCTACTAAAAATACAAAAATGAGCCAGGCGTGGTGGCTCACACCTGTAATTCGGGCTACCTGGGAGGCTGAGGCAGGAGAATTGCTTGAACCCAGGATGTGGATGGAGGTTGCACTGAGCTGAGATTGCGCCACTGCACCCCAGCCTGGGCGACAGATAGAGACTTCGTCTAAAAATAATAATAATAAAATAAATAAAAATAAAAAAGCAACTAGTTGAAGTAAATTCTATTGTACTAACAAAGTAAAAATGCCCCAAGTTCCAGTGTTAAGTGGTGAAAAAGCAAGCTGTGGGTGACCGAGGACCATAAGCATCCGACCCTCACCAATCCACACATGCAAGCACACTCCTGCTACTGCACGCGAAATGCCGAGGATCGATGTACAGTTGTCGGTCACACGGGAAGACTTTTCACAACATACTCTTACTTTTAAGAAAAAAAAAAAGTGACTATGTTCCTATTGTTTCAGTTTCGTTTCTTCTAGGAAAAATAGTTGGCGGTGTTACTTAAAGGCCCTGAGCCACCAAACTGATAAAAGGACCTTTGGTTTAATGATTCCTCACAGCATTTCCTTCCCACCAATGAGGCTTCCTCCCTAGTGACTTTGAGACAGGAGTCTCGCTCTGCGGCCCATGCTGGACGGAGTACAGAGGCGTAATCTTGGCTTACTGAAACCTCCACCTCCCAGGTTCAAGTGGTTGTTGTGCCTCAGCCTCCTGAGTAGCTGGGATTACACACCTGTGCTACCACGTCTGGTTTTTTTTTTAGTATAGTCGGGGTTTCGCTACGTTGGCCAGGCTGGTCTCGAACTCCTGGCCTCAAGGGATCTGACTGCCTCAGCTTCCCAAAGTGCTGGGATTACAGGCATGAGCCACTGGACCTGGCCCTTGGTGACTTTCTTAATAGTCTTCCCCTTTTCCGCGACTGGTGGGTAGGCAGCATCTCACGTGGTCCTGCGTGCCAGTGGCCCATACAGCCTCCGCACCGTGGGGTGAGTGCGTCTCATGGGCAGACAGGCGTGTCCTCGGATGTCCCCGGGGGCTTTTGTGCTGTCGAGATGTTATTTTAAATAATAAGCTAAGTCGAGGATGGCAGCGTTTCTATGGCAACTTGAATTTTTAAACCAAGATTTCTTTGGTTTCTGTGGTGGCTGAGAACACAGGCAGCTGCCATGTCCGATGGCTCTCAGCTCCTGGAGGACAACCTGCCACGGCTATTCCCTGGAGTCCCACAGGGCCCCCTCGCCACTTCACTAGTGGGCGACTTCCCTGAACCCACCCTTCTTTTCATGGTTCCCAGGCCCTTCCACACCTGCCTGTGCTCCCTACTCATTCCCAGGCTCCCTGGGGCCACCACCACCAGCCCCAGGGTCCAGCCCATTCCACTAGTCCCAGGCTGAGCGCTGGGAAGTTCTTTCAGCCCCGCACTTTGGCCCAGGGCTGTGGTGGTCCTGGCTTCTCTGCTCCTCCCACATGGCATCCAGGCTGGGGTTCGAGGGGCCGCCAGCCTGCTGCAACTGGCTGATAAAATGAGCCCTGCACTTGGAGTCAGGAGACCTGCATTTGGATCTGGCTCTGCCACTGACTAAATGGCACCCTTGGGGTCTGACCTTCCCCAAGCCTCAGTTTCACCACCTGTAAAATGGAGCTAGTAACCACCATGTCTCAGGTGGCTGTCAAGAATGAACTGAGGACTGAAGTGCCAGCACGTGCCTGGTGTGCAATGATAAGGTAGGAAGGGCAGTTGCTCCAGTGGGCTCTGTTCCCTCCCTCTCTTCTCTTCCTCCACCACTTCTAGCCCTCAGTTCACACTAAACCTATTCCAATAGGTCCCCAGCGCCGAGAAGAGTCTAAATGAAAAGAAAGTTCATTTGTTTATTTGTTATTGTTTTGAGACAGGATCTCACTCTGTTGCCCAGGCTGGAGTGCAGTGGCACGATCACGGCTCACTGCAGCCTCTGCCTCCAGGGCTCAAGAGATCTGCTCCCCTCAGCCTCCTAAGTAGCTGGGACTACAGGCATGCACCACTACACCCAGCTAACTTTTATATTTTTTGTAGAGATGGGGTTTTGTTATGTTGCCCAGGCTGTTCTCAAACTCCTGGACTCAAGTGATCTGCCTGCCTTGACCTCCCAAAGTGTTGGGATTATAGGTGTGAGCAATTGAAAACCCGCCCAGCACGCAGGCGGGCAGAGGCAGCAGCGATGCTCATCAGCCTTGGAGGCTTCCAGGGAACCTGGAGAAGCAGAGAAGCCCCACTCTACCTCCCTCACCTGAACCAGGCTAGCCACTCACAGGTCCTTCCCCGCACTGCCCACCTATACGCAAACCAGGTGCTGCAGGGCCAGTAAAACAAGCTCTTAACTTCAATTAACCCCAGCATTTAATATCCAAAAATGCTTCCACTCTGAGGGTCCCAAGACTGCTGAGAACCCAAAAAGTGTGAAGCCAGGCACAGAGGTCCTGAGAGCAGTGACAATCCCACTCCATCGGGCAACAGGCGCCTTTCTCTCCACAACAACGCAAATCTCACTCTGGACAAATGCGAATGCTGAAAATGACAAGCTGGGCTGCTGACAGGTTCCAGGGTCTTTGTGTGGGACAGCAACTCGCTTTCACTTCCCTTTGTATAGGCACACACTTCCCTTTTATTTCTTAATTCTGTGCTTTCTGCTCTGCTTCTTACAAGAGATGATGAACACAAAGTCCTTATTTCATGAGGGAAGGATGTGAACTCTTGCGTGCCACAAGAACCCTTTCCAGTATGCGGTCTGGTGGAAGAACAACTGCAAGCAGATGCATCTCTAGACCTTGGTCAGCTGGGCTGCTTGGGCAGACCTGGGTTCCACTGCACCCCTCTGCCCCTTTTCCAAGTTAATCTTTGGGTAAAAAAAAAAAAAAAACAGAAAGAAAAGGGTGCTCCTCATATCCTCTCTCTCCATACCTGCAGAGTGCTTATGTGAAAGGATGCTCCACTCTAGATCTGTAGAATGTTATCACGTGCCAAAAAGAGCACGTGGCCAGGAGACTCTATCAACCAGAGCACCTTAACAGCACCCCAGACTACCCTGAAGCCGCTCCCAGGACAAATAGGGACCTTGAGATCCTGGAAGGAGGTAGAATGAAAAGTCAAAGGAGAGGAGGTGCTGCTAAGTCACAGGAGGTGTTAAGTCCTGACATCCTTAAAGAATCAGTTTTGGGCTGCCACCAAGCTCGAAAAAGAAAGCTTTCCACCCGGGCACAGTGGCTCATGCCTGTAATCCCAGCACTTTGGGAGGCCGAGACAGGCGGATCACCTGAGGTCAGGAGTTCGAGACCACCCTGACCAACATGGCGAAACTCCTGTCTCTATTAAAAATACAAAAATTAGCCAGGCATGGTGGTGGGTGCCTGTAATCCCAGCTACTTGGGAGGCTAAGGCAGGAGAATCACTTGAATCCAGGAGGTGGAGGTTGCAGTGAGCTGAGATC